>NC_084837.1:109489682-109827182 GCF_033115175.1 Lepus europaeus
AAACAGAAGAAAATCAAAGACAAAGCAAATATCGTGAAAAAATCCAGGGGGAGACAAGCAGCTTACTTATAGAAGAGCAAAGGTGAGAGTAATGGGCAGGTTCTCAGAACGTATACAGCAGGAATAAAGTGGAGTAAAGTATCTAAAGTATGGGGGGCACCAACCTGGGACACTGTACCCCGTGAACTGATCTCAAAAGTGAACAGGAAATACTTTCTCAGCCAAAAAAAAAAAAAAAGGGAATTTGTTGTCGTCAGCACACCTTTTTTGCAAGAAAACTCTTTTTTTAAAAAATATTTATTTATTTATTTGAAAGAGTTACAGAGAGAGAGAGAGAGAGAGAGAGAGAGAGGTTTTCCATTCGCTTGTTCACTCCCCAGTTGGCCACAATGGCTGTAGCTGTGCTGATCCGAAACCAGGAACCAGGAGCCTCCTCCAGGTCTCCCACATGGGTGCAGGGGCTCAAGCACTTGGGCCATCTTCTACTGCTATCCCAGGCCATAGCAGAGAGCTGGATCAGAAGTGGAGCAGCCAGGATGCAAACCAGTGCCCATATGGGATTCTAGCACTACAGGCAGCGGCTTTACCCGCTACGACACAGTGCCGGCCCCCTGCAAGAAATCTTAAAAGATGTTTTTCAAACAGAAAGGTAGATAAAAACCTTGCATGTACTTAAAAAAAGAACATGGGGCCAGCATTGTGGTTAGGGTCCCATTTGGGTGCTGGTTCATGTCCTGGCTGCTCCACTTCCTATCCACCTCCCTTCTAATGGCCTGAGAATGCAGTGGAAGATGGCCCAAGTGCTTGGAACCCTACACCAAGGTGGGAGACCCGGAGGAAGCTCCTGGCTCCTAACTTTGTCCTGGCCTAGCCTTGGCCATTGTAGCCATCTGGGGAGTAAACCAGGGGATAGAAAATCTCTCTCTCTCTCTCCCCCTCTCTCTTTCTCTGCCTCTCCAACGCTGCCTTTCAAATAAATAAATCTTTAAAAGAAAAAAGCATCGAAGAGCAAATAAGAAGGTGAAACGAAAGCTTTTATTTTTCTAAAAAATTATTTATTTGAAAGGCCAAGAAAGAGAGAGAGAGATCTTCATCCACTGGTTTACTCCCCAAAATGTCTGCAATATCAAGGGTTGGGCCAGGACAAAGCCAGGAGCCCAGAACTCAATCTGGATCTCCCACATGGGTAGCAGGGACCCACGTACCTGGGTCATCATCTGCCTCTCAGGGTGCGCATTCGCAGGAAGCTGGATCAGAAGCAGAGCAGCCAGGACTTGAACTGCCCTCCAGAATGGACTGTGGGTGTCCCACGTGGTGACTTGACTGCCGCCCCAAATGCCCACCCCATTTGGATGGATCTTGTTCCTCATTGATCCATCAGTTAACACTTTGTTCAAAAAATAATAATAACAATATATTCAGTTACAGATACATGTATGCATATTTAAGTACAAGCATACATAAAATGAAATAAGTGACAGCAACGACAGGTGGGACAAGAGGGAGAAATTAGGGATTCTTTGTGATGTGCTATTTGCACTGTCTATGCAGCTAGCTATGTACTATTGGTTCAAAGTGGATTTGTATAAATTATATGATTCTGTTTTCTCTCCTTTCTTAAAATGTTTGTTATAGTTCTTTTTAAAATTCTTTTTTAGAAATATTTATTATTTATTTGAAAGTCAGTGTTGGGACCAGCACTATGGCATGGTGGGTAAAGCTGCCGCCTGCAGTGCCAGTATCCCATATAGGCACTGGTTCGAGTCCCAGCTGCTCCAGTTCTGATCCAGCCCTCTGCTATGGCCTGGGAAAGCAGTGGAAGATGGTCCAAGTGCTTGGGTCCCTGCACCCATGTGGGAGACCTGGAAGAAGCCCCTGGCTCCTGGCTCCTGGCTCTGTCTTCAGATCGGCACAGCTCTGGCCATTGCAGCCAACTGGAGAGAGAACCAGTGGATGGAAGACCTCTCTCTCTCTCTCTCTCTCATTCTCTCTCTCTCTCCCTCTCCCTCTCCTTCTCTCATGGTGTAACTCTTTCAAAAAAATAAATAAATCTTTTTAAACAAGAAACAAAGAAAGAAAGTCAGTGTTACCAAGGGAGGGAGAGGCAGAGAGAGATCTGGTTCATTTCCCAAATGACTGCAACAGCCAGGGCTGGGGCAGGCAGAAACCAGGAGCTTCATCCCACATCCCATGTGGCTACAGGGGCCAAGGCACTTGGGCCATCCTCTTCTTGTCCCAGGTGTATTGGCAGGGAACTGGATTGGAAGTGGAGCAGCCAGGACTGGAATCAGCACTCGAACGGGATGCCGGTGTAACAAGCAGCAACTTTACCTGCTGTGCCACAATGCTGGGCCCCCTTTTTATTTTTAAGATTTTATTTATTAATTTGAGAAGTAGGTTACAGAGAGAGAGACAGAGAGAAAGGTCTTTCATCACTTGTTCACTCCCCAGATGGTCGCAATGGCAGGAGCCAGAAGCCTCCTCCAGGTCTCCTACGTGGGTGCAGGGGCCCATATGGGATGCCAGAACTTTAGGCAGGGCGTTAACCCACTGTGCCACAGCGCCGGCCCCCTTACAACCTCTGTCTTAACTGTTGTCTTCAGACCACTGACTTTTAAAATGATTATTGCAGGCCGGCGCCGTGGCTCACTAGGCTAATCCTCCACCTTGTGGTGCTGGCACCCCAGGTTCTAGTCCCGCTCAGGGCACCGGATTCTGTCCCGGTTGCCCCTCTTCCAGGCCAGCTCTCTGCTGTGGCCCAGGAGTGCAGTGGAGGATGGCCCAAGTGCTTGGGCTCTGCACCCGCATGGGAGACCAGGAGAAGCACCTGGCTCCTGTCTTCGGATCAGTGCGGTACGCCAGCTGCAGCGACCTGGCCGTGGCGGCCATTGGGGGGTGAACCAACGGCAAAGGAAGACCTTTCTCTCTGTCTCTCTCTCTCACTGTCCACTCTGCCTGTCAATAAAAAAAGATAAAAAAAAATTAAAATGATTATTGCTCTAGTTGAATAAATATCTACCATAGTTGTTGGAGTTTTCTGTTTGTTGCCCTTGTTTTTTGTTCCTATTTTTGTCTTTCACTTTCTTAGATACTAGCAGAGGACGAATGGAATTTGAAATAAAAAAATACATAATACCATTTACATTAATTAACACTCTCAAAAATGAAGTACTGTTGTATAATTCTTTCAAAAGTTGTTCAAGATGTATATGAGGAAAACTACAAACTTATGAAAGAAATCATAGTAGAACCAAAGAAATGGAGAGATAGCCCATGTTCAGTGATAGGAAGACTCAGTATTGTCAAGATACCAGTTCTTCCCAACTTGATCTAGAGTTAAAATCCCAGTCAAAATTCCCATGGATTATTTTCTGGATTATGACAAACTGAATCTAAAGTTTGTGTGGAGAGGCAGCAGACCCAGAATACCAACATGATACTGAAGAAAAACAAAGTCAGAGAACTAACACTACCCAACTTCCAGACAAAACTGTAGTAATCAAGATCAAGGCATTGATGGAAGACAAATAGATCAATGGAACCAAATAGAGTCCAGAAATAAACTCACATAAATCCAGTCGACTAATTTTTAACATAGGAGTAAAGTAACGCAATGGAGCAAAAGCTTTCATTTTAACAAGTAGTGCTGGGGTCAGCATTGTGGTGCAGCGGGTTAAACCACTGCCCACAGCAGCCACTGGCGTCCTGTATCGGAGTTCTGGTTCATGTCCTGGTTACTTGGCTTTAGATCCAGCTCCCTGCTGATGTGCCTGGAAAAGCAATGGAAGATGTCCCAAGTACATGGGCCCCTGTAACCCATATGAGAGACCCGGATGGAGCTCCAGGCTCCTGGGTTTGGCCTGGCTTAGCCCTCTGCTAGTGCAGCCATTTTGGGAGTGAACCAGGAAAAGGAAAATCTCTCTTTCTCATCTCTCCCTCTCTCTCTCTCTCTCTCTGTGTGTGTCTCCCCCCCCACCCCATAACTCTGTCTTTCAAATAAATAAATAAATCTTTAAAAAAAAAAATGAGATACCACTACCTATCTATTAGAGTGCCTCAAATCCAAAACCCAAAACACTGACAACAAACACCATTGAGAATGTGGAGCCCAGGAACTCTCTCATTCATTTTTATTGGGGTGTAAAATGGTGCCACCACTTGGGGAGAGATCCTGACAGTTTCTTACACAGTTCCACATGGACTTGTATGATTCATCAGTCACGCTCCTAGATGCTTGCTCAAATGAGTTCAAAACTGTGCCCACACAAAACCTACACATGCATGTTTAGAGCAGATGAGTTCATAATTGCAGGACCTTGGAAGTCATGGAGATACCCTTCCGCAGGTGAGTGGCTACATAAACCAGTACATCTAGACAATTTGACATAACAGCAATACAAAGAAATGATCTGTTAGGCCGCAAAAAAGACAAGGAGGAACCTTAACCATTACTCACTGAAAGAAGTCCAATTGAAAGGGCTACAACCTATGATTCCAACTCTGTGACCTTCTGGAAAAGGCAACGCCAAGGTGACGGTGAACAGACTGACGGATGCAGGGGGTGGGCGGAGGGAGGGCAGGGCAGAAAGGAAGGAGTGGGCGGAGCACGGAGGGTCTTCAGGGCCGTCAGCCCACACTGTGGGATCCCATTCTGGTGGCTGCTCAAGGCCAAACGTGAACTTCACGTCAGCCACAGACTTGGGTGACGAATGGGGTGTCAGGGCACTCATTGATGATAGCGAAGGTACTGTATTGCTGTGGGCTGGGGTGGGGGTGGGGGAGGCTGTGCATGGGTGGGGATGCGGGGTGGTCTGCAGATCTCTGCCCCTTCTCGATCTTGGTGTGAACTGAAAACTTTGCAGGTGTGTGTTCAAAAGAGGAACAGCTGGCTCCCTGCCTTGCCCCCAGCTACCCTATCCTCTGCCACCCCAGGCACAAAGAACCACTTTTTTCCTATGGCTAAAGAAATAGGCTGGCTGTTTTTGTTTGTTTGTTTTTAAAGATGTTTATCTGAAAGAGTTACAGAGAAGGAGAGACAGAAGGAGAGAGAGAGAGAGAGAGAGAGAGAGAGAGAGAAAGAATCTTCTATCCTCTGGCTGCAATGGCCAGAGCTGGGGTTGGGCCAGGCCGAAGCCAGGAGCCAGGAGCTTCTTCCACTTGGGCCATCCTCTCCTGCCTTCCCAGGTGCACTAGCAGGGAGCTGGATCAGAAGTGGAGCAGCCGGGACACAAACTGGCACCCACATGGGGTGCCTGCGACGCAGGTGCAGCCTTACCGGCTACACCACAGCACCGTACCTGACTGGTTATTTTTTTTAATCAATTTTGCTGAAGCAAAATTTACATACAATAAAGTATACCCATTTTAAGTGTGCATTTGATGTGGAGGGGTTTTTTGTTTCCAGTCTAGTGAGTTTTACAAGCGTGAACCCCATTGTGTAACCACAAGCCAGCACAATCAAGACACAAAATATTTCCATCCCCTCAAAAAATCTCTCAGGTCCCAGTGCAGTCAGTTTCCATACCCCAGCCCCAGGAGACCACCGATTTGCTTTCTCTGCTGTCATAAGATTAGTTTTTCCCCTTTGTAAATTACATATAAACAGAATTACATGGTACCGAATTATCTGCGTCTCTGACTCCTTTTACTTCACATGAATTTTTTTTTTTTTTTTTTTTTTTTGACAGGCAGAGTGGACAGTGAGAGAGAGAGACAGAGAGAAAGGTCTTCCTTTTTGCCGCTGGTTCACCCTCCAATGGCCGCTGCGGCCGGCACATCGTGCTGATCCGAAGCCAGGAGCCAGGCGCTTCTCCTGGTCTCCCATGCGGGTGCAGGGCCCAAGCACTTGGGCCATCCTCCACTGCCTTCCCGGGCCATAGCAGAGAGCCGACCTGGAAGAGGGGCAACCGGAATAGAATCCGGCGCCCCAACCGGACTAGAACCTGGTGTGCCAGTGCCGCAAGGCGGAGCCTGTTAAGCCACGGCGCCGGCCTTCACATGAGATTTTTAACATCTCATCCACGTTGTTGCCCGTGTTGGTAACGTGTTCCCTCTTACTGTTCCGTGGGTGGATTACCATTTTGTTCACCTGGTCCCAGCTCGGTGGGCATTTGAATTGCTTCCAGCTTCGAGTTATTGTGAATAAAGTTGCTACGAAACTTTGAGGACACTTCCTTGTGTAGATATACTTTTATTTCCTTTTTTAAAAAGGATTTACTTATGAATGTATTTGAGAGGTAGAGCAGCAGAGAGACAGGGGGAAGAGAAAGTGTTAGGAAAAGAGTTGCAGATTGGCGCTGCCTCACTCGGGGCACCAAAATGTTAGGAAAAGAGGCGCAGAATAGAGAGGAAGCAGTGTACGGATTTACAGCCAGACCGAATTTACTCAGAGAAAATAAATCCGCAGAGGTGGGTGACCAACTGCCCACGTGCCCATGACGGAACATGTGGCAGAAGGCCCCGACCCCAGAGGCCGGGCCTTTTTATATTTTAGGAGGGCTGGGGGTGGGGGTGGGGTACGGGGCAGCAGGTGGAGGGGAATTCCTGGAACTGGGCGGGGCCTTGGGAACCTGGAAGAGAATGCAGGGTGGGGTATGAAGATAATAGGGTGTGAAAATCAACTGAGATTCTGGGGCATGGAATACATTCCAGTGTTTATCTGAATTTTGAGCAATTGGCAGGAAAAGCTGAGGCTTATGTCTTTGTTCCATCAGAAAGAGAGAGAAAGCGATCTTCCACGATTCACTCCCCAAATGGCCGCAACAGCCAGGGCTGGGCCAGGTTAAAGCCAGGAGCCTGGAACTCCATCCTGGTGCATCGCATGTGTGGTAAGAGCTCCACTACTTGGGCCGTCTCAGGCTGCCTTCCCAGGTGCATTGGTGGGAAGCTGGATTGGAAGCGGAGCAGCCGGGACTGGAAACTATGGGATGCCAGCATTGCAGGTGCTGGCTTAACCGGCTGTGCTGCAACCCCAGCTGACATTTTTCATTTTTCTCCAGTGGAAGAGTGGCAGTGGAGTTGTGAGATTGTAGGCTAAGTTCATGTTTAACTTCATAAGAAACTGCCAGGGCTGGGCGTTCTGTGTAGTGACTAAGTTGCTGCTTGCATGCCTGTATTGCGTATCGGAGTGCCTGGTCCTCCACTGCCAGTGTCTGGGAGGCAGCTCAAGTCCTTGGGTCCCTGCCACCCAGCTGAGAAACCTAGATTGAGCTCTGTCTCTTGGCTTCATTCAGCCTGGTCCAGCCCTGACTCTTGTGGGCATTTGGGAAGTGAACCAGAGAATGGAAAATCGCTGTGTCTCTCCTTGCCTTTCAAATCAATGAAAACAAGCAGATAAACGACAATTTGAGAACTGCTGAACTCGCTCCAAAGCGACGGCACCATTTGGCATCATTGCCAGT
Source organism: Lepus europaeus (assembly GCF_033115175.1). Classification (NCBI taxonomy): domain Eukaryota; kingdom Metazoa; phylum Chordata; class Mammalia; order Lagomorpha; family Leporidae; genus Lepus; species Lepus europaeus. The sequence continues at coordinate 109,497,083 of NC_084837.1, forward strand.
AGTGCGCAAGGTCCCACGTTCTCACCACTCTGCCTTTTGTATTTTTGCCTTGCGGAGGGTACTGCCAGGTAGCTTCTCCACGTGGCCTTAATTTACATTTCCATGACGAGGTTGAGCCCTGTTCATTTGCTTATTTCCCATTTATGTATCTATTGTGAGTGCCTGCTTAATCCTCTACCCATTTTTAAACGTTGGGTTGTCTGTCTCCTTTCTGAGTTACAGGAGTTCATTGTGTAAGGGCAGGTACGCCCATGGAAGATGGAGTTAAAAGGTAAAATATTTTTGGTGTGAAAATATTGAAATCCTTGCATAACTTTTCATTATACGCACTTGCCCTGAGTGTGTCCAAGGTCCTTTGTGTATTTGGGATTCAAGTCCTTTGTCCGATGCCTGGTAATTTGTTTTTCTCTCTTGGTCTGTGGCTCATCTTCTCAATTTCTTAATAGCGCCCTTTGGAGTGTTTTAATTTTGATGGAGCCCAATTGATCAGTTTTGCCTTCCATAGTTTATGCACTGGGCTGGCTTTTTTATTTTTATAAAGGGATCAGGCTCTTCCTAATAAGAACTCTTGGGTTATTATAAAATAAAATGAGAAAAAGACGACTTTTAGTTTACAGAGGTAGAGAAACGTGGACAGGAATTTGAAGGTTGCTGGGGAGGGAGGAAAATTAGCTGGCAGTTTCCAAAAACCAGGACCCTGAACGAAGCAGTGTTAGCAAAATAGGCACTGGTAATTATTGAGCGCCTACTGTGTTCCAAGCCCTACTGTAGTGTCTCCACATGTGTTAGTTCATGTTGTCTTCACCTACCCTGTGGACTGGGCATTGTTGATAACCATATGTACTGATAGGGAGCCTGAGGCACAGGTGACTACGTAACCTGGCCGAGGTCACCTGACGAGGAGGTGGCAGAGCGGGGACTGGACCCCACACAACCGTGTGGCTCCTGGCTCTGACCCCCTATGCTTTGCTGTGTGCGGTCCAGCAGGGCTGCCGGCTGTCGGTGTCTTTACCCTGCCGCTGCCAGAGAGCTGCTGGAGGGACCTCTGTGTCTGCCCGGAGCCCCACCCGGCTTCTGTGCCAGCGGGCCCTTCAGCCATCACTTGGGGGGCGCCGAATTGAAAGCCAGCGTTCGTGGCACCCAACAACCGCGACTCGTGCAGAATACAGGGTAGGGTGACAGAGGCCTGTCCCCCCTGCCTGTGGAAGTCTGCTTCCATCCCTGCCGGGGAGGCCCTCTGTCCTGGACACTGCCCCTCTGTTTGCATCCCCTGTCTGGCTCTGTCTCCAGCCTCTGGGGCCACGTGGTCCACTGCTTGTCCCCCAGTCCTGGGGCCGAACGGCAGGAGCTCAGCACCCACCCCACTACTTGCCTCTCACAGACTGAGGATGGGGAGGAGCCTGAGGACCTCCGGGGCGGGGTCTCCACTTCCATTTCTGTAGGTTGGGCTGTGGTCATCTTCCTAAAGATGTCATGGGCTGGGGCCAGCATGGTGGCGTAGTGGGTTAAGCCGCCGCCTGGGACACCAGTTTCCCATATGAGCGCTGGTTCAAGTCCTGCCTGCTCTACTTCCAATTCAGCTCCCTGTAAATGTGCCTGGGAAAGCAGCAGAAGGCCTGAGTGCTTGAGCCCCTGCACCCACGTGGGAGACTCAGCTGGACTTCTAGGCTCCTGTCTTTGGCCTGGCCCAGCCCTGGCTGTTGCAGGCATTTGGGGGAGTGGACCAGAAGTTGGAAGAGCACTATCCCTCTCTCTCTCTCTCTCTCTCTCTCCTCTCTTTTAAAAAAAATACATGTGAAAACCACACATGAATGTATTCTGAAAGACCACTTGAAAAGACATCTTTCACATAATTTTTTAAAGCAAATCGATGTTTATTTATTTATTTTTAAAGATTTCTTTATTTGAAAGTTAGAGTTCCACAAAGGAGAGGGAGAGAGAGAGAGAGAGAGAGAGAGATCTTCCATCTACTGGTTCATTCCCCAATTGGCCGTAACGGCCTGAGCTGCACTGATCCAGAGCCAGGAGCCAGGAGCCAGGAGCTTCTTCCCAGTCTCCCACGCAGGTGCAGGGGCCCAAGGACTTGGGCCATCTTCTACTGCTTTCCTAGGCCATAGCAGAGAGCTGGATCAGAAGTGGAGCAGCCGGGACTCGAACCAGCGCCCATATGGGATGCAGGCGGCAGCTTCACCTGCCACGCCACAGCGCCAGCCCCTGATGACAATCTGACTTCTTTATCCAGAATAGCTGTGTGTAGATTTGCAGCTACATGTTTGGCAATAATAGAGGACAGAGTGGACAATGGGACATGGAAAATTACATAATTAAATTATATTAAAGTACTGCTCTCTCCAAAGATTACAGGTTAAAAAAAAAAAAAAAGACTTCTTGGGGTCGATAGCCGGGACCCACAATACAGGGCTCGCAATGAGAGAGAGGAGCAATTGGACCTTAATGAAGTCGCCTTTGAGGCTAAGGTGAAATTCTAATGGAACTCACCTTTGGTGAGGTTTCTTCTTTTTTAAATAAAGATTTATTTATTTGAAAGGCAGAGTTACACAGAAAGAGGAGAGGCAGAAGGGGGGGTCTTCCATCCAATGGTTCACTCCACAATTGGCCGTAACGGCCAGAGATGTGCCAATCCGAAGCCAGGAGCCAGGAGCTTCTTCCGGGTCTCCCAGGTGGGTGCAGAGGCCCAAGGACTTGGGCCATCTTCTATTGCTTTTCCAGGCCACAGCAGAGAGCTGGATTGAAAGTGGAGCAACCGGGACTAGAACCAGCGTCCATATAGGATGCCGGCACTTCAGGCCAGGGCGTTAACCCACTGCGCCACAGTGCCGGCCCCTGGTGAGGTTTCAGTAAGACCCTCGGGGCAAGAGAATCTGTAGGTTTTTAGAGGATTTATCCTGAATGGGGTATTTTTAACTCTCAAATGTGGACAGTGTGTTCCTCGTTTTGAACCGCTCTATCCCTGACACCGTCATTATTCATGACAGAGGGTCATCCCGAGCCAGCTCTGTTTTGCTTTCCTAAACATCTCGCAAAATGTGTGAGTGCATCGGATTAGCAAGGCCTGGCTTTTGAGCCGCAGTAACAGTGTCTTCCTGTGACTCGATTGCTTCTGGAGTGATTGCCTCCAACGGAACGGACCAGGTCGCCAGGGTCAAGAGCAGGCGGTTCCACGTGCAGCTGGTGCAGAAGCCCAAGAGGATGTGACTAAGCAGCGGGCGTGGCGCTAGGCGTGAGCTGGCATGCTCAGGACTTCCCATCCCCGGGAGAGGAGTCACGTGTCTTTCTCAGTGTCGCCACCCATTTCACTTGTGTCACACCAATGTCATGACTATCCCAGAGCGGGGGAGGGGGACAGAACAGGCTGGCCAAAAATGTTAAGTGGACCTAAAACAGTAGGGGAGAGACTACCATTCGGCTGGAGTCTGCTGTTCAGTTCCTGTGTGAAAGGAACACTTTTTTTTTTTTTTTTTTTTGGACAGGCAGAGTTAGACAGTGAGAGAGAAAGACAGAAAGAAAGGTCTTCCTTCTGTTGGTTCACCCCGCAAATGGCCGCTACGGCCAGTGCTGTGCTGATCTGAAGCCAGGAGCCAGGTGCTTCTTCCTGGTCTCCCATGAGGGTGCAGGGGCCCAAGCACTTGGGCCATCCTCCACTGCCCTCCCGGGCCATAGCAGAGAGCTGGACTGGAAGAGGAGCAGCCAGGACTAGAACCCGGTGCCCATATGGGATGCTGGCGCCGCAGGCAGAGGATTAACCAAGTGAGCCACGGCGCCAGCCTCAGAAAGGAACACTTTGTGTGCAATGAGGAGAGAAAGAGGCAGAGAGAGATGGTGGATTATCGTTTGCCAGGAAGCACCTGCAGGACACAGCGAGAGCTCACCAGCATGGAAAGGACCTGGCCGGGAGGAGGCACCTGCCTGGGGGGTTACGGGTCGGGCAGGCTGTGGGGCAGAGACTCAGGCAGAGACCCAAGTCTCTGTGGCGTGGTGTCCAGCACCCAGCCTGCTTGTCTTGTGGGAGCCCCTCCGTGTTCCTGGGTCTCCCCCAAGCCTCCCTTGTCTTGGATTCTGGGGCAGAGAAGAGCCTGCAGGAAGGGCTCAGGGAGCAGGGGCCCAGGACCAGGGGGCAGCAGTGCACCCGGCCGGCACCCCCACATGCACGCAGACAAGTAGTGACCACAATCGGACTTCCTGCTCCCTCTGTGTGCTCACCCTCGTTAGCTCAGCTTCCAGCTAATTGGATGTTTGTGTATGTTTCGTTCTCTTACTCACCTAATGATGGTGGAGAGGAAGTTTCCAACATACCCAGCCCATGCAGAACTGAGAGGAGAGGGGGCCACAGGCCCTTGACGCCAGCATGGGGCTTTGATGCTCCTTTTGATGCTGCCCCCCCCCACACACACACACCAAAGCCTGCTTCTGCAGAAGCCCTGGAAACCGTCTGACTCCCTGCATTTTGAAGCCCCCGGGCCCTGCTCCCCGATTTCTGACTGTAAGCGCTGCCTCTGCTTACCATGCTTGGCCCAGCCTCAGCATGGAGGGGAACGGAGTGGCAGAGCCAGGGAGGCTGCGATGGTGGGCCCAGCGGGCGCATGAGGCTGCACGAGGAGGTGGGGAGGAAGCCGGAGACTCGATCCACAGCTTTCTGGATGGGGGAGGGAAGGGGGCGTTGGGCCTACTTGAGAACTTGCACGTTGAGAATGTGCGTGGTGCGTATGTACCATCCTCTAACAGCGCCTCTGAGATCAAGCCCCACAGCACCCCCATAGTAAACAAAGGAGATGCTTCCAGGTTATGGGGGAAAATAATGAGGTTGCTTCCAAAAGTTGGTGGGAAATGGAAATTTAAAAATTTATTTGTTTTCATTTGAAAGCTAGAGAGACAGAGAGAGAGCAAGAGAGAGAGAGAGAGCTTTCATCTGCCACCCAAATGCCAAAAAGAGCTGGCGCTGAGCCAGGCCAAAGCCAGAAGTCTGGAATCCAATCTTGGTCTCCAATGTGGGTGACAGGGACCCAAGTACTTGGGTCATCAGTAGGGGATCCAGGTGTCCCAAGCTGTGTTTTAACCTCTGTACCAAATGCCCACCCCTTTTCATGGATTTTTTAAAATTAATTAATTTATAGGAAAAGCAGAGTGACGGAGAGAGAGAGGGAGAGAGAGAGAGGAGAGAGAGAGAGAGAGAGAGGGAGGGAGAGAGAGGGAGGGAGAGAGAGAGAGAGAGGAGAGAGAGAGGGAGAGAGAGAGAGAGGGAGAGAGGGAGAGAGAGATCTTCCATCCCCTGGGTCACTCCCACGAATGTGCACAACAGTCAAGACTGGTCTAGGCTGAAGCCAGGAGCCAGAAACTCCATCCAAGTCTCCCACGTGTGTGGCAGGAGCCCAAGTACCTGGACCATCATTGCCGCCTCCCAGGCACACTGGCAGGAAGCTGGATTGGAAGTGGAGGAGCTGGGACTTGAACCTGTTTCAGGAAGACGCCACCCCTCCCGGAAAGGTCTGAAGTCCCTCTTGTAGGAGACACTGCCCCCTCCAGGAGGCAGTGCTTGGATCAGGGAGAAAAGGGCTCCCCTTCCACCTGCTGACGCCGTGCCCATGGGCACAACTTTTAGAATCAGAGGGGGTAACTCTGTACACGGTCCTGAGCCTGGCCTGGGACTGCCCTTCTGAGTTCGTCTCCCACAGCCGCCTTCTCTGCCATGGCACTGCCCGGCGACCCTGCAAGCCTCTGCCACGCCGCCAGCAAGGCGGGGCCTCCTCTCTCCTGAGCTCTGTGTCCTGTTCGTAAAAACCCTCGCCTCCCTTCTCTCCCTAGTCCAGTCCTAGAGGTTCTTTTTTGTTCCCGGTAATTTTCAATCTGCTTTTTGTTTTTGGGGAGGCAGAGAAAGAAGAGAGACAAAGAACTCCCATCTGCTGGTTCACTCCCCCAAAAGCCTGGCTCCCAGGGACTCAACGCGGGTTTCCCGTGTGGGTGGCAGGGGCCCAACCGCTTAAACCTTCACCTGCCGACTCCCAGGATTAGCAGGAGGCTGAAATGGGCAGTGGGGCTGGGACTTCCACGAGGCAGTCTGATATGGGATGTGGGCCTCCAGGGGCATCTTAGCCCCCCAACCCCACCCTGCTTCAAATGCCTGCTCCTCAAAGTCTCTCTAAAAAACATTGCGAGGGGAAAGCGTCTAGGCGTAGCAAGTAAAGCCACCGTATGGGTGCCGGTTCGTGTCCGGCTGCGCCACTTCCCATCCAGCTTCCTGCTAATGCACACCCAGGGAGGCCGCAAATGATGGTCCAAGTCCTTGGGTCCCAGGCGGAAGAGCTGGATTGAGTTCCTGGCTCTCGGCTTCAGTGCTGGGATGCGAGGATTTGAGGGGTGAACCAGTGGGTGGGAGCTCTTCCTGACTCTCTCCGCTCTTTCTCTTTGCCTCTCAAAAAACAATTAAAGAAAACCACGTGGAGTGGAATTTCTGGGTCTTAAGGTATGCGAGTTGCCCATTCAGTAAACGCAGCAATCCTGTGCGTGAGCCACTTCCACCCTCACCAGCAGCTGGGAGAGCCGCAGCTACCGTGACTGTGCCGGCCCTTGGGACTGTGGGGCTTGAATTACAGTCATTCTGGGGTGTGAGTGGGCCCAGTCTGCATTTCCCCTGGGGACCGGCGAGTTACCGGCCGTTTGGCATCCTTATTGGAGGTGCACCCTCTCATCTGCTGTGTGCTTTGCTGTTTCCTTCCCTAATTCTCCCCCCACCACACACACACACACACACACACACAGCCCTTTATATAATATGGAGGTGATGCCTTGCTTTGTATTACAAATATGAGGGTGCTTCCAAAATTCACAGAAAATGGACATTATCTTATTTTTCGGTCCTCTCTCTCTCTCTTTGAGAGGCAGTGAAAGACAGCTAGACACACAGAGACAGCGCCTACCTGCTGGTTTCCTTTAAAATGGCCACCCCCGCTGGGATGGGGCCAGGCTGGAGCCGAGGGCTGGGGACCCGTCTAGGTCTCCCCTGGGGGTGGCAGGCACTCAGCCACGTGAGTGATGGCCACTGCCTCCGGGTGCCCGACAGCAGGAAGCTGGGGCCAGGAGCAGAGCCAGGTGCTCTGATGAGGGACACGGGTGTCTTAGCGAGTGTCACAAGGTCACGTGTCTTCTGCACCCCTTATCTTCCTTATCGTTTAACTTCAACTTTCTGCAGCACCCCGACTCCCGGCCTCTTGTGTCTACCACGGACAGGCTTGTTGGTCTCTTAACACCATCCTTCGATTCAGAGAAGTTTTTGGGGACCAGCGCTGTGGCGTAGTAGGTTAAGCTTCCGCCTGCCGTGCCAGCATCCCATATGGGCTCTGGTTCTAGTCCTGGCTGCTCCACTTCGATCCAGCTCTCTGCTGTGGCCTGAGAAAGCAGCGGAAGATGGCCCAAGTGCTTGGGCCCCTGCGCCCCTGGCTCCTGGCTTCAAATCAGCCCAGCTCCAGCCGTTGTGGCCATTTGGGGAGTGAACCAACGGATGGAAGACCTCTCTTTGTCTCTCCCTCTCTCTGTGACTCTACCTCTCAAATAAATAAATAAATAAATCTTTTCAAAGCAGAAGAGAGAAGTTTTCGATTGTTACATTGTCATTATCGATTAGTCTTTCCCTTGCTCTTGAATACTTATTGTCCTACTGAAGACAATTTTCCCATGCGTGCATTCTTTTGTAGTTTGCAGTAGAAGCTTCCAAAGCCAGTTGACATGGAGACGTAACATACACACAGCATGTCGGGGGCCTGACGTTCAGGCATGCAGCCCGGTGGATCTTCCCGCACCCACAGGACGGTGTATAGGCAGGCGGGCTTTGCCGTCATGCACACCCCCCACCCTCGACCACCACTGTTTCAGCATCTCTTTCTCTTTTCTCTGTGGGTGAATATTTGGGTTGTTTCCGTTTGGGGCGCTCATGAGGAAGTTGCTATGAGCTTTCTTGTGCATGTCTTTTTTTTTTAAGATTTATTTATTTGAAAGGCAGGGTTACAGAGAGAGAGAGCGTGAGCGAGAGCGAGAGAGAGAGAGAGAGAGGTAGAGACAGAGAGAGAGGTCTTCCATCTGATGGTTCACTCTCCAGATGGCCGCAATGGCCAGAGCTGTGCCGATCTGAAGCCAGGAGCCAGGAGCTTCTTCTGGGCCTCCCACGTGGGTGCAGGGGCCCAAGGACTTAGGCCATCTTCTACTGCTTTCCCAGGCCATAGAAGAAAGCTGGATCGGAAGTGGAGCAGCCGGGACTCAAACCGACGCCCATATGGGATGCTGGCACTGCAGGTGGTGGCTTTACCCGCTACGCCACAGTGCCGGCCCCCTATTCATTCCTTAAATAGTGCCTTTTGATTAAAGAAGTTCATAGTTTTATTTGTGTGGGTTTTTTTCGTGTGTGTGTTGACAGGTGGAGTTAGACAGTGAGAGGGAGAGACAGAGAGAAAGGTCTTCCTTCCGTTGGTTCACCCCCCAAGTGGCTGCCACGGCTGGCGCGCTGCGCCCATCCGAAGCCGGGAGCCAGGTGCTTCCTCCTGGTCTCCCATGCAGGTGCAGGGCCCAAGCACTTGGACCATCCTCCACTGCACTCCCGGGCCACAGTAGAGAGCGGGACTGGAAGAGGAGCAGCCGGGACAGAATCCAGCGCCCTGACCGGGACTAGAACCCAGGGTGCTGGCACGGCAGGTGGAGGATTAGCCTAGTGAGCCACGGCACCGGCCAAAGTTCAAATTTTAATAAAATAAAATTGATCAATTTATTTCTTTGTCAGTAGAGAAAGCTTTTTGTGTCCTGTTTCAGAATTATGTGCTTACTCTGAAGTCATGAAAATATTACTGCTTTATTGTTTTACCTTCATATTTAGGTCTATGATCCAGTTCAAATTATTATATATTATGAAAAGTCAGAGTTCCCCTTCTCCGTATATGCAACATCCACTTAATCCACCAACGTTGTTAAAAAGATCACTTGGGCCGGCGCTGTGGAGTAGCGGGTAAAGCCGCCACCTGAGACGCTGGCATCCTATATGGGCGCTGGTTCAAGTCCCGGCTGCTCCACTTCCAATTCACCTCCCTGCTAATGTGCCTGGGAAAGCAGTGGAGCAATGCCCAGGTGCTTGGGCCCTTGTACTCACATGGGAAACCCAGAGAAGGCTCCTGGCTCCTGGCTTTGGATGGGTGCAGCTCCGGCCATTGCGGCCGTTTGGGGAGTGAACCAGTAGATGGAGGAGCTCTGTCTCTCCATCTCTCTCTTTCTGTAACTCTGCCTTACAAATAAATAAATAAATCTTTTTTAAAAAGTCATTTAGAATAATGTTTTTGACATTCATCCACATTGTTGCCTGGTCCGTAGCTCATTCTTGTTTGTTTATTTGAGAGGCAGAGTCAGAGAGAGAGAGAGAGAGAGAGAGAGAGAGAGAGAAAGAGAGGAAGAGAGAGAGAGGGGGAGGGGGGGAGAGAAAGAGAGACTGACACAAAGAGAGAGAGATGGAGAGAGAGAGAGAGAGAGAAAGAGAGAGAGACAGTCCCATCCACCATTCACTCTTCACATGCCTGAAAGGGGAAGGAAGCCAGGAGGCAGGGACTCAACCCAGGTCTCCGACGTGGGTGGCAGGAGCCCAGTCGCTCAGGCCCCGCCCTGCCTTCCAGGTCTACACCAGCGGGAAGCAGGGCATCACACCCAGGCACCCTGGTGTTCGGCATGTGGCTGAGCCCCTGCCCTCGTTCTTCCTTACAGAATCATGCTCCATGTCCCTGTGTGCCTCAGTTTCTCCATCCAGAGTCTTATTCACGGGCACGTGACCTGTTGCCAGTTTGGGGCTAGCATGGAAAAAAGTCTGCTCAGAACAAATTTTACAAAATTTGCATAGAGAGGGCTTTCCATTTCTCTTGGGCCAATACCCCATGATTGGAGTTGCTAGTCATAGCGAAAGCATGCTTTTAACTTAATTAAAAAAAAAGAGGCCAAAGTGCATTCCATCCTGCGGGGCGCCCTGCGCATACTTCATTCAAACGTATTCACACCAACCCGAGCCCCTTGCACTCAGCTTCCTGCTCTCAGCAGCCTTTGCGAGGTTCAGCCACTGTGCAGCGTGTGGCAGTGTGTCGCTTCTTTTCCCGTCTGAATAATATTCTCTTGTATAGACCACTTTTCACTGCCCTATCCATCAGTGGATGGAGCTGGGGTTGTCGCCCCCTGTTGGCCGCTGTGGACACTGCACCTCCGTGCTTGGACACCTGTTCTGCATTTTCCCAGCTGTCCCTGGGAGCAGGAGTGCTGGAGCCTGTGGTGACCTTGAACTCCCGAGGGCCGGAAGCAGGTTCTGGGGGAGAAGAGGCCAACGGGCTGGGGCTGCGGAGCCTCCACAAGGCGCTCGCTCTCCCTCCGACCCTTCCCACCCGCTCCTGCTGTCAACACCCCTGTGCCCGCCCTGTCCAGTGTCCTGGCCAGCTTCTGTGACCCCTCCGGTCCAGGCTCTCCCCAGGCCGCTCCCGTCTGTACCCCCGACTGATGTGGCTGCGGCCGACCACAGCAGTGCCCAACACACCCCGTGCAAACCCGGGGCCCAGTGTCCGCACCAGCAGGTCGGCCAGCAGCGCAGATCCAGGGCCGTCCCAGCCGCGGAGGGGGGCTGGGCGGTGGGCGTGGGGGTGGGGCTGTTGTCCTGATGGGGCCCAGGGAGCTGCGGGGGGGGGGGGGGAGGGGGAGGAGCTCAGGGCGTCTCTGCTGTCGGGGATCTGCCCACACCGCCGGGCAGAGAGGCCAGATCAGGGCCCTGGCTCCTGCAGCAGCCCGGAGTGGGCGAGCAGTGTGTGTGGTGTGTGTGTGTGAGTGCGTGTGTGCTGTCTGTGCTGTGTGTGTGTGTGAGTGTGTATGTTGTGTGTGTGTGTGGTGTATGGATTGGGTGGTGTGTGTGTGTATGTGGGATGTGGGATGTGTCTGTGGCATGTGTGCTATGTGGATGGTATGTGGTATGTGTGTGGGGTTTGTGTGATGTGTGTGTGTGGTATGTGATGTGTGTGTTGACTGTGTGTGTGTGGTGTGTGATGTGCATTGCTATGTGGTGTCTGTGCTATGTGTATGTGTTGTGTATGTGGTATATGTGTTGTGTGATGTGTGTGTGGCATGTTTGCTATTTGGGGTGTGTGTGTGTGGCATGTGGGTGTGTGTGTGACATGTGAATTGTGTGTGTGTGGTATATGCGCTGTGTGTGAGCTCTGTGTGGTATGTGATGTGTATGATGTGTTATGTGTGGTGTGTGTGTGGCATGTGGATTGTGTGGGGTGTGTGTGTGTGTGTGTGTGGTATGTGTGCTGTGTGAGCTCTGTGTGGTATGTGATATGTATGATGTGTGTATGTGTGCTGTGTGTGTGGTATGTGTGGTGTGTGGCATGTGGATTGTGTGTGTGGTATATATGGTGTGTGTGTGGTATGTGGATTGTGTGGGGTGTGTGTGTGTGTGATGTGTGCTGTGTGAGCTCTGTGTGGTATGTGATGTGTATGATGTGTGTATGTGTGCCATGTGTGTGTGGTATGTGTGGTGTGTGTGAGCTCTGTGTGGTATGTGATGTGTATGATGTGTTATGTGTGTGTGGCATGTGATTGTGTGTGTGTGTGGTTCACATGTGCACACACGGTAGAGCCTGCTGAAGGCAGGGCTGAGACGCACCTGCTCCCAGAATTCTTGCCGCAGGTAAACGGTGCACGCAGGAGCCTGGATGCTGGGGACTCTGTGGGCTCCTCCTTCCTGCGGGAGCCTGCGACGCTGCTCCCCAGCCCTGCCTCTGGGAGTCTCTCGCAGTGGACGGCTCCCCCGGCTCCTCCTGTGTCCCCGCCAGCACGGGGGCTGCCTGCTCTGAGGGGCTCCGGCCCACCGTCTGGGCAAGCAGAGGGCCTGACAGATGGTGGGTGCAGGGTGCAGATCGTACCGGCCTCACCCTGCTGGCCCTGCTCTGTGGCACCGGGCCTCCTCCTGTGGGTCAGGACAGGTGCCTCCCGGGAGGCCCTGCCATGCAGAGCCCCGGGTCCCTGGGAAGCCCTGGGGACCCCCACCTGGGGAGGCCGTCTGCCCGTTCCCTCCTTGCTCGTTCCCCCCACCCCACCCTGGGAACCGAGTGTCCGGCTGCAGCCCCAGCCCTGGCAGCCTCTCCCCACACCCTGCACGCCGGGCTCCAGCCCTCAGCGTTGGCTCCCAAAGGACGCGCTCATGCCTGGAACAAGCTGTGTCCCGGAGAGCGGGGAGTGTGGGAGCAGACGGGAGAGATAAGATTGTCTAGAGCTCCGGGCCTGGGGCAGGCAGGGAGAGACACTGATGTGTGTACATAAGAATTATTGTCAGCCTCTTTGCTGTCTCAGGGTCACTCAGTCACCCCGGGAGCCACAGCCCCACACACACTCAGTCACCCCGGGAGCCACAGCCCCACACACTCAGTCTCGGCTCTCGATCTCCTCCCCCTGGGGCCTCCCAGCCCCATCCCGCGGCTGCCTCCTTCCTCACCTCTCTGCTGTCACAGTTGGCACAGTCCGGAAGAGCCAACTCCTACAGAGTCCTCAAAGCCCAGCTCCAAGGCGGCCCCACCCCCTCTGCAGGCTGACTCCCTTGCAGGATTTTAAGCTTGAACGTAGGGTTCCCCTGTGGGAATCTTGGTGTTTAGGGAGCTTCTCATTATACAGAGAGCTCATGGAGAAATGCAATTAAATTTGGGGGCTTTTCCATAATATGCGTGTTTCATGGTCCCTTTGGGTTTTTTGCATCGGAATGGACTTCTCTTTCCTTTCCGCTTTGCCATGAACTTTTTGAAGGCCCTTCTGTAGCCTGTGCTCACTGGAGCCGGGGTGAACTGAGCGGATGCTATCCACAGAACAGGGGTAGCCTTTGAGGTCGCTAAGTCCTGTTGTGGGAATTTTTTTTTAAGCAACAGAGCCCTGTCTTCAAATGGACTCGCGTGCAGAACCGGCCGTATGAGGCTCATACACACAGAGGCACCCTCCTGGTGGTGCGGGTGTGGGAAGGACAGAGGAGCCTGTTCCCTTGGGGAAATCAGCACTCCAAGGAGATGCCTCCCCCCAGGTTCACGGCAGCGCTCTGCACCCGAGCAAGCTGACGCCTTTCAGCAGAGGGCTGGGCAAGGGACACAGGGAGGAACTACCCAGGTGGCAACATCCAGCCATGGCTAGAACAGTCCGACGTTCGCAGCCGAGGGGGCAGAACTGGAGAACAGCGTGCTAAGGGAGATAAGTCAGACACAAAGACAAACACTGTGTGTTCTTACGTAAAGCTAAAAAGTCCATCTGAATGTAGACCACTGATTACTAGAAGGGGGAGGGTAGGGGAGAGGGAGTTGGCTTAACGAGGACCGAAGTGGTGTATAATAGAATTAATAAGTTAATATTATAATGATAACATTAATTAATGTAACTTCTAGTGACCCATCGCACAGGGGTGCAGCTACAGTCACAATAGCCCAGTGCATATATTTTTTTAAACGAAGATTTAGTAATTTGAAAGAGCTACAGAGAGAGGTCTTCCACCTGTTGGTTCACTCCCCAAATGGCCACAATGGCCAGGCCCCGGGCCAGGCTGAAGCCTGGAGCCAAGAGCTTCATCTGGGTCCTCCACATGGGTGTAGGAGCCCAAGCACTTGGGCCATCTTGTGCTGCTTTCCAAGGTGCATTAGCAGGGAGCTGGATCAGAAGTGGAGCAGCTGGGACTTGAACCGGTGCCCATATGGGAATCAGACACTGCAGGCAGTGGCTTAACCCAGTGTGCCACAGCTCTGGCCCTAACTCATGCATATTTTCTTTCTTTTTATTTTTTCCAGAGGTGATGGTTCAGTTTATTATATTATTTGTAGTGATGGTTTCATGAGAGCGTCCATTGTCTTCACACTCACCAAGATGTATACATGAATACATATAGCTTCCTTGTGTGTCAATCACGCCTCAACTTAAAAATAGGTATTTTTTAAAAGGAAAAAAAAAAAAAAACAGTGGAATGTTACTTCAGTTACTGGTCCTGACTCTGGTTCTGAGTGATGATGGGCAGTTTGCAGGCGGTCATGTCCACAGCTAGGGGAGCCAGACACATACCCAGCCCCAGCAGCTTTCTGTGGCAAGCAGTTAAGATCTAAGTATACAAGACACTCGAGGCAAGGTAATGGAGGTTCACGCATCCCCTCCCACCGGGACCACTCCCTTCCCAGGGCCAGGGGGACTCCTTTCTGGGACCTCTTCTCCTTGCCCCCATGACTTAAATCTGTGGCTAGCAAGGTCATCCCGCTGGTTAACTTCCTGAGCACAGCATGCCAGTTTAGGGCCAGTGGCGACACAGGGCCTGCCCTCCACCGGGCGGTGCACAGGGGTAGGAGCGTGGCGATCTGTTCTCTGTCACTGGGCACCCCCGGTCTCTATGAGGCGTGGCGCTAGCCATTCCCAGAGACCCTTGAAAATGCTCCCAGCACCTGCTGCAGGCGTCATGACCTCGACCCCCATCGGAGCAGCTGGAACCTCCAGCGAGCTCTCATCCTTAGTGCATATTTTCTGAAGGAATGGAAGGGAGGAGCTTCAAGGCTCCAAACCGAGTAATGACAAGGAGAGGGCAAAGGTCAACACCCGGCTGTGATCAGTGCACACTGCATGCATTTAGGGAACTATCACCGGAGGCCATACATGTGCAATTATTATTAATAGAAATTAAAGTTGGAGATGGAAGGGCTAACCAACCTTGAATGCATGCACTAAATTGCCACACTGCGCCCCATAAATAGGCAGAACTCAAATAGCAATTCAGGGAGCTAATACATGAGCCCTCGTCCCTCCCCCACAGGAACCCCTGGGGCACCTCCGTGGAAGCCTAGAGCCAGCCCACCCCTCCTCTCTGCAGCGCCTGCGCGGAGCCTCAGCAAGGGGCGTGTCGCGCCTCAGGCTGCAGTGCCTCCCGACGGCTTCCTGGCTCCCTGCGCTGCAGGTTCTCCATTTCTCAGGGCAGTGCCGTCCCTGGCCACACTCCGTGTCACCCACATGTATCTTTTACAGTGTCTGGGTTCGCACAGCAAGGTGTTGATTCCAGCAGATGGAACATCAGCGAGGCGAGCGTTAGTCGGCCACGGATTTAAAATCCGTTTGGAAAGGGCCTGGCTTTAAAACCAGCCAGACTGCTGGTCTAGAGCTTTCCTGGGCTGGGATGCTCCTTGGAGCTTGGACTGTAGCTCCATCCTGCGCAGAGTGTAAGTTGGCTGCTCAGGCTATCCCGTGGCTAGTCCCAGCTCAGTCCTCTGATCCCTACCCAGAAAAGGGAGGGGGACTAAGTGGTCTCTGTTTGCCCTTCAGTCTTTAACTTTCCTATTTACTTGAAAGCTGGGATAGGAGGGAGAGAGAGAGGCAGAGAGAAAGAGAGATCTTCCACCTGCTGGTTCACTCCCCAAATGTTGCAATAGCCAGAGTCGTACCAGGAAGCCAGGAGCCAAGAACTCCATCCGGGTCTCCCACGGAGGTGGCAGGGGTCCAAGTCCTTGGGCCATCATCTGCTGCCTCCCAAGCACATTAGCAGGAAGCTGGATTGGAAGCAGAGAAGCTGGGACTGGAACTGACACTGGGATGTGGGATGCTGGCATCGCAGGCATGGGCCTGACCTGCTGTGCCCCAGAGCCTGCCCGATTCCTGTAGGTTTTAAGGCCCAGAACCAGGGAATGAGGCAGGCAATACGCTGCCACCCTGCGGTCAGCCTTTCCCAAGGTGCGATCCAGAGGAGGGAGGTTCCATGGGCGGGGCCCCTGTGCGTGGACCACCTGCATGTGGGGTATTGGGGAAGACTCCCCCCTACACACACACACACTGAGGACTCCGGCTGGGGCTGCCCAGGGCCTCAGGATGAGGACCTGGTCCGGAGCTGTGGATTCGGGGGTCCCGGGGCAGGAGCAGTGGGTCTGAGGATTTGGGTGTTATCCCCCAGGCAGAGTGAATGGAGTGAAGAGGGAAGGGAGGAGGTGCAGGACGCCAGGAACACGGGGCCAGACGAGGGTCCGGCCTCAGGGTCGGGCTAGGTGGAGGCCTGGCGGGAGGCGGCCGCTCCATTTAGAGCTGCAGGTGTACTGGGGCAGAGTGGGTGGTGCCGGGAGGCAGGACCCCACAATTGCCACCTTGAGTCTGTGGCTGGCCCTCTGCTCCCCTGTGCAGGTGGAGTTGGGGGCAGGTCCAATCGTGGTGTCCCGTGATGGCCTCCACTTGCGCTGTTGGAGCCCTCGCGTGTCTGATTCAGTTCCCGGGACCAGGCTTCTCCTCTGGGTCCGAGTCATCTGGCCTGCCTCTCTGCACCCTGCCCCTGCCGCGTGCTCCCAGCACAGCCCCTGCCAGGGCCTCTGGGGCCAGGCCACCCGGCCAGTCGTACCAGCTGACTGAGTCACCCGCGAGGCTTGCACGGCGCTTGCCTCTGCCTGGCTTCTGCCCTCCAATTCGGCCCGGCACCCTCGGGCTGGCCGCTCAGCAGGTGGCGCCGCATTGTGACTAACGTTGGCAGCTTCTGGAAGCATAAGTCTCTACATGTTGAAAATTTCATTTGGCTGCAATAATCGGAATAATTATTAGTGGAACACAAAATAAGGGAGGGATGATATAGCTCTCCATAGCAAAGCGCACTCTTGTGTTGGCAATGCATCTCTTAATGAGACAGACAGGACTTTTAATTTGGATAAGTTTGTGTTTTATCCATTTGTTTAAATATCCATGAGTATTTTTTAATGATTGCTTATTATTATTCTTTTTTTTTTTTTAATTTTTGACAGGCAGAGTGGACAGTGAGAGAGAGA
Organism: Lepus europaeus; assembly: GCF_033115175.1. Lineage (NCBI taxonomy): Eukaryota > Metazoa > Chordata > Mammalia > Lagomorpha > Leporidae > Lepus > Lepus europaeus. Next base: position 109,513,897 of record NC_084837.1, read on the forward strand.
CAGAGAGAAAGGTCTTCCTTTTTGCCGTTGGTTCACCCTCCAAAGGCCGCCATGGCTGGCGCGCTGCGGCTGGCGCACTGCGCTGATCCGAAGCCAGGAGCCAGGTGCTTCTCCTGGTCTCCCATGGGGTGCAGGGCCCAAGCACTTGGGCCATCTTCCACTGCCCTCCCGGGCCATAGCAGAGGGCTGGCCTGGAAGAGGGGCAACCGGGACAGGATCGGTGCCCCGACTGGGACTAGAACCCGGTATGCCGGCGCCGCAAGGCGGAGTATTAGCCTGTTGAGCCACGGCGCTGGCCTATTATTATTCTTTGAAAGACAAAGAGACAGAAAGAGAGACTGTTCATCTGCTGGTTCACTCTCCAAATGCCTGCAACAGTCAGTGCTGGGCCAGGCTGAAGCCGGGAGCCGGGAGCTTCTTCCAGGTCTCCCACGTGGGTGCAGGGGCCGAAGCACTTGGACCTTTCCACTGCTTTCCCAGGTGCATTAGCAGGGAGCTGGATCAGAAGTGGAGCAGCCGGGACTCAAACCGGGGCCCATAAGGGATGCTGGTGCCTCAGACAGTGGCTTTACCCGCTACGCCACAGCGCCAACCCCTATAAGAGTTTACAGAAGTGTCTCTTCCCTGGAGCCACAGAGCTTTTTTGTGCCCTTGGGGAAACACGCCAGCACAGGAGGTGAGGGTGTGCAGAATGGAGCCAGGAGAAGCAAACCACCATCTTCGTCCTCCCATCCTGTGCTCGCCCCGCGGGCAGTTAATTCCGGCCACTGTGGCTTCGCCCAGAGCCCTGGGCCCGGGGAACCCTGGGGGAAGTCCCCAGCACCCCCGGAAGCATTCGTGCTGCGCGGGCTGCTGTCAGCCCCCACCTCTTGGCCCCACCTCGGTCTACAGACTCCACCTCTGGCAGCTTGAAGGTAAGGTCAGTGCCCCCTCCCACCGGGGGCACTGCGCTGTGCGCCTCTCCCCACCACGACCCCGTCTCTGGGCCAGCTCAGCTCCTCCATGACTTCAGATCGGAACTCTCAGCCTAGCTCCGGGTCACCTCTCCTGGGCCCCGCTGTGGGTACCTGACTCTCGCGTGTCCTGAGCTGCCCCCGGGGTTCTTCCCTTAGCCAGCGTGCCTCCTACCCGCCTCACTCCTCTGGCTCCTGCGGCTTTGCTTCCTTCCTGCCTCTCTTTCCCTCCTTCCCTCTGGGTGCTCCGGGTCTCTGCCTTAGTCTGGGTCCTGCGTGCGACTCCCTCGGTGACCCCTGCACTCCCAGAGCATGAGGGGGCCCTAATCAGCTGCGTGGTTTCCCGCCCTCTCCCACCCACCTTCTCCTCTCTCCCTGGGGCGCCCTTACTAAATGCCAGTCTCGCTGAGCCAGTGCCTTGCTTCCAGCCCAGTCCTGCTGTCCACAGGTGGAGGACAACGCACAGCCAAGCTCAGCTCGCGGACCCTTCACGGTCCAGCCGCTGGCTCTGCAGCCGTCCTGGACCCTGTGTGAGTGGAAATGGGACGACGCTCCCTCCTGCTCCTCTTGGCTTTTCCTCTCCCAGCTTCTGGCCTAGACCATGCCTCTGCATCCCCTGGCAAACTCCCGCACGCGCTGCCGCCTTGCCCCCCTGCCCCTCATCCGGGCTGCTTTCCAAATCGCCCCGATCCTCCCCTCTCAGAGCCTTTGGCACGAGGCATGGTTGGCTGTCTCCCCCTCACCAGTCTTCCCTCCCAGATGTCTCCCGCTGCAGCCCAGGGCCGTTACAGACGAGGGGCTCTTTGTAACACGGAGGGCATGGCTTGTGAACCCAGCGCTCACAGCCACTCTGACTTGCAGGTGTTTGCTGATAAACGGCCTCTGCTTTTCTCACGCCGTTGGCCATTGGTGCCTGAAGCCTTTTCCAGCCTCAGATCCAGCGCTGAGAGGCGAGTGGCTCCTTGCCCCCCCCAGACTCCGTTTCTCGGCTGCATTCCCATGTGGAAACACTAGATGGCGCCCTGAGAGGCGGGGTTGGGGGGCAGGTCTGCAAGGCTGGCTCTCCACGGGTTTTCTGGGTGATTGCCCCCTGCCCAGCCCAGTAACCACCAGTAACCCAGTTCGGCCATGAGGCTGATGCCTCTGTTGTGAGGATGGTTGGAGCTATCAGGTGGTTGCATCTCTTCATGCACGCCTGTACGTGAGCTGAAGCCAATTGGTGGGAAGTCGGAGCTAGGCGCGCGGTTGGTTCATCACATACGTCTTCCAGGAGGTCTTGAAGACCCTCGTGGGGAGCGTTTTGTCGGTGTATTCGGGAGTCAGCCAGCTGCTGGTTTTCATCCTGCGTGAGCTGGGCCACCTGTCAGGTTGTGGATTTCGGCTCCAGGGCCGGGAGAGCAGTTAATTATACTTGTCCCGATCTTTAAATGAGGCGAGGCTAGCAGAGTTCTTGGAACATGCTACACTTTCAGTCGGTACCCGTTTTTCCCTTTAAAACCCTCAACTCACCAGATATGCATCTTTTTTCAAATAATTCATGGAAAACGGACATTCACAGATTGGTTTATTTTGATGCAAAAAAATCTGAAATCCATGCATAGTTTCCCCGTAATGTACATTTTCCATGAACTTTTTAAAGACCTGCCATTTGCATGGTTTTCAATTTTTTTTTGCAGTGCAACACTCTTAATCTTTTAATTCCATTTCCATGAACTTTTTGAAGTACCCTCCATATATGTGTTCAACTCACATTGCTTTCTGTTTTCTTTTTTTTTTTTAAAAGCTTTTATTTATTTATTTGACAGGTAGAGTTACAGACAGTGAGACAGAGAGAAAGGTCCTCCTTCTGCTGGTTCACTCCCCAAATGGCTGCAATGGCCAGAGCTGCGCCAATCCAAAGCCAGGAACCAGGTGCTTCTTCCAGGTCTCCCACGTGGGTGCAGGGACCCAAGGACTTGGGCCACCTTCTGCTGCTTTCCTAGGCCACAGCAGAGAGCTGGATCAGAAGAGGAGTCACCGGGACTAGAACCAGCATCCATATGGGATGTCGGCGCCACAGGCGGAGGATAAACCCAGTGCACCACGGCACTGGCCCCTCTCTTTTCTTTTCTTTCTTTTTTTTTTTTTTTTTTTTTTTTGACAGGCAGAGTGGACAGTGAGAGAGAGAGACAGAGAGAAAGGTCTTCCTTTGCCGTTGGTTCACCCTCCAATGGCTGCCGCGGCAGGCGCACTGCGGCCAGCGCACCGCGCTGATCCGAAGCCAGGAGCCAGGTGCTTCTCCTGGTCTCCCATGCGGGTGTAGGGCCCAAGCACTTGGGCCATCCTCCACTGCCCTCCCAGGCCACAGCAGAGAGCTGGACTGGAAGAGGAGCAACTGGGACAGAACCAGCATCCCAACCGGGACTAGAACCCGGAGTGCCGGCGCCGCAGGCAGAGGATTAGCCTAGTGAGCCACAGCGCCGGCCAGAATGAATACATTTATACTGGCACCTGCTCCCCACCTCTACCACCTGTGTCCTCTCCCTGGGCCAACGAAACAGCTGAGCTGTTCAGGTGGAAATTCTTGGACTCACAATGAGGGAATCTGATAACGGGGCCTTTAGCCCTGCCTGTACCACTTCTGGAAAGCCCCAGACAGCCTGCCCGAGGGCATGTGCTCAGATAGGCCATCTCCAGGGAGGCACGGTCCCCTGTCTAGACTGGAGCCCAGCCCCTCAGGGTGGCCGCTTGGCCCCTACTGTGGGCAGGAGCCAGCAGGTTGGCACTGGAGGCCCTGGGCTTGGCAGAAGACCGGAAATACAGAGACAAGGCCTGGTGGGCTGGCATTGGCCAGGTTCCGTCTGGGCTTTGTCGGCGTCCCTGTGATCCTGCCAGTCCTCATGCCTGGGCAGCAGGTTCAGGCAGCTCCCCTGACAGGCTTGTCCTAAGCCTGGGGAGAGTAGCGCATTTCCCCCCCTATTTATTTATGTGAAAGGCAGAGCATCAGAGAGAGAAAGAGAAAGGAAAGAAGGAGTGGGGTGCAGGGGAGAGATCTCCCATCTGCTGGTTCACTCCCCAAATGGCTGCAACAGCCAGGTCTGAACCAGGCCAAAGCCAGGAGCCTGGAACTCCATCCAGGTCTCCCACGAGGGTGGCATCAGGAGCCCAAACACTTGGGCCATCCCCTGCTGCTTTCCCAGGTGCACTAGCAGGACTGGATTAGAAGCAGAGCAGCCAGGACTTGAACCAGGGCTCCGATATGACACAGCACATTGTAAGCAATGGCTTTACCCGCTGTGCCCTGATGCAGACTCTCAGAGGCTTCTGCAGGGTTGCCAGTCCGGCTGATACTGCTTTGCTTGTTAGTATTTTTTCAATGCCTATGAGCCTTGTGGGTTCGTACCATGAATTCAGAGAAGAATTCTGAATACCGGCTCAAATAGACCAGACAACGTGGTAAATTTTAAGGATTTTATTCAGTGAGAGAAATGCATAGGAGAGTGAGGGCCTTGTCCAAGGGAGAAAGAAAAGCCTAGAGGCTAAGCTGGGTCCATACCAAGCAGAGCAGGCCAGGAGCCAGCCACGTGCAGCAAGCATGCAGGCAGGAAAGCAGGGAGTGGGCGGCCCGAAGGCCACGCGGCCCGAAGGCACGGGCGGCGAAGGGCAACAAGGACGAAAAGGGGGAAAAAAAGGGCTGGGCCCGCCATGTTCCAGGCCTTTTATCCACTTCCAACAAGGGGCGTGGTTACATAGCCTGATTGGCAGGTGGGCATACAGGTGGGGTCAGGTAGGGGCATGAGATCACATGGGGGGCGTGGTGAAGGCGTGGTCTTCCGGCTCACAGACCCAATCAATTTTAGCCTATATCTGCCTGCCTACATCACAGCCAGGCTGAAAAGTGGAGCAGCCCCAAGTTCCCTCTGGTGAAGGGAATTTGTGCAGGGACCCTGTGCTAAGAACCGTCCACCAGCGAGTGACAGTTGGGGTGGGAGGAGATGTGTGCTTGGCCATGGGGGTCCCCTCTGCGTCCGCAGCGTGTCCCACGTGCACCAGACCGGGACGCACACAGTGAACAAGGGAGACGTCACCTCTGAGCATCTCCTGTGCTCGGGAGTAAGATCCTCCCCGGAGGCTCAGCTCCGGGGACAGGGCCTTTGCCCGCAGCGGGAGGCCTCCTTGTCATCCCCGTGCTGCCTGTGGCTTCTTTCTTTACACAAGCCATAGTGCCAGGGAAGTGAGAAGTGGGACGTGGGGCTGGAAGGTTCTGGAAACTCCCCCAGGCTTTCCTGGGGCTGCAGCAGGTGGCTGTAGACGCTGTCGGAGGCGGGGAGGGGATGCAGATGGGATGCTGAGATGACCGAGAAGGGAGTTCCCTGTGGAAGGTACCCTTTATCAGACGGTCTGACACCCCCGGGCTCACTAAAGACAAGGGCTGTAGACTCCTTCCATGGAGCTTCTGCTTTGTAAAATCTTTGCTTGTTGTGGGAGAGGTAGAGACACCGAATAGAGAGAGTGGTCTGACGCACCTGCTGTGCCCCCCACCCTGCCGCACAAAGTTCCAGCACTTGGCCCATTCCTGTTTCATTTCTCAACAATTTTGTTTCCTCCTAGGTTAGGAGCAACTCTTTTTTTTTTTTTTTTTTTTTTTTTTTTTTTTTTTTTTTTTTACAGGCAGAGTGGACAGTGAGAGAGAGAGACAGAGAGAAAGGTCTTCCTTTTGCCGTTGGTTCACCCTCCAATGGCCGCTGAGGCCGGCGCACCGCGCTGATCCGAAGGCAGGAGCCAGGTGCTTCTCCTGGTCTCCCATGGGGTGCAGGGCCCAAGCACTTGGGCCATCCTGCACTGCCTTCCCGGGCCACAGCAGAGAGCTGGCCTGGAAGAGGGGCAACTGGGACAGAATCCGACGCCCCGACTGGGACTAGAACCCGGTGTGCCGGCGCTGCAGGTGGAAGATTAGCCTAGTGAGCCACGGCACTGGCCAGGAGCAACTCTTTTACTTTAGCAGATTACAAAGGCCTTGTCAACATCTAAGGTGAGGATCCAAGAACTGGCGGTGCTGGAAGGGAACCTGTGAGCGTGCAGGTCCGATTTCTTGGGTCACAGGCGGAGGAACTGGGGGCCAGAGGGGACGAAGGCACAGGCAGCCGGCGGCTGGGCCTGGCTTTGGAAGGCGGGGGTCCGCCTTGCACAGCTCCGGGCAGTGAAGAGCCGCTGACCAGGACAGGGAAATCCGCTCTGATGGGAAGTGCGAGGAGAGGGGCGGGCCTTGAGACACCTGCCTCCCACAGTGGAGTGCTGGGCTCCAGCCTCGGCTCTGCTTCTGATGCCAGCTTCGTGCCACTGTGCACCTGGGAGGCAGCCCTGAGGGCTCACGTAGCTGGGTCCCTGCCACCCATGTGGGAGACCTGGATTGAGTCTGGGCTCCTGGCTTTGGCCTGGCCCAGTCTCAGCAGTTGTGGGCATTTGGGGATTGAACCAGAGAACAGCAGATCTCTCTCTCTCTCTCTCTGCACCTCATTTCTCTGCCTTTTAAATAAATAAAAACAGGGGCTGGCGTTGTAGCATTGCGGGTGAAGTCACTGCCTGCAGTGCCAACATCCCATATGGGCACCGGTTCGAGTCCCAGCTGCTCCTTTTCCAATCCAGCTCTCTGCTGTGGCCTGGGAAAGCAGTAGAAGATGGCTCAAGTCCTTGGGCCCCTGCACCCACGTGGGAGACCTGGAGGAAGCTCCTGGCTCCTGGCTTTGGATTGGAACATCTCTGGCCATTGCGGCCAACTGGGGAGTGAACCAGTGGATGGAAGACCTCTCTCTCTCTGTCTGCCTCTCCTTCTCTCTCTGTGTAACTCTGATTTTCAAATAAATAAATAAATCTTTAAATAAATAAATAAATAAAAATAAATTCGGTAAAAGATAAGGAAAGCTCTAGGAGAGGCCCGAGAGATGCCAGAGTCCGCAGAGCAGCGCCCACTACCAGGGACCTGGTTTGGACGGATCCACTTATCCCCACAACCTCTCTGAGCGCTGGGCGCCGTCGTAACCCCACAGCAGTGGAAAAGCCCCAAGACAGTGACTGTGTGAATGGGGGGAAGTCCAGCGTCCTCCAGCACCACGGCGAGCTGGGCTCGGGGCAGGCAGCGGGGGGTTCCCCACGGTTTCCTGCTGTGGCTGAAGGTGAAGCAGGCAGAGCCGGGTCCGAGAGTCTCCCAGAAGCCTTTGGGGGTGAAGGGCTGCAGGCTGGGCCTGCTGGGCCTCTTTCCTCCGCTCTCGGGTGGCAGGAGTGGGCCAGACCTTCACCACTTGCGGACGGAGGGGCCGTAAGCCCTGCCCCTGTGGTCCTGCACAGGCTGTGGTCACACGGGCACCAAGCCCCAAATATCTGACCTTGACTTCGAAGGCCTTAGGACATCAGTGCCTTCGGCAGGACAGAGGCTGATGTCCCCTGCCTGTCCGCAGGCCGGGGTCCTGTGCTGTGGAAAGATGGAATTAAAAGATGAGTTTCTTTTGGTCCAAAGGATTTTGAAATCCATGCATACCTCTTTCATAATATGCATTTGGACCAAGTTTTTAAAAAGGTTTGTTTATTTATTTGGAAATCAAAGTTACACACACACACAGAGAGAGAGAGAGAGAGAGAGAGAGAGAGAGAGAGATCTTCCATCTGCTGGTTCACACCCCAGATGGCCGGGCCGGGCCAATCCAAAGCCAGGAGCTTCTTCTAGGTCTCCCACGCAGGTGCAGGGCCCCAAGGACGTGGCCAATTTCCACTGCTTTCCTAGGCCACAGCAGAGAGCCGGATCGGAAGTGGAGCAGCCGGGACTTGAACCAGCGCCCATATGGGATGCCGGTGCTGCAGGCAGCAGCTTTACCCGCTATGCCACAGCGCCGGCCTCGAATTTATAATTCCATTTTCCCTGAACTTTTTGTAGTGGCTGCACGTGTCCTTTAATGGTTTTGTTTTTAAATCCTCCAAATGCACCCACCTACTACTGCCCTTACTTAGTCCAGGTTACAGGGGAGGCAGCTGAGGCCGAGAGAGGTTAGGAAACAGCTCCTTCGTCCTGGAGTGGGGGGGGGGGGGCTCTGCTCCCTCCACTCGGCAGCAGACTCTGGACACCTGATGCAGGGCCCCCCTGGCTGCCCCAGTCTCCACGGCTGCATGGGCAAGGCTTCGGCTGCTGTGCCCAAGCCTGGCTTCTCACCGCTGTGCCCCGCAGCCCGTCTGTCACTCTCTGGTGACGAGAGCGATGAAGATTAGATGAAAGAGAAACCCACGCAGAGATCCAGAGAGGATGGTTCAAGAAAGCTGGGCACCGTGCGGGCATCTGCGAGCAGCAGGACCTGCGTGGAGTGCCCAGGGGACAGCAGGCGGGCTGATGTGGTTGGAGGAGGGTGAGCAAAACAGGCGGGGTGGGGGAATAAAGTGGAGGGGCTCCGGGCCAAACAGCACGGGCACTGGTGGAGTCTGGATTCTTGGTCTGGCGTTAAAGGAAACCATAATGGGGTTTGAACAGGAGAACATCTGTCTCTTTCTCTCTCTCTCTCTCTCTCTCTCTCTCTCTCTCTCTCTCTCCCTCCCTCCCTTCCCCTCTCTCTCTCTCTCTCTCTCTCTCTCTCTCACACACACACACACATGCACACACACACACTTAAAAAATGACTGCAGGGCCAGCATTGTAGTGTAATGGGTTGCTACTTGCAACCAGTGTCCCATGTGGGTGCCAGTTCGAGTCCTGGCTGCTCCACTTCCAATCCAGCTCCCTGTTAATGGCGTGGGAAAGCAGCAGAAGATGGCTCAAGTGTTTGGGCTTCTGCATCCATGTGGGAGACCTGGAAGAGTGAACCAGCAGATGAAGATCCCCCTTTCTCTCTCTGTCTCCCCCTCTTTCTGTCACTCTGCATTTCAAATAAATAAATAAATAATTTTTTTAAAAAAAAGTTACTGGAACATTGAATTAAAGGTTAATGTGAACTTTAAAAAAAAACACTTAGTTTTACTTATTTGAAAGACAGAGTGACGGAGAGGGAGAGAGAGAAAGAAAGAGAGAGAGATCTTGTATCCACTTGTTTACTCCTTAGATGGCTGCAAGGCCAGGGCTGAGCCAGGCAGGAACCTGGAACACCATCTGGGTCTCCTGTGTGGGTGCAGGGGTGCCCCTCTTTGAACGTTTAACTGCCCTTTTACTTGTGTGTGTGAGTGTGTGTGTGTGTGTGAGTGTATAAATATACACATTGTCACCCACTGAGAACACACTGATAGGCAATATCATTGTTGTGCACACACCATGCAGCACGCCTACAAAAACAGCTGGCTATAGCCAAGGCGTCACTAGGTGATATATAACCTAGGGGACCACTGTCGTATGTGCGGTCATTGACGAAAACGACATGATGTGGCGCACACACTCACATTTGTTAGTATGCACAGCCTGACAGTACATGAAATGCACACGTGCATGTAAAATGTCTGTTTTTGAAACGTAAACTTCGGGGCTTCGTCAATGGACTTGTTAAAGTCTCTCTGAGAAGTAGACTTCAGAGTCCGCTTTTGAAGTCGTGACGTTGACATCTTGGGTTCTTATGTGATTCCACCTGCCTGGCCGTCATCGGGTGTTTAATCCTTCGCTGGAGAGTTGGTCAGATTAGCTTCTGGCCCCGCCCCCACCCCCTTACAGCCAAGGCTGCTGACAGGGCAGCGACAGAAAAGTAATCAACAGCCAGCCTGCTCGCCGGAGCCAGACACCGGCTACGCTCTCGCTCCCAGGGTTGCGTGAAAACAAGACAATCTTGCTGGTCACGGTGATTGCTCCTCAGGTAGTTTCAGAGATGCCAAGAGCGCACATTTTTCCCGTGGGAGTCGACTCATGGTGTTGCTCTTAATACATTTAAAGTAGCCGTGCGTGTGTGTGTGTGTGTGTGTGTGTGAGAGAGAGAGAGAGAGAGAGAGAGAGAGAGGAACTCAGCAAAAAATAAAGCCACATCTTGACTTATTTACAAGGTCAGAGAATCATCTGTCCAACTAGACGTTGCTCCCTTGTTGCCGCCTCTCTTCCTGTCCTACTCTCTTCCTGAAGATTCGTCTTCGCTCCCAGGGTAACGTTCTTCATGCAGTCAAATGGCCAAGACCTCGAGGCGTGCACTCAGCAGAGCAGGGACTGGGGCAGAATGTGCCCAGTCCTCACAGGACAGCTCCCAGCAGCCGGCAGGAGGAAGGGAGTCAAGTGTGCATCAGCAGAACGCGTCACCTGCGTGTGACAGGATGTTGCTTATCATGAGAGAGAGTACAATTCCGACACGTTCAGCCGCGTGGGTGAACCTTGGAAACGTTACGCCAAGTAACATACCTGGGACGCCAAGGACGGATACTGTCTAATTCCACTCACATGAGACGCCCTGAGTAGTCAGATCCACAGAGACAGAAAGTTGAAGGGTGGTGACGAGGGGTAACGGAGGAGGGTGGGGAGTTGTGGCTTAATGGACACAGAATTTCAGTTTGGAATGACGGAGATGTCCTGGAGGTGGCTGGTGGTGATGGCTGTCCAATGGCACAAACGCCATTGAATGCCATTGAACTGTACGCTACGAAAGTGGCTGAAATGGTAAATTTAATGTTTTACATATTTTAGCAGAAGAAAAGTCACCCGAGTAGACTGGGTTATTCTCGCTGTATTAACAAAATTAAAATTCTTTGAAAGATTTATTTATTTATTTGAAAGGCAGAATTAGAGAGAAGTAGATGCAGGAGAGAGAGGTCTTCCATCCGCTGGTTCATTTCCCAAATGGCCGCAACGGCTAGAGCTGGGCTGATCTGAAGCCAGGAGTCCGGGTCTCCCACATGGGTGCAGGGGCCCAAGGACTTGGGCCATCTTCCCCTGCTTTCCCAGGCCATAGCAGAGAGCTGGATTGGAAGAGGAGCAGCCAGAACTTGAACCAGTGCCCATATGGGATGCCAGCACTGCAGGTGGTGGCTTTACCTGCTAAGCCAAAAGCGCCGGCCCCAAAATTCTCAAGAGAGGACTGTGGTAGGGTCAGATACTCTTGGACCCATGAAATACTGTCCAATCGAGGTGGAGGGGTTTTGTAGCAAGCTTGTCACCCCCAGTTGGAAACCCATGATTGGCGATGGTGAGTGGAAAATTCCTCAGCGTGCCGTTTCTAGAGGAAGGGAAGTGGGCAGGGCAGACAGTGAATCTGCACTACAATAACCAGATAAGTAAAGATCCATTTTTTTCTTTAGTAAGGGAGGGACTACTTGGTAGCTGCTGTAATAGTTGTGAATTATTTGGCAACTGTTCACTCCCTTCTCATGAGAAGATTGGCCATGTGGCTTGCTTTGTCAAAAACAGGTGTTAGCAGATGGGACTCAGAGGCCTCAAATGAGCTTCTTCAGTTGAGCTCGCGCTCTGATGCCTCTGTTGTTTCCATGAAGATAGTATATCCAACATGGGCCAGGTGTCTTGCAGTAATGACAGACACGGGGAGCAGAGCCAGCCATGGTGACCCGCAGCTCTGGAGCTTGGAGAAGAATTGTTCATCCATCTGAAAACTGGAGGGCACAAGATTGTATGACTCTTAGGGGATGGTACTTTGTTTTAGAGAAGCTTACTGAGGCCGTATTGAAATAGTCAGCTGGTATTTATGCCATCTGGATAATCCATGTTTGTAAGAAATCTAGGTATGAATGTTCATAGCAGCTTTACTCATGATGGCCAAGCATTGTGTGCCATTCAGATGGGAGAGTGGATCAACAAGTTGTGGTGGGTCCACACAACAGAATGCATTAGTAATGTAGAGAACCACTCTCCTAAGATACTCAGGCACCTGCGTGGATCTCAGAACCACCACACTAAGCAACAGAAACTAGACATGAGAGAGGGCCTACTGGCTGATTTCATGTACGTGCAATTTTAGGAGAGGGAGAAACTACTCCAATAGGCAGATTGGTGGTCGCCTTTGTCTGGGGTTAGTAAGACATTGTAAAGGGGCGGGAGGCAGCACTTTGGGTGGTGGCCGTGTTTTACATCTTCATAGGGAAGTTTAAATGTGAAACTTACACTTATCAACACTCAACTCACTGAAGTGCAAATCTCTAAGTGGGTAGATTGCATTTTTGGAACTATCACCTCCATCAAGTTGATTTAAACAATAAAATGTTGGTTCAGATGCTGTGTGTGCTGAGTTGGAGTCTTTGCCCGGCTCCTGACTCCAGCTCCTGTTAGTCTGCACCCCGGGAGGCAGCAGGTGATGGCTCCAGTACTTGGGTCCCTGCCACCCACGTGGGAGACCTGGATGGCTCCTGGCTTCAGCCTGGCCCAGCCTTGGCTGGTTGTGGATGTTTGTGGAGTGACCCAATGGACAAGAGATCTCTGTCTTATCGATCTTCATTTCAAATAATAATTTAAAAAATGGTTATTCCTGACTCTGGTTTCCCCAAGGAACCAACTCACTAGAAAGAGGACTCATCACATGCCAAATACCCTTCCTAGAATTCACGTGGAACCATGGTACCGCCCTGCTCAACTTGTTCCAAGGGTGCCTCTTATTTTTCAGAGTCAACTCCAAATGCCTAGCGCAGGATTCAAGGATGCTAGAATCCGGGTTTTGCTCACCTCTCACACCTTACCCGGCCCTGCAGCTCTGCAGGGTGTACCCCTGCATGCACTCCTGGGGGTCCTGACCAGTGCGGTGCTGTCTGTACGCTACTCATCCCATAGGAGCCCACCTGGATGTCAGCCCTCTTCGGGGCAGCCCTCTTGTTCTCCTCCGGCCTCAACATTCCTGCACTTTGTGCTGTGGCACTCCAGACTCTGCAGTGGGATTTCCAGTGGTTTGTGTGACACTGCTGTGACACGGTGGGCTCTCAGTCCGTGAAATGCATCCCTCGTGTGTGGAACCTTAGAGCCCAGCTCAGAGCCTGGCATGTGATGGGTCCTCAGCAAAGCTGGCTGAGCGGAGGCCGGTGCCGCGGCTCACTAGGCTAATCCTCCACCTGTGACGCTGGCTCCCAAGGTTCTAGTCCCAGCTGGAGCGCCTGATCCTGTCCCGGTTGCCCCTCTTCCAGTCCAGCTCTCTGCTGTGGCCCGGGAGGGCAGTGGAGGATGGCCCAAGTCCTTGGGCCCTGCACCCGCATGGGAGACCAGGAGAAGCACCTGGCTCTTGGCTTCGGATCAGCACGATGCGCCGGCCACAGTGGCCATTGGAGGGTGAACCAACAGTAAAGGAAGACCTTTCTCTCTGTCTCTCTCTCTCTCACTGTCCACTCTGCCTGTCAAAAAAAAAAAAAAAAAGAAAAAGAAAAAGAAAAAGCTGGCTGAGCGGTTGGCTGCGTGGGTGGCTGCCAGTTCTCGGGACTTTGCTCTTTGCTGTGCCCCGAGCCCTGGACTTCTCGCTGAGCAGTGCCCTGGAGGGGCCCTGGTTTCACTTGCTGTCTCGGGGCACTTCTGCTTCTTCGGTTAGTGATGTTATTATCTGCTGCCCCATTCAAGGCACTGGAAAGTCCAGGCCTTCTGCCCGGATCACTTAAAGGTTCTATTCAAATAGGCTTTCCTCTTGGACTTCCCCCGAGATGACATTTGGGGAGAGAAAAGGAAATCTTGCTTTTGCTTTGCTTAGCAGAACTTCACAGGAAAGCTCAAGTAGCTCCAGCCACAGGGGCAGCCTGGCCATGACAATGGGCTGACTGACATTACTGGTAGTGCCTGTGTCGCCCATGGTTAGCACGGGCCAGGTATGTGACAGCGCTGGCGGATAGCACAGCATCCCGCGTCCTTTCCCTAGGAGAGCTGCCGGTCTGGGGTCCAGCAAAGGGCAGGACACAGCCCGGGAGCGGCAGCATAAGACGCACCAATGGGCCTGCTGTAACTCGGCCAGCAGTCCCTGCAGCAGCACATCCCAGCTGGCGGGGGCGAATCGAGAAGGCTTGATCGGACTGGCTCTGGAAGATGGAGATGTTTCGGAGTCGCAGGAAGGAAAGCCAAGTCACTGAGGCTGAGAATGTGGGGTCCAGGCAGGAGTTGGTGGGGGATGGAGTGTGGGCCACTAAAGTAAGATCCGGAGCGGGTGAGGCGACACGGCTGTGGTCACTGCCCCGGCACACAGGTGTGCAGGGAAGGCAGGGAAGGGCAGGGAAGTGGCATCAGCGGTGGGGCACAGCTGCTCCGTGGGGGATGGGGTGCTCTGTGCTAGCCCCTCCTGGCTTCCTTCCCCTGCTCTTTCTCTCTTCATCTCCATCGTGGCCTCCATAACCTGCGTGCAAGCCTTCAACCCCACCAGCCTGGCGTCCTGACACCTGTCTCCTTGCTCCCCGCTTCTCGGCTTCCTTGGGTCACGACCACTTGCCCTCGCCAGTGCCTTCTTCAGCGTTGTTCCTAAACACCACAGTGGTGGTGGGTGAGGGGAGGAGTCCTTGCTGGTTCACGGGACTTCCTGGAGGCTAGTTTCCCGGGATAGGAGGCAAGCTTCCACTGGAAGCCTGGTCCCGTGGGGCCTCTGGCTTGTCTTGCCCAGGGTCTGGGGAGTTGATAAGTGGACTTTTCTTCTATTTTTTTTTTTGACAGGCAGAGTTAGACAGTGAGAGAGAGAGACAGAGAGAAAGGTCTTCCTTCTGTTGGTTTGCCCCCCAAATGGCTGCTACAGCTGGCGTGCTGCGCCGATCCGAAGCCAGGAGCCAGGTGCTCCCTCCTGGTCTCCCATGGGGTGCAGGGCCCAAGCACTTGGGCCATCCTCCACTGCACTCCCGGGCCACAGCAGAGAGCTGGACCGGAAGAGGAGCAACCGGACAGAATCCGGCGCCCCGACCGGAACTAGAACCCGGGGTGCTGGCGCCAAGGTGGAGGATTAGCCTAGTGAGCTGCGGCACCAGCCTACTGTGTTTTGTTTTAAAAAATTATTTATTTATATTTGAAAGGCAGAGTAAGAGAGAGAGAGAGAGACAAGAACATTGGCTCTGCCGTCTACTGGTTCTCTCACCAGATGTCGGTGCAGCAGCCAGGGTGGGGCCAGGCTGAAGCCAGGAGCCTGGAACTGCATCCAGTCTCCCCCCTGAGTTGCTTGGACCCAAGCACTTGGGCCGGCTTCTTCTGCCTTCCCAAGTGCATTGGCAGGGAGCTGGATCGGAAGCGGAACAGCCAGACTCGAAACAACGCTTCGATATGGAACGCTGGCACTGCAAGCGGTGGCTTAACCCACTGTGCCACAACGCTGGTCACTTCTGTCCTGTTTTCTGATTGCCAAGGCTTGGACTCACAGAACTGAGGGAAGTGATGGGGGAGGGCATGCAGGTGGCTTCTTGTGTATTCCCCCTCCCTGCTTTGGGTTATTTTTGTGTCCCCGTTGGCGATCACTCTTCTCTAGAGAAAGGCCAGGGCCCTGGGGCAGGGAAGTAGCTTTGCTAAGCTCACAGTGGCTGAAGAGCATACCAGGGCTGAGTTCTCCTCAAGCCCCATCCCCCAAAGCCACCGAAAGCCCAGAAAAGTTCAGGTTCCGCCTTTGGAGAAAAGGGAAGTGACCACCCCGCCATCTCTCCCTCAGGTCACGCACCTCGTCCTGCAGCTTGCATTGGAGGGTCCCCACGTCCCCCAGGGTGGCTTCAGGTCCCTTCCCTCTTCTTCCCATTGAAACCTAACTTGGGTCAGCCACTACTTTCTGTTTTCTGGGCAGAACAGTACACAGCCCCACTGTTTGGGGCATTCCAGTTGGACGGTGTGGAATAGAGGCCACTCATCCCCACGGAGTCCTGCCCATAAGTCAGGCTCATGAGTAAATCTTATAATTCTTGTTTTAAGCACTGACTTGTTTGTTTTTAAAGATTTATTTATTTATTTGAAAGGTAGAGTTACAGAGAGAGAGGGAGAGAAGCAGAGGGGGAGAGATCTTCCATCCGATGGTTCACCTCCCAGATGACTGCCAGGGTCAGTGCTAGGCTGGTCCGAAGCCAGGCGCCAGGAGCTTCTTCCGGGTCTCCCACGTGAGTCACAGCACCGCAGACTTGGGCCATCCTCTGCTGCTTTTCCCAGGCCACAGCAGGGAGCTGGATCAGAAGTGGAGCAGCTGGGACTTGAATCTGCGCTCATACAGGATGCCGG
Source organism: Lepus europaeus (assembly GCF_033115175.1). Taxonomy (NCBI): domain Eukaryota; kingdom Metazoa; phylum Chordata; class Mammalia; order Lagomorpha; family Leporidae; genus Lepus; species Lepus europaeus. Next base: position 109,529,911 of record NC_084837.1, read on the forward strand.
CATTATGAGGTGGCGACTTTACCCCTTAGGTCACAATGCTGGCCCCCCATTTGTTTTTAAGGGAGAGGGGTGGCGGTCAGTTACCGCATGGGAGCCCATCCTTGGAGCCACAGTGGGTCCTTCCTGGCCTGTATCTGCAACCCTGGTGATTGCAGGCTCAGGTTACAGTGGCACTGGGAAGGGGTGTCCCCACCTTCCCGTCTGCTTTGTGGCCAGCACTTTTCTCTGACCCACACCTCCCTCTTCCCCAACCTAGCCCTTGTGGATTTTATACAAAGAAAGCATTTTCCTCTGAGAGGCCTTTGTCTTCCTCCCTCTTTTCTCTATTTGGAAAGCAGCTATGTGGAAGTCTCTCGGAATACTCCAAAGGGCAGCAGGCATTGGCCTCGTGGTGGAGACCCTGGCTGGGCACCACATCTTGTGGCGCAGTGCCTGCTTCCAGGCCCTGGCTCCACTCCCAAATCCAGCTTCCTGCTAATGTGCTCCCCGGGAGGCGGCGTCATGGCTTAAGTGGCTGGGTTCCTGCCACTCACAGGGGAGATCAGGATGGAGCGCCAGGCTCCTGGCTTTACCTCCTGCTTGGGGCCCTTGCTGGCATTTGGGGAGTGAACTAGCAGATGGGAAAACTCTCTCTCTGTCCCTCCCTCTCTTTCTGTATCTCTATCTACACACACACACACACACACATACACACACGTGTGTGTGTGTGTTTGTATATATATATATATATATATGTATATATATATACACATCTTCCCACTCTGAAATAAATCCACAAATAGATACAAATTAAAATTTAGTGAATGAATGAAGGGAAGTCGGGATAGTGAAACAACTTTAAAGCGGCTGTTTTTGGATCCAGAGGGTCAGGCATTACAGAGCCGTGCGTGGAGGTGGATCCCGGGAGGACTTCCCCAGGGGGAAGCCTGCAGGAGTGGCTCCTCTGTCCCCGAGTCAGTCCCAGAGTCCACAGAGCCAAGGCCATGAAGGGACTTGCTAGACGGGCAAGAGGTCTGCTGGGGAAAACCCCTGGAAGGGAAGGTGGGGAGGAGGCTGGAGAGGTGCTGGACTGCAGCAGGGCTGACCCCTAGGGAGGGGGAGGCCCAAGGGTGGGCGGGGTGCACGATGGGCAGGGAGGGCAGGCTCAGCTTGCACTGTCAGGCTTCCCCAGAGCCAGCGGGGAAGCCTGAGCCTCAGCGACAGGCCAGGAGTGGGTGGGGGCACCCTGGTTAGGCACTGGCGGGGCGGCCTGGGGGCAGGGTGCACTCGGAGCCTGGCAGCGAGGCCCGTGTCGCCTACTCTCCTGCAGGCTGGGAGGTGTGTTCCCATGGCGGCTGCAGTCCCACTGATGAGCACCCTGAGCGGCACCTCTTCCCTCCTCCTGAGCCCTCTGGTGATAGCTCAGACACGCAAGTCCGAGGCGCGGCTGCTGTGGCGCTGCGGGTTAAACCACCTCTTGGGATACCGCTTCCTGTATCAGAGTAACTGCTTCGAGTTCCACACCTGCTTATGCTATGGCTCCCTGCTGATGCACACCCTGGGGGGCAGCAGGTGATGGCTCCAGCACTCGGGTCCCTGCCGCCCACGTGGGAGACCTGGCTGGAGCCCCCAGCTCCTGGCTTTGCCCCGGGCAGGTCCTACCTGTGTGGCAGGTGCCAGATCTTTCATTTCCTTTCATGGCGGGACAGTGTCCCACCATGTGCTTGTCCATTCACCTGCTGACGACAATTGGGGAGGTTGCCAACTCTAGGGCATTGTGAATAACGCTGGATACTCATGTCCAAGTGTAAGTATTTGCTGGAGGCCCTATTTCAGTTCTTTTGAGTATATACTTACGAACGGCACTGCTGGGGCTTTTGGTAACTGTACCTTTAGCTTTTTAAGGATCTTCCACGATTTTTCCCGAGGGGGTGTACCATCCTCCACTTCCACTAGCAGCGTGCAAAGATCTCAAGTTCTTCCTACCCTCGCATTTACCCTGGGGCGTTAGTCACAGGATAAGGAAGTTGCATGTGTCTGAGAAAATTTCCTCTTTTGCATTTCAACTTTCTCTTTTTGCACAGCCCACACACGAAAGTGAGTAAGAGGAAGGACGTGCTAACGTGATGCAAAGAGAAATTCCACCAACTTCCAGATACCGTCATGGGCCACTACCCTGCCAGGCTCTGCTTAAATGTTCGCCTCCCAGGGCTTCGGAAGCTTCCAGAAGAAGCAGTCCCTGGCTCTGCTCTCCAAGCAGCAGAAGATGAGTGACTGCGAGTTTGCCTATGTGCACACACTGGCTCAGGACTATCTGCTGTACATCCTGAAGACGCCGCAGCCTGGACTGGGACCGAGCAAGACGTCCAGGGTGCTGCAGAACGTCACCTTCTCCATCCAGCAAGAAGTGGAAGAGGCCCTGCAACCGTACCTGCACAATGTGCCTGTCGCGTCCGTCGAGACTGCCAGGACGATTTTCAACCAAGTGATGGAAAAAGAGTTTGAGGATGGTGTCATCAACTGGGGCAGGATTGTGACCATATTCGCATTCGAAGGGGTCCTGGCCAAGAAGCTCCTCCGGGAGCAGGCTGCTCCGGATGTGGACACTTTCAAGCCCATCCCTTATTTTGTGGCTGAGTTCATAACGAGGAGGACGGGAGAATGGATAAGGCAAAACGGAGGCTGGGTATGTGTGACGGAGAGCTTCGCTGTTGTCCTGGGCTATGAAACGGGTATTGGGAGTTGCCCTGCTCCTTAAAATAACACCACTACAAACCATCTATCTACCTAAGGGCTCTGCATTCCGGGGTGATTTGCATTTAGAGGTATTTTTTTTTCTGTTTTTTTAAATGGAAAGAAAAACCCCTCTAGCTGACTTCCAATGAGTCCTAGGACTTTATAGCGCCAAGATATTGGAGTTTTTGTTCTGTACGGTCTCAGTGACAGTGAGGTCTGGGCGCTGACACACTGCCTTTTCAGTGCATCTTGACATTCTGCACCACACACACTGTCACAAAGCGCTCAGCTTTTGCTAGGTGGTCGTGACAGAGTTAGTACAGACAGAGCTGGTGTGAGGGCTAGGTACTTCTGAACTGAGAGAAGACAGGGGTAGGGTTTTGCAAGGTCATTGCCTACAAAGATAATTCTAAGTGTTCTAATTCAACAAACTCTGGGCTGTTAAAGCTTGTTGAAAACAAATAATAGACTGCATCACTGATGAGAATCTTTATTCAAGAAGTTTCCAGTGAAGTCTTTATAACTAGTGCCTCCAAAGCCGAGACTGTGTAAGGGCCTGTGCTGGGACTCGTTTAGGTAAGAAACCTTTCACAGCCAGATAGGTCTGCTTTCTTTTGTGACCCAGTAGACACAAAATATTTGTTTATTTTAAATCTTTATTTTAATTTTTTTAAAGATTATTTATTTCAGAAGCAAAGTGAGTGAGAGAGAGGTAGAGATTCACAAAGGAAGGGAAAGAGAGAGAAAGAGAGATCTTCCATCTCTGGTTCACTCCCCAAATGCTCACAATAGCCTGGGCTGGGCCAGGTCAAAGCCAGGAGCCCAGAACTCAATCCAGTCTCCCACAGGGGTAGCAGGGGCCCATGAATTGGGCTATCATCTACTGCCTCCCAGGTACATTAGCAGGAAGCCAGATTAGAAGTGGAGGATCTGGGGCCGGCGCTGTGGCACAGTGGGTAAAGCTGCCACCTGCAGTGCCGGCATCCCTTATGGGCACCAGTTCGAGTCCCAGCTGCTCCACTTCCGATCCAACTCTCTGCTATGGCCTGAGAAAGCAGTAGAAGATGGCCCAAGTCTTTGGGCCCTTGCACCCGTGTGGGAGACCTGGAGGAAGTTCCTGGCTCCTGGCTTCAGATCGGCACAGCTCCAGCTGTTGCGGCCAATTGGGGAGTGAACCAGTGGCTGGAAGACCTCTCTCTCTCTCTCTCTCCCTCCCTCCCTCCCTCCCTCTCCGTCTCTCTCTGACTTTCAAATAAAATAAATAATTCTTTAAAAAAATAAAAAAGCAGTGGAGGATCTGAGACTTGAACCAGCAATCTGACGTGGAATGCAGATGTCCCAAGTTTCAGCTTAATCTGCTGTGCCACGATGCCTGTCCCTTACTATTTATTTCCTGAAAGCATTTGTGTCCCCATGGGTCTCTTGCCAACCCCCAATCCTGGATTTACCTCTACTGAGAGACAACCACTGTTAGCAATTATCTTCCAAGCAAACTGCGTCTACTGACTCTCTCTATAGAAATTATACAGAGCACTTGTTGGCAAAATTTTTTTCTCTATAAATAAAAATAGTACATATGACTTATTCTGCAAAATTTTTTTTCACTTGAGGGTATATAAAATTTGAGGGTACGTCAATAAATTCATGGAGAAGTGGGGTTAAAAAGCGGTTTACTTGGTGCAAAAATTTTGTGAAAGCCACGTGCAGTTTTTTCATCTCGTGACCTTTCTGGTGACCCCTTGGAGATGCGGGTTTCACCACTCACCTGCATCAGAATGAACTTCCTTGTGACTTCTAGGTTGCGCGACATTTCGGAGTTCCCAGGTGGAGTTCAGGGCGCCCCGTACGTTCTTTCGTACGTGAGTGCTAGGGGATGGCTGGCCCTTCACGGCTGATGGGCATCTAGGTTATTTCCAGATGGTGCTCTCACCAACAATGCTTTGTTGACTACTTTACGTGTCTCCCTCCCCTTGTGCGCGTGGGTGTTGTTCTTGGGTGGGTGTTGTGTTCATGGAATTGCTAGGTCATGGTGTATGTACCTTTTCTCGTCTACTGGATTGTTGCCTGAGTGTCCTGCCTCCAAAGTGTATTTCATCGGCAGCTTGTCAGAATAGCCAGCGCTTCCCCCTCCCCGAGACGGTTACATCTGGGTGGGGTGGGTGTTTGGCACCGTGGTTAAGATGCCACTTGGACACCTGAATCCCATATTGGAGCGCCTGGGTTCAGTTCAAGGCCTGGCTTTGCTCCCTATTCCAGCTTCCTACCAGTGTGCACCCTGGGAGGCAGCAGGTGATGGGTCAAGTGGTTGGGGCCCTGCCACCCATGTGGGAGACCTGGATTGAGTTCCTGGCTCCTGTTTTCAGCTGTTGTGGGTATTTGGGGAATTAACCAGTGGATGAGAGATCTCTGCTTCTCTCTCTTTATGCCTTTCAAATAATACATAAATAAGTAAAACAAATTTAAAATATTTAGTTCATCTTGTTTTAATTCCTGTTTCCTTGATTACTAGTAATGTTAAACAGCTTTTCATATGTTTCCTCACCATTTGATATTCTTATTTCGGGTGTTGCCTGTCAGTCTTTTGCTCATTTTCTTACTAAATTGTATTTTCTTAGTGATTTATAAGGAGTTTCTGAATATTCTAGATACAGATCATTTTTATATATGCGGCAGGTGTATTCTAGCTTGTAAATTATCTTTTAAAACTACAGATGTCTTCAGTCATTTGAACGTTTAAAAGTTTGGTGCAATCACGTTTATTAATCTTTCCCTTGATGCCTTTGCCGTATGGCTAAGGCCTTCCTGCGTAAAACGGGCCTGACTGCAATCACTCCCCTTTCCCAGTCAATTTCTTCTTCCTGAACTCTAAGCTCTGACTTGGGAGGGGGGAAGCTTGTGAGGAGTTTGGCTCTGTTTTCTTCCGATTGGTGGGGGAAAGCTATGCTGAAGGGCGGAGGGAAAGTTCAGCTGCACCCTGTAGGTTTCCAGTGAAGGCAAAAATTCTCCAGCACAGAGGCCCACGGAAGAGCCTGGGGAAAAACCCCAGTCTGCAAGTTCTAGGTGGGTTTGGTCTGCATCCCCGGCGCCTTGGAACACAGGTGCTGCCAATTTTAACTAATTCACAAGAAGTGTTGTGAGCTTCCGGGACTGGTAATTCATGAGGGAGGGGTACAACAGTGTTGTGGAGAATTGCTAGAAGTGGGCCCGTCTCGTGGAGACGGTACAGGAGCATGTGTGAGTATGGAGTATGGCAGGACGCACTTCCCAGGGGAACACTCTAGGATGTCATTTCTAAGCGATCTCAATGCGCCCTCTGTGGCTCACAGGTGCCACTGATTGTGTTGATGACAGCATGCTGGCGTGGCAACCTGACAGCTGCTTTTCATGGTGACTTTGACAGATCTGCACAGGAGTGTGTTTCCGGGGGTGGGGGGGATGCACCCTCACCTGCCCAGGCCAGAAGAACCAGGAGGCCCACAAGAAGAGGGGCAGAGTGGAAGGGGCCTTTCACGGTTTTATCCAGACACGAGCGCTAACTTCTCATGTTCTACTCTTCTGAGAAAACTCAAGAGATCAGTGATCATGAAACAACCTACCAATTCATTCAATCTTAAAAGTGCCCGAAGACTTTATGGAAAGTTTCGGATCAGTAATGTAGGATGGGGGTTGGGCTGGCCAGTAAGGTGCTGGTTAGGACGCCCTTGTCCCAGATCGCGGGACCTGTCCTGACTCCAGCTTCTGCTAATGGCAGACCCTGGGAGGCAGGCAGGCTGGGTGGGTCTCTGCCACCATGTGGGAGACCTGGATTACTTACAACTCCTGATTTCCGCCCGGGTCCAGCCCCACTGTTGCAGGCTTTTGGGGAAGTAAGCGAGCAAATGGGAACTGTCTGTATCTGTTTCTGTCTTTGTCTGTCTCAAAAAAAAAAAAAAAAAAAAAAAAGGAAGGTGGTATATGAGCACTCAGCCAGACAGACCTGAGTTCCTCCAGTGTGTACCACCTGTGTGACTTGAAGAAACTGGTTACCTCCTCCAAGCCTGTAAAACCAGCAGAGGATTGCAACTTACCCCCTGGGACTGGCACAGGAATCTAATCAGTTAATACATACAAAGCCTCCAGGTCAGTTCTTGCAATAGAGCACACACTACAGGTCTGGGGCTATTGTTCCTATTAGTGGATGTATGGCCTAGCTTCCCCTGAGAGATTCTGATTAAATGTGGTCAACTACAGTTAGATATTAGTCATCGCGAATGGTGTATCAATAACGGCACTCACTCCTAATCTCATACTGTATTCTCTCTCTCATTTTTGCCTCCTTCTTTCCTTCCCTCCTTCCCTTTGCAGCTTCTCATGTTTTTTTTTTTTTCCCTTCCTCTCCCATATTTCCTATCATTTCTCTCTGTCCCCTCTGTCAGTTGGAAGTGCTGAGATCCATGAAGGTGAAAAGTTTCCATACGTGTCTCATTGGAGAGCTAGGGTGTTTACTTTGGTTTTGGGCGCCTTCAGCATGCACGAGGCCTAGAAACTTCGGGAATGTGCTTGCCACGAAACTGCTGCAGCCCTTGGGATGGTCCTCCCTCGAGTCAGGTGGTTTCCCTGTGCTAGTGGAGTGGAAAGAACAGGTGGCCCTTTGCCGCAGGCAAGAGACACCACGTCAGCTCAGTACATCACGTGCCCCTCAGACTTAGCACGGAGCCTGTGGCACAGAGGGTCCTCGACCCATATTTGTGAATGGAACAATTGAGTGAATTAGCACTAAGCCTGGAGGTTTGAATCCTGCTGCTCCATTCATTAGAGGTGCAGCCTTGGAGAAGTTGCTGAAGTACCCCGACATTCAGATTCCTGCTATAATGTGGAGAACAAGCTGATGTGATACAATATGATAATGTATATTATATACAGAATATATAACGAAGACAATAGTAGCTCCCTTATGAGGATTAGAAGAGTTTTTTTAAAAGATTTATTTATTTATTTGAAAGGCAGACTTATAGAGACAGAGAGAGAGAGAGAGCGCTCTTCCATCCACTGGTTCACTCCCCCAGATGGCCATAATAGCCAATATTGGGCCAGGCAGAAGACAGGAACCTGGAACTCCATCTCAGTTTCCCACATAAGTGCAGGGGCCCAAGTACATGGCCATCTTCTGCTGCTTTCCCAGGTGCATTATCAGGGAGCTGGACTGAAGTGGAGCAGCTGGGACTCGAATCAGCCAATGGGGTGCCAGCATTGCAGGTGGCGGCTTAACCTGTTAAGCCATAACGCTGGCCCCTAGAAGGCATTCTTGTAGAAGTGCTTTGTGAACTGTCAAATGCTATTCAACTGTGAGGGTTATATGGGGAATTCTTTTTTTTTTTTTTTTTTTTTTTTTTGACAGGCAGTGTGGATAGTGAGAGAGAGAGACAGAGAGAAAGGTCTTCCTTTTTGCCGTTGGTTCACCCTCCAATGGCCGCTGCGGCCGGCGCATCGTGCTGATCTGAAGCCAGGAGCCAGGTGCTTCTCCCGGTCTCCCATGCTGGTGCAGGGCCCAAGCACTTGGGCCATCCTCCACTGCCTTCCCAGGCCATAGCAGAGAGCTGGCCTGGAAGAGGGGCAACTGGGATAGAATCCGGCGCCCCAACCGGGACTAGAACCCGGGGTGCTGGCGCCGTAAGGCAGAGGATTAGCCTGTTAAGCCACGGCGCCGGCCTGTATGGGGAATTCTAAGAGATTTAAATATATAGTTCGTAAAAAAACTATTCTAATTCCCAAAGAAAGCCCCTTTGAAAGTAAGAGAGTAGTCAGAGTTGGTGCTTTCCCAGTAGCCCACACATTCAAAGCCTTTCTTTCTCCTTCTTGCTCTAAGTAATGGTCTAATCTATTTGAGGCCACATAACCGGGTGCAGAGACCTGCAGTTGGTGAACTGTGTGTTTGGTTTGTTAATGTAGCAGTGAGGAATCCAATCTTAAGTGTTGGTTCAGGCCTTTGACTAAATACGTTTATTTATTTATCTAAGTCCATTCAATAAGTCTTCTTATAGTCATTTCGTGTTTTAGCCTAGATTTTGAAATCGTTTACTGAAAAGCAAAGTGAAACCGATTTCAAGCAATGCAGAAATGCAGGCCCTGACAGAGCTGTTAGACAAAGCCCCTTGCTCCTGTGAGTCCTGGAAAGTTCTCCAGCCGTGAGCCACAGCCCCGACTCCTCGCCCTCGGGCCCACGTGCGGCTCGTCCGGCTGGCTGCACCTGTGACATGCAGTCTGTCCAGTGCCTCAGGGCCTCTCCTCTCTCACCTGACTCCATCCGTAGCCTCTTAGCAGTCTCCCTGCTTCCAGCCTTCACCTGCTATGTTTGTCCTCCATGGAACAGCCAGCATGATATTTATCACACATTTACTTACTTATTTAAAACCTTTAATTATATTGATTTATTTGAAAGGCAGAGAGGGAGATCTTCCATTCACTGGTTTACTCCCCAAACACCCGCGAAACCTAGGAATGGTCAGGGTGGTTGCTAGGAGCCGGGAGACTGAGCTAGGTCTCCCATGTGGGTGGCAGGGGCCCACGTGCTTGAGTTCTTAGCAGGAGGCTGGGATTTGGCGTGGAGTTGAGACTCGAACCCAGGCACTCCCACATGGGATGCAGGTTTCTCAATAGCGTCTCAGCCATGCACAAACACCCCCAGAGAGACAGTTCAATAATTTGAATTAGATCCTGTCCAAGATCAAAGCCCTTCTCTCTGGTGACAAGAAGGCGAAGTCCTGACTGCTGGACTCTGGTCTCCAAGGACCTCTCCGATCTCCTTTTCTGCAAGTCACTCCTGCGCTGTCTCACCCACCGCACCCTCGGGGCATCTGCACTGGCTGGGCTGGGCTGCCGCCTGGAGCAGCCTCCTCCTTTCTTCCCTTCTGGTCTCTTGTCCTCAGAGGAGTCCTCCTGGAGTCCCCTTGACAGGCCCACTGCCCCTCTGTCCCCGCACACCGCCATGTTTCCTTCATAACAGTTGGCACAGCTGACGGCACGCCGTGTGCTTTCTGGCTTCTGTGTTTATGGAGGGTTGCAGCGATGAGGACGGGAGCTTAGTGCGGGCAGGGACACTGCGTGGCTCACCCCCGTCTCCCCTGCCTCAGGTGGGACCTGGCAGGTGGCCAGTGCCCACTATTTCCCGAATGGGTAGTGAACGCTCTGTAGAGAAGGGGACAGGAGATCATGGCTTTGCCTCCATTGTCAAAAAAAAAAAAAAAAAAAAAAAAAAATCCCGAGGTCTGGTTTTTCTTGGGGTTAGTGATGCAATACATGTGCTGGTCCAGTTTCTGCTGCTCTAAGAGAAGCCCTGAGAAGGGGGGCGGGGAGAGAGAGAGAGGGGAAAGGGCTCAGCTTCCTTCTTTAATAACCAACCCACTCACACTAACAGCCTTATCCACTTCTGGGGGCAGTGCCCACCGTGGCCTGATTACCTCTTTTTTTTTTTTTTTTTTTTGACAGGCAGAGTTAGACAGTGAGAGAGACAGAGAGAAAGGTCTTCCTTTGCCGTTGGTTCACCCTCCAATGGCCGCCACGGCAGGCGCACTGCGGCCGGCGCACCGCGCTGATCCGATGGCAGGAGCCAGGTGCTTCTCCTGGTCTCCCATGGGGTGCAGGACCCAAGCACTTGGGCCATCCTCCACTGCACTCCCTGGCCACAGCAGAGAGCTGGCCTGGAAGGGGGGCAACCGGGACAGAATCCGGCGCCCCGACTGGGACTAGAACCCGGTCTGCGGGCACTGCAGGCGGAGGATTAGCCTGTTGAGCTGGGGCGCTGATTACCTCTTAATACCTTCACGAGGGCAATTCAAGTTCACAGGAGCGTTGGAGGGGACATCTGTCCATAGCGGTGCTGTAAAGCCATCTGAGCCTTGGCTTTCTTGAAACCAAGGTGGCTGAAGTTACTGCACTGTCACCCTTCCCAGAAAGAATCACACCTGGGCATACCTTCTTTCCTACTGCATGCCTGAAGGCACCCTGAATTCTTACTTGTATGTCTATTTTGTATCTATTATCTTTATTTGCATGCATACACAGAATATCACTAAAGGAAAATTTTAAATTAAACAATATTATTTGGGGGGCCGGCTGTGGTGTAGTGGGTAAAGCTACCACCTGCAGTGCCGGCATCCCATATGGGCGCCGCTTGAGACCTGGCTGTCCCACTTCCGATCTAGCCCTCTGCTATGGCCTGGGAAAGCAGTAGAAGATGGCCCAAGGCCTTGGGCCCCTGCACCCACGGGGCAGACTGGGAAGAAGCTCCTGGCTCCTGGCTTCAGATCGGCACGGCTCCGGCTGTCGCGGCCAACTGGGGAGTGAACCAGTGGCTGGAAGACCTCTCTCTCTCTCTCTCTCTCTCTCTCTGCCTCTCCTTCTCTGTGTAACTCTGACTTTCAAGTAAATAAATAAAAAAAAATTATTTGAAAAACAGAAATAGAGATAGAAGAGAGAGAGAGAGATATCTTCCATTTACTGGTTCCCTCCCCAAATGCCCACACCAGCCAAGGATAAGGCCAGGCTGAAGCCAGGAGCCTGGAACTCCATCCAGGTCTCCCACATGGTGGCACTCGGGCCATCTTCTGCTGCTTTCCCAGGTGCATTAGCAGGGAGCTGGATCAGAAGCATAGCAGCCAGGACTTTAACTTGCGCTCATACAGGATGCTGGCACTGCAGGTGGGCGCTTAACCTGCTGATCCATAACACCGGCCCCTATTTCTTTTTACATTTTAAAATATGGCTGCAAAAATATGAAAGTTATACACATGGCTCACACTTCTCTCAGTCAGTGCTGCTGTAGAGGTCACCAGACCTGGAAGTAGGGCACAAAGATGAGGGTGAACAGAGTACAAGGAGTAAAAGAACAGAGCGGGTTATCTGCAGTATTTATTTTTATGTATATGAAAGGCAGAGAGAGAGAGAATCTTCCACCTGCTTGTTCACTCCTCAAATGCCTCCAACAGCCAAGGCTGGGCCAACCTGAAGCCAGGGACCAGGTACTTCATTCTGGTCTCCCAAGTGGGTGGCTTGAACCCAGGCACTTGAACCATCATCTGCTGTCTTCCACAGGGCACATTAGCAGGAAGCTGAAATCAGAAGTGGAGCTGGGACTCGAACCCATGCACTCTGATATGGAATGTAGTCATCCTAAGTGACATCTTAAACCCTGTGCCAAACACTTGCCCTATTTACATCATTTAAAATGAAGGTTCTTTGCTTTTTATTCTAGCACACGTAATCTCCACTCATTCTAAAACTATTACATTTGTTCTCTTCCAGGAAAATGGATTTGTAAAGAAGTTTGAACATAATTCTGGTTGGAAGATTTTTCTGGAAGTTACCAAACAGATCTGTGTGATACTGTCGTTGCTGAAGAAGTACTGCTGACCCAAAGGGACACTCCGTGTTTTAACACCTGTCCGATCTCTCGGACTCTTGTGAGAACTCTTGCGGAGCTGGCACTGTGGTGTAGAGGGTTAAGCCTCCACCTGCAGCGCCAGCATCCTGTATGGGCACTGGTTTGAGTCCCGGCTGTTCCACTTCGAATCCAGCTCCCTGCTAATGGCCTGGGATAAGCAGTGGAAGATGGCCCAAGTGTTTGGATCCCTGCACCCATGTGGGAGACCAGGATGACCCAACTGGCTCCTGGCTTTGGTCTGGCCCAGCCCTAGCCATTGAGGCCATCTGGGGAGTGAACAAGCAGATGGAAAATTTCTCTCTCTCTCTCCTTCTCTCTATGTATCTCTGCCTTTCAAATAAATAAATATTTGAAAAAAAAAGAAAAAAAGAAAAAAAAGACCTTTTGCTGACACAAACTTTACACAAACAACTTTGATGGTGCAACTTGAAGCTGCACCAATTTGTCTTTACGCATAATCTGCATCTTAGTTTTCTGGGTCTGCCTAGAAAGTGCAGAGCTCGATACAGGAAATAGGTACCGAGCTAGAGAGGGATAACCAGGAAGGCAGAGTCTGGAGGGGATGCCGTGACCCCAGAGTCATTCCCTGTGCCACTGGGCTTAGGCTGCCCGGTGGGTAAGACCTGCTCCCCCTCCTCCTGGCCTCGTGCATTCTGCGGTCCCCAGTGCTCCTGGGTGCTTAGAGTTTTCCGCTGATGCCCTGCCCTCTGCCAACCTTCACTCTCAGGTCCACCATTTGGATTTGATGGATATGGCAACTAGATATGCAGCCCTGGAGCTCAGAAAATGATACCCCAAAATGAAGACCGCAGAAGCGAAGCTTCTCTCTGATCCTCTCCTGCCCTCTTGTCTTCCACCCTCATTTCCCCCCCAAGACAAGCCACAGAAATTAGAATTCTTCCCCAAGGTGAGTCACCGAAGTCAACATCTGGGCTGGGCATTTGGCAGAACGGTCAAGATCTTGCCTGGGACACCTGCCTCCCGAATCAGGGTGCCTGGCTCAAGTCTCCGCTCTGCTTCCTCTCCAGCTCGCTGCCAATGCACACCTTGGGAGGCAGCAGGTGATGGCTCAAGTAGTTGGGTCCCTGCCACCCACATAGGAGACTTGGATTGAGTTCTGGGCTCCCAGCTTTGTCTTGGCCTAGCCTTGGCTGATGGGGCCATTTGGGAAGCGAACCAGTAGATGGGAATTCTCTCTGCCTTCCAAATAAAATGAAGCCAAACAAATAAAAAATGTAAAAAAGAATCCAGAAATCTTTTCCCCAAGGTAGTCATAAAACCTGAAAATATTACTCTACTTCCCCTGACCTGTGTAAGAGTTGAATGTAAAGAAACTACTTTTTTTTAAGATTTATTTTTTATTTCACAGGCAGAACTACAGACACAGAGAGGGAAAGAAAGAGAGGTGGGTCTTCTGTCTGCTGGTTTGTCCCCCAAATGGCCGTAATGGCTGGAGCTGGGCTGATTGGGAGCCAAGAGCTTCTTCTGAGCCTCCCACGGGGGTGCGCTTGGGATATCTTCCACTGTCTTTCCAGCCACACTAGCAGGGAGCTAGATTGGAAGAGGAGCAGCCAGGACAGGAACCGGAGCCCATATGGGATGTTGGTACCGCAGGCAGGGGCTTAACCTAATGTCACAGCGCCAGCCCCTGACTACTTTGATTATAAGCCATAGGGCTCCCCTTCCAGAACGGGCCTTGCCCATTTGCAGGAGGAAGGAATGCTATACGAGAGTCACGAAGGATCTGAACAGACCAGATTTGCTGGGCTGCCGCCTCCCTCAGTCTGTCAGTTAGATCACACTCTTTCTGTTCAACCAGATTGCTTCATGGCGCCTGTGCAGCAAGGTGGATGTTCACCCCGGTCCTTGGGTCCTCACTCTGAAGGCTGTCCTGTCATCGTAGGACCACGACCCCACACGCTTGTTATGCCTTTCCCTCGTTAGCCTGTCTTTTGACATAGGGATGGCAGTCATGCTCCTCTAACATGAAAGGGCTCGCTGTCTTTTTCATCCCTAAAGCAGGATGCGCTTGGACAGTTAGAACAACTAGGGCAGGGATTCCATGTTAAGTCACAGTCAGACCTTCAAAAACTTTACAAATTAGAAAAGCATAACTTCTGTTAGACCCTGTGTTCTGACTTCTAGGTCAGCGAATCTGATCGCTACCTGAGAATCCTCCACCTTGTTCTCCCACAGCACAATCTGGCCTCCGAGGGCTTGCGTTGGCTTCTCCCGGAGGCTGTGGCTGTCTCTAGTGAAGAGGCTGGAGCTCTCTTGAGGTGGGTGCACTCCCACAGCAGGGTTGGGTAACTAGTTCTTTGCCTAAGAGGTCTAATTCTTACTGGTGGCGATTAGGACACTGGGACCAGCCAAGAGGAAGGACGTGTGACGAGGGTAGCTTTGGCTTATTCTGAAATCACGCCTAGAGGTAAATTCCCATGCCACCTGCTGCTGTGTCCCTGGGGGCAGGGATGGAGCCCACATTTTCTTCTCCTTCTTCCCGTCACTGCCTCACCTCCCCCCAGAAGCTTTTACTTTTGGTTCGTTTTTGTGTTGTCAGTGCGAGGTGCTGGGAAAGAACAGTCATGAATAGATATTACAGGAAGTATGTCTGTGGGTGCTGCTACCTGAAATTTGCACAAGAAACCACACATCCGGTTTTTACGTCAACAGTTACGTCTTTGGCAAATGTGGCCTTGGGAAATCAGTAAGCCTTTCCGGTTTGCTCTGACTTGGTCTTTAAACTGCATCTCATTGTGGATTTTATTATTTTTAAAAAATGAAGGACTTTTTTAAAGGATTTATTTATTTGAAAGAGTTAGAGGGACACACACACACAATTTTCATCTGTTGGTTAACTCCCCAGTTGGCCACAAGGAGCCAGGAACTCTATCTGGGTCTCCCATGTGGGTGGCAGGGGCCCAAACACTTGGGCTATCCTCTGCTGCTTTTCCCAGGCCATTATCAGGGAACTGTATCAAAAGTGGAGCAGCCAGGACACAAACTGGCATCCATATGGGATGCCTGGGTTATAGGTGGCAGCTTTACCTGTCATACCACAATGCCAGCCCCATCGAGGTTTTTATGAACCTCAACTATGACCTCATGCCACAGAAAAAAATTAAAAACAGATCATAGACCTAAATAAGCTTCAAGTGTACAACTTCTAGAAGAAACTATATGAGCAAATTTTCATAACTGTGGAATAGGGAAAGATTTCTTAGAGCACAAAAAGTGGCAGACATGCTGTGGCAGGCTGAGCTGCCAGTCACACCGGCATCCCATATCAGAGTGCCTGTTGAAGTCCCAGCTGCACAATTCAGCTCCCTGCTAATATGTCTGGGAAAGCAGCAGAAGATGACACAAATGCTTAGGTCCCTGCCACCCATGTGGAATATCTAAACAGGGTTCCAGGCTCCTGGCTGCCAGCCTGGCCCAGCTTATGCCTCTGTGGCCAACCTGGGAGTGAACCAGCACATGGAAGGTCTCTCTCCCTCTCTCCCTCCCTCTGTAACTCTGCCTTTCAGATAAATAAATATTTTAAGAAAAATAAAGGACCACAGAAAGCCTGAACCAGAAAAGAAAAAACATTGGTGATTTATGACTACCAAAATTTTAAAAATCTACTCTTAAAAACATACCATTCAGAACTCAAACAGGGGTATGGGGTTGTGACATCGTGGTACAGTGGGTTAAGCCACCACTTATGACACTGTCATCTACATTGGAGCACTGCTTTGGGTCGCTGTTGCTTTTCTTCTGATCTAGCTTCCTCCTCATGCACCTGGGAAAGCAGCAGAAGATGGACCAAGTACTTGAGTTCCTGCCACCCACTTGGGAGACCTGAATGGAGTTCTAGGCCCTTGGCTTCTGCCTGGCCCAGCCCTGGCTGTTGCAGCCATCTGGGGAGTGAACCAGCAGATGGAAGATCTGTTTCTCTCTGTCTTTCCCTCTCTCTCTCTGTTATTCTGCCTTTCAAACAAATAAATAAGTCTTAAACAAAAGCACTCAAGTTGGGGTATTAGAATTATAGTTCAATAAAGCAAAAACAAAAACAAAGACAAGCAGAGGCAATACACAGAATGGAAGACACCCCACTAATGTGCAGGACTTGTGTCCAGCATATCCACAATATTCTTATAACTCAGTAACAAGATGACCATCAACCTAATTTTAAAAACGGGCAAATATTTCCACAGAAAAAAGATTTAAATGGCCTACAGACATGGAAAAGATGCTCAACCCCAGTCATTAGTCATCAGGAAAATGCAAATTTCAACCACGGAAAGGTCAAGGCACGGCCTTCACAAGGTAACGAGAAGAGGCCTGACCACGCCAAGCTCTGCGGAAGATTTGAAGCAGCTGGAACTTTTTTTTTTTTTTAAGATTTAGTTATTTATTTTGAAAGTCAGAGTTACAGAGAGAAAGGAGGAGATGCAGAGAGATATTCCATCTCCTCGTTCACTCCCCAGATGACCACAATGACCAGCGCGGGGCCAGCCCAAAGCCAAGAGCCACAAGCTTCACTCAGGTCTCCCATATGGGTGGCAGGGGCCCAAACACTTCGGCCATCATCTGCTGCTTTTCCCAGGCCAATAGTGGGGAGGGAAGCTGGGACACACACTGGTGCCTGTATGTGACACCAGCATCACAGGTGGTGGCTTTACCTGCTGGGCCACAGCGCCAGCCCCAGCGGCTAGAGCTGCTATGGAGATTTCTTATAGACACATACTTATTGTAAGAACTAGAATTCTACTCCCGGGAGTTTACCCAAAAAGAAATAAAAGCATGTATTCATACTGTTTATGCATAACAGCCCAAATTGGAAACAACCAACGTGTCTATCAGTAGGTGAGTACATCAACAAGTCCTGGACTATCTATACAATGGAATATTACTCAGCAATGACAAGGAATGAACTATTGGTACAAACAATGGATACCTTTCACAAGCCCAGTGTTCAGTGAAGGAAACCAGTCATAAGACAGCACTTAGTACATGATATCACTGATATGAAAGTTTATAAAAGATAAACCAAATATACTCATCTAAGGCACAGAGCACACCGGTTGTTGCCCTGGGCTGGGGGTGTGGGGCTGACTGGGAAGGACTTCATAGTATAATAAAATGTTCTACATCTTTGTGGTGGTAGTTTTGGGTATGTCTAAATTTGTCAAAAGTCATAGAGATGTATGCTTTTTTTTTATTATTTGACAGGTAGAGTTTTGGACAGTGAGAGAGAAACAGAGAGAAAGGTCTTCCTTCCGTTGATTCACTCCCTAAATGGCCGCTACGGCCAGAGCTACACCAAACCGAAGCCAGGAGCCAGGTGCTTCTTCCTGGTCTCCCATGCAGGTGCAGGGCCCAAGCACTTGGGCCATCCTCCACTGCCCTCCCGGGCCACAGCAGAGAGCTGGACTGGAAGAGGAGCAACCGGGACTAGAACTCAGCGCCCATATAGGATGCTGGCGCCGCAGGCAGAGGATTAACCAAGTGAGCCACAGCCCCGGCCCTGAGATATACGCTTTCAACTTACAGATAAATGTCTCAGCGACATATACAAAATGCTCCTGTGAAAAATAATAAGCATTCACTTTGTAAATACTAATGCTAAGTAGAATATTATTCATTCTGTGAATAAAACCAGGAAGCGCTATGATGTCACTCCATTGTCAGTGTGAATTAAGGATGCTCCCCGTGTGGTTCTCTCTGGCTCCGGCGTCTGTTTCAGTTGTGTGTTCCTAGGTGGGCTGTGTCCAGTGTCTTCTGCAGCAGACTTTTGTGTGTGTTGCTCTCTCTTCCTGGACAGTTCCCTGTCTCCTTGCCTGGCTGCTGCTCACTTGTCCTTTGGATTTCAGTGCAAAGGTCATCACAGGAACACCTCCCCTGGCGAGGGTACATTCCACTGTGGACTCTCAAAACAAAGCTAACTTGATTACAGGGTTATATTAGTGTAATTTAAAAACCAATGCATCGGTTCCATCATCAGCTGTCAAGTCCTATGAGAGCAGGAAGCATGCCTGTTTTGGCTTACTGTTTATCTCAGAGCTTTGTTCGGAGCCTGTTTGAGGGGGCCCAGTAAATAGAGAGCAAAGAGGAGTGAGCATTAATTGGCTTTGGACTGATAACCACGCAGGTGGGGAGCGGCTGAACACCCTGTTCTCAGTAGTGACATGGAAAACAGTGAAGACTGTTGGCTGACTGATTTCTGTGTGCTAGGAACTCTGGCTACCTAATCCCTGTTAATCTTCATGACAATGAGAAAAAAAAAAAAACACAAACCAACAAGTATCTCCACAAATGCTTAAAAATAAACACAGCATTCAAGAAACAAGAATAAGGGAGACAACATGATGCTTTCAAAGGAACACAGCAACGCTTCAGCACTAGAATGTGAAAATGAAGAGATTGAAGAAATGCTGGAAACAGAATTCAAAAACTTGATCACAGGATTACTTAGGAGTAATCAGAAGCAAATCCATACATGACATGAATTAACATTTTTTCTCATGAAATTGAGATTTTAAAGAGAAATCAAAATGAAATATTAGAAATGAAGAATTCAATAGATCAAATAAAAATGCAGTGGTAAGCATTTAGTGAGGTAGGCTTGGTGAGGCAGAAGAAAGAATATATGAGTTAGAAGATAAATCTCTGCGGGACTGGCGCCATGGCGCACTAGGTTAATCCTCCACCTGAGGCATTGGCATCCTATATGGGCGCTGGTTCTAGTCCTGGTTGCTCCTCTTCCAGTCCAGCTCTCTGCTGTGGCCTGGGAAAGCAGTAGAAGATGGCCCAAGTCCTTGGGCCCCTGCACCCACATGGGAGACCAGGAAGAAGCACCTGACTCCTGGCTTTGGTTCAGTGTAGCTCTGGCTGTAGCGGCCATTTGGGGAGTGAACCAGCAAAAGGAAGACCTTTCTCTCTCTCTCTCACTGTCTGTAACTCTACCTGTCAAATAAATAAAATCTTTAAAAAATAAAAAAAGAAGACAAATCTCTGGAAATTTCAGACCAAGAGAACAAAAAACGAAGAAGAAATTAGAAAACAGTGTTGGAGATTTATAGGATACTATCAAATGACCCAACATGTAAGTCTCAGGAATTCCTGAAGGCATAGAAAGACAGAATGGATTAGAACGCCTTCTTAGTGAAATCACTATAGAAAACTTCCCTAATTTGGAGAGAGTAAGGAACATCCAAGTACTAGAAGCACATAGAACTCTTAATAGACATGACTGGAAAAGATCTTCACCACGACACATTGTAGTGAAACTCTCCACAGTAAAACACAAAGAAAAGATTCTAAAATGTGCACAAGAGAAATGCCAGATTACTTTCAGAGGATCTCCAATTAGACTTACAGCTGACTTCTCATCAGAAACCCTACAGGCTAGGAGAGAATGGTAAGACATAGTCCAAGTCTTAAGGGAAAAAAAAACTGTCAACTCAGAATACTGTACCCTGCATAGCCCTCATTTATGAATGAAGGTGAAATAAAGACCCTCCATAACAAACAGAAATTGACAGAATTTGTCACCACCCATCCAGCCTTACAAAAGATCCTTAAAGATATACTACACACAGAAACATGGTCATCACTATGAAAGAAGGGGAAGGCAGAAAATCTCCCAATAAAAGTACAAAGGAGGGGCTGGCGCTGTGGCACCGTGGGTTAAAGCCCTGGTCTGAAGTGTCAGCATCCCATATGGGTGCCGGTTCTAGTCCTGCTGCTCCTCTTCCTATCCAGCTTCCTGCTATGGCATGGGATAGCAGCAGAATATGTCCTTGGGCCCCTGTACCCGCTTGAAGACCCAGAAGAGGCTCCTGACTCCTGGCTCCTGGCTTCAGATTGGCACAGCTCCGGCTGTTGTGGCCATCTGGGGAGTGAACCAGTGGATGGAAGACCTCTCTCTCTCTCTCTGTCTAACTCTGTCTTTCAAATAAATAAAATAAATCTTTTTTTTAAAAGTACAATGGAAATCCAAGGTAAACAATAGGAATATTTATGGGAAAATACCAGGGCCAAATAGTTGCTTATTAATAGTCACCTTGAATGTAAATGGCCTCAACTCTCCAGTTAAAAGATACAGGCTGGTTGAATGTATTAAAAAAAAAAAAAACCTATCTATTTGCTGCCTACAAGAAACACCTCTCACCAACAAAGATACATACAGGCTGAAAGTGAAAGGATGGAAAAAGATATTCCATGCTAACAGAAACCAAAAAAAGAGCTGGTGTAGCCATCCCAGTATCAGACAAAACAGACTTTAATGTAAAAACTGTTAAAAGAGACAAAGAAGGGCACTATGCAATGATTAAGAGGTCAGTTCATCAGGAAGATGTGACTATAATAAATGTATATGTACCTAATTACAGGTCTCCTGGCTACTTAAAAGAAATGTTAGTGGATCTAAAGGGAGACATAAACTCCCATACAATAATAATGGGGGACTTCAATACCCCACTTTCAGAATGGACAGATCAACCAGACGGAAAATCAGCAAGAAAACAATAGTTAATCGACACTACGGACCAAATGGACCTAACAGATAGTTACAGAACGTTTCATCCTACAGTTTCAAAAAACACATTCTCATCAGTGCATGGAACTTCCTCTAGGATAGACCACGGGCTAGGCCATAAAGCAAGTATCAACAAATTAAAAAATAAATAAAAATCATACCATGCATCTTCTCTGACCACATTGGAATGAAG
The DNA here is from genome assembly GCF_033115175.1 of Lepus europaeus. NCBI lineage: Eukaryota > Metazoa > Chordata > Mammalia > Lagomorpha > Leporidae > Lepus > Lepus europaeus. The sequence goes on from NC_084837.1 coordinate 109,550,761, forward strand.
CTGGACATCAACAACTCAAGAATCTCTAGAACATGTGCAAACACATGGAGACTGAACAAGTGCTCCTGAATGAGCAGTGGGTCAGAGAAGAAATCAAAAGAGAAATAAAAAAACTGCTGAGGAACAGTTTGTTTTTTCACACTATTTTTTGAACTCTTTACTTATTATAGAGTTAATATTCAGTGTATAAAGTTAATTGAAAATAGATTTTAGTAAAAATTAAGAATGGGGCCGGTGCCGTGGCTCAATAGGCTAATCCTCTGCCTGTGACGCTGGCACACCGGGTTCTAGTCCCAGTCGAGGTGCCGGATTCTGTCCCGGTTGCTCCTCTTCCTGTCCAGCTCTCTGCTGTGGCCCAGGAGTGCAGTGGAGGATGGCCCAAGTCCTTGGGCCCTGCACCTGCATGGGAGACCAGGAGAAACACCTGGCTCCTGGCTTCGGATCAGCGCGGTGCGCTGGCCGTAGTGGCCATTGTGGGGTGAACCAACAGTAAAGAAGACCTTTCTCTCTGTCTCTCTCTCTCTCTCTCACTGTCCACTCTGCCTGTCAAAAAAAATATAAAAAATTAAAAATAAATAAAAAATAAAAATTAAGAATGGGAATAGGAGAGGGAGGAGGAAGAAGGGTGGGAGAGCGGGTGGGAGGGTGGGCATGGTGGGAAGAACCATTATGTTCCTAAAGTTGTATTTCTGAAATGCATGAAGTTTGTATACCTTATATAAAATGTTTCTGGGGGGAAAATCCTCATGAAAACCCTCTGCACTCCCAGACTACTGCAGACAAAGTCTTAACACCAGAAAGGACCTGTCCCAGGTCAGAGGGTTGGGACCCCCAGAGCTCAGCACTCCACCTCTCCCCCTTCCCTTCCACAAGTGGAAACTGCATGTGAAATCCAGCTGGGAGAAGAGGTCCCCCCCTGAGGGTGACCTCTGGCAGGCAGCTGAGTGTCCTCATGCTCTCACTGTTGCCCTCCGCCCTTTAACGTTCGTCTCCCAGGAGGATGGCCCCTGATGGAACGGACTGGCCAATCTTCTGGGTCTGGAGACTTTCTGCAGCAGGTGCAAAGTTGCTGACAAGGAAAATGCCGCCTCCTCACACCCCGCAGACTGTGAACATACACCCAGCCCTTTCTCTGTCACTGGTAGCTCTAGGTGGTTATTTCTGCTGGAAGATGCTGTTGGGTCACAGCAGCAGGACGTGCCATGACTAAAGCATTTTTCCACAGTGCTGGTGGGGTTTTCAGACTCAGCTGCCTTGTGATCATGGGCAGCATTTTCAAGACAGCTGACTGGGCCCAGGGCAAAGAGTTATTGCTGTAACAGAGGAAATCTAGCTGCCTCACATGAGATGCAAACCCATGACCAATGTTCCCTTCACTATCTTAGAGCAGAGGGTGCGTGCTTGTGCTATCTGAGCGAGGGAAGCCAGCATTTATAGGGAGAGTTTATTGTTACAAACACTCGCAACCCAGTTATCTTGACACAATTTCATTTCCATTGACTCTGCTTCCTATTTTGGTGCGAGCCTCCACACCTCCTCCCACCATCCTGTGGGTGACTACAACCAGCTCTGCTTTATTGTTCTTTCCTTACTGTGAATCGATTACTCTGGGCCCGACCTCTACCCACACACATTAGACCCCATCCTTACTGTGTCTGCAGTAACAGCTCTGCTGGCTCAAACTTCCCCATCATCATTTCCCCTCTCGACTGACTCAGCCCTGTTGGCACACAAACTTGCTGGGCTCTCTCCTATGGTAAACACAAACACAACAAAAGAAAACGACATTCACTCTCTTATCAGTGACTCCCCTGCTTTTCTGCTCCCTTTCTTAGAAAACCTCCAAAAAGAGCTGTCTATACTTGCTGTCTCCATTTCTCTCCTCTCATTGTCTTTTAAAAAGAGATTTATTTATTTGAAAGGCAGAGTTAGAGAGAGAGAGGGGGAGATAGATAGATAGATAGATAGATAGATAGATAGATAGATAAGTTTTTCATCTGCTGCTTCACTATCCAAATGTCTGCCATGGCTAGGGCTGGGCCAGGCCAAAGTCAGGATCCAGGAGCCTCATCCAGGATTCCTACATGGATATAGGGGTCCAAGCACTTGGGCCATCCTCCACTGTTTTCCCAGGCACATTAGCAGAGAGCTGGATCACAAAACTAAGTAGCTGGGACTCAAACCAGTAATCTAATGTGAGATGCAGGTGATCTAACTGGCTGCTAAACCCCCTGCACTGCAATGCCCACCCCCTCATCGTCTCTTGAACCCATACCAATCAAACTTTTATCCTCAACACAAAGTTCAGAGACGAATTCTCAGACTTCCACTCTCTTGACCTGTGACATTTGATGCAGTGGACAACTCTCTCTTTGTGCATATTTTTATCTGACGTGGGGACCACCACTGTCTCGTGGTTTTCCTCCTGTCTTACAGGCAACTCTGGCTCCTAGGTGAATCTTTGTTCTCTCCTCAAGCTAAATCCCCTACCTCTGAACACCTAAGTGCCCAGCTTTCTCCTTCTCTACACTCTAGCCATCTCCTTCAGTACTGTGACTTTGAGCATCAAGCATATGCTACAATTCCCAGAATCTTATCTCCACCCACGACCTCCTCACTGGACAGCAGACTGTGTCTCCCTCAGTGGAACAGATGGCTCTCTACTTGGATGTTTAGCACGCACATTAAATGCATCTTGCCCAAATCAGAATACTTGATCCTCATCATCCCCAAAGCTCTAACCCGGAGTCCTTCCCCATCTCCATCCTCCCTTCAGGGTGGAAATCCTTCAGACTCCTGGGCTCTTCTCTTTCTCTCACAACATACATTCAATCCATCAGGAAATACTACTTGGTTCTGTCATCAAAATACACCCAGTGTTCAATGACTTAGTACTATCTTCTAGCAACTAATGCCACCGGGATCTGGGGCACCCAAAAATCTCTTGCATATAGGGGTACTGATAAATTCATATTGGTGCAGAAAATTTTCAAAATCCACACACAGTTCTTTTTTAATGCATATTTTCTATGAACTTGTTAGATTTTACAGATTCCATGAACTTGGTAGATTTTATAGTAACCTCCTGATGGATTATCTTGTTGGTTCCTTTCTCCTTCTATAGTTTATTCCCAACATACAGTCAGAATGAGTCTTTAAAATGTAAGATGACTTATGTTCCTTCTCCATTTACAATTTTCCAGGGGTTTCTACCTCACTCAGTGAAAGTTCAAGTTTGTACAAGGTTCTTGAAATGGTCTGCACAGTCTTTCCCAGTCTACCTCCCCTTTGAACAGTCTGACCTCATCTTTCCCTTGCTCAATGTCAAGCATACTCCCTGTTCCCCATCTCAGAAGCACTTTATGTTGCTAAATCTCCTTTTCAGAACCTTGACTTCTGCCTTGGATTAGTATTTATTTTATTTTTTTTTGACAGGCAGAGTGGACAGTGAGAGAGAGAGACAGAGAGAAAGGTCTTCCTTTTTGCCGTTGGTTCACCCTCCAATGGCCGCCGCAGCTGGCGCATCTCGCTGATCCGATGGCAGGAGCCAGGTGCTTCTCCTGGTCTCCCATGGGGTGCAGGGCCCAAGCACTTGGGCCATCCTCCACTGCACTCCCTGGCCACAGCAGAGAGCTGGCCTGGAAGAGGGGCAACCGGGACAGAATCGGTGCCCCGACTGGGACTAGAACCCGGTGTGCCGGTGCCGCAAGGCGGAGGATTAGCCTGTTAAGCCACGGCACCGGCCTGCCTTGGATTATTAATATATGTGCTCCTGAGGATTTCAGGAGGATTTCAGTTATTCTGCCATGAAGTCCCACGCCCAAGCCCATAGAGCTCTTTAGGGATGCAGAACCCTAATGAACTTCACCCCTAGTGTTGGGTGTATCTGCAGGTACGAGTGCTAGTGTTTTGAAGAGTAAAATCTTTGACGGGACTCTATCAGATGACTACTGAATTGTTATTCTCAAGGATTTGGGGTGGGCTGGCGCCCTGGCTTAACAGGCTAATCCTCCGCCTTGCGGCGCCGGCACACCGGGTTCTAGTCCCGGTTGGGGTGCCGGATTCTATCCTGGTTGCCCCTCTTCCAGGCCAGCTCTCTACTATGGCTTGTGAAGGCAGTGGAGGATGGCCCAAGTCCTTGGGCCCTGCACCTGCATGGGAGACCAGGAGAAGCACCTGGCTCCTGGCTTCGGATCAGCGAGATGAGCCAGCCGCAGCAGCCATTGGAGGGAAGACCTTTCTCTCTGTCTCTCTCTCTCTCACTATCCACTCTGCCTGTCAAAAAAAAAAAAAAAAAAAAAAAAAAAAAAGAAAGAAAGAAATAAGATGAAAACAAATAAATAAATTATTAAAAAAAGAAAAAAGGATTTGGGGTGAGGAAGACTGTTTCCCTAAGAGAATCAAAATTTTACCTAACTTCACAGGACTGTTTTATTGTGTTTGTGTTCAGGGTACGGAGCCATGCAGAATAGTCATGGCTACCCAGAGAAACAACGGCATCAGCGTCTAGCAGAGGCATCTGACCAGCAGTGCGCTTCCTGCACAGCCCTGTGGTTGCTTCTGTCAGCAAAGCCTCAGATGCTCTGCTTGCCTATTTACTGTGTCCTTCTGCTTTCAATTCTGTTGACATCCAACCAGCTGCTCAAACCAGAAACTAGGCTCCTAGGAGCCATCTTCAAAACTTCTTCTCTTCCGTTCCTTTTTCCAACTAAAACTGGATCGAATTCTGAAGATTTTACTTCTTCAACATGAGTGAACCAGCCTTCATGACCCATTTGCAGAGAATAGACCACAGAAAGGGGAAATAGAGTAACTCTATGGGGGAGGAACCTGGCCAAACAGTGCTTTGGCCAGATGATCAGTTGCGTTGACAGCATCGTTTGACATCTTGTGATGAAAAGGGCATTTAATTTCTGTGGTATTATCTTCCAAAACCCAAAAACCCCAGAAATCATCAAAGGCAACTCTAGGAACATTTTAAAAAACACCTGACTAGCATTCCCAAAACTGTCAAAGGCATTAAAAATAAGGAAGTTCTGGGGAATTATCTTGTGAGAGATGGCTTTGAAGACATGACAACTAAACCCAACGTGATAGCTTGGATTGGATCTTGGAGCAGAAAAAAAAAGGCCGCAACCAAAAAATTAGTGAAATCCAAATAAAGTCTGGAATTTAGTTAATAGCAATAGACCAATGTTGATTTTTTGGTTCTGACAATGTACCAAAGTAAGATGTAAACATTAGTGATGGGTATATGGGAACTTTTTGATTTATCTTTGCAACTGTTATGTGAATTTAGAAGTATTCCAAAATAAAATTTATTAAGAAACAAACAGAAAAACAAAAGCAAGCCCAGATCATCTGGATCCCAGTTCTTCAGCCTCATCTCATGTCACTCTGTTCCTGGTACTTTGTTAAGTAGCTGTTCTAGGAAACTTTCAGTTCCTCTGAAATTCCTTTAGGAGCTCTGACATAGCACTTGTTTCTTCCTGGAAAACTCTCTTAACAGTTCCCACTCCAGTTCACTCACCCTTTCACCTAGTGTTTGCTAACTCTGCCTTGATATTGCAGCTGAAAAGTCACTTCCTGGAGATGGGGTGTGTGTGGGGTTACTGGAGAAGTGGGGGGTCACTAGGCAACCCCCTGAACTACCTAAATAGAGAGAATGCTCTGTGTAGGCTAAGTTATGGTTGGCACAAAGCTTCTATTTCTTCCCGAGAGTTGGCAGTTGGAGTATACATTAGTCTATGGTAGTGCTTCTCAAACCTCAGTATGAATATTAATCACCAAGGGATTGTGTTGAAATACTGACTTTGATTCCAGAGGTCTGGGAAGGGCCTGAGATCCTGCATGATGAACGAGTCACATTGTGCTACAGCTGGTGGTTCACGGCAGCCACTCATGTAGCAAATATTGGTAAACAGATCATATTCTGGCATGCTAACAGAAATCAAGCTCCAGGTCTAAAAGTGTAAGGATGAGACCATGGACCACACAAGTGAGTTCAGTGCTTCTTTTACCTTCGGTGATGGCTCTTATCCATTTTTCTTCTCCCTTCCCCAGCTAGTCCCTGTCCCCGTGCATTAACTCTCACATAGTCTGCTGCACTGAATTTAAACACAACCAGGGAGACCTCATGGCTGGGGGTCATTGAGTTTTCACTGGGGACACCATGGCCTTTCTTTTCAACTTCTAAAATAGCGACCTGCCTCGCCACAGCATGGCGAGTCGCCCTTAAAATGTGTTACAGCTCGACCACCAAAGAGGACATGGTGCTCCCTTTCATGACCTGGACTTCCATCAGCAGTTTTGGATTTCATTAGCTTCATCAGGTTCCTCCTATCCTCTTGGCTCAGAACACAGACTCCACTCAGTGACTCAACAAACATCAGCTGAGAACCCGTTCCACTCTGACCCTGAGCAGGGAGGAGACAGGAGACTATGAAGCATGGTCCCAGGCACGTACTCTACTCGGAGCAAGAGCGTAGCTGTGACAAGAGGGGACAGTGTCGTGTGGGTTTTTGACATCTTGGGTTCGAGTCTGATTATGTCCATGTAGCAGCTGCATGAACTTGTGTAAGAAACTTGTGGTTTCCACACTTGTTTTCTAGTTTCATAACACTACCTACTTCCTAGTTGGTTTGGAGACAGAATGCATAAAGGATTCAGCATGGTCCCTGGCATTTGGTAAGCTCAATAAATGGTACCTCCTATCACTAGCACCCCTTGGCTGGATGTCAGTTCTCTCCCCCCGCCTTGTTTTTCTTTAATTCTATACTAATCAGCCTTATGTTCACCACTCCCAACCCTAAATCCACTCAAACTGGCAATCCACAGCATTGAATATTTGGTCAGGGAGAGAGGTGAAAGGCTTTATATTGTATCCACTTAGCAAACACGTGAAAAAAAAGTCCTTCTTTGACATTTTGTTCTTCAGAGTTCTTCCTGGCTGTGTTGCTCCTGTGGAGCCCCTCACCCTTCCCTCCAGTGCAGGAGAAATTAGCCTTATTAGCTCTGCAACTCTTCCCCTGTTTTAGTCCCTACCCATCCACCCACCCTCCTTGAGATGCAGTATCCTCTGATTGGCACATGCAGGACTTTAGGGACCATCTTCTATCTCTTTGGCTCTCACTTTCTGCCCCAAGTGGCTTATGGAAGTGCTTCTTTTTTAAAAGTCATATATGTGGTAGTTTTTCTGGGAGGGATTCTGGTGAATTTCTCCATATTAGTGCAAGTGGTCTTCAAAGAGGTCATGGAAAATGTGTGTTATGAAAAAGTATGCATGATGTTCATATTTTTGCAAAATAAACTCAACTTTTCATAAACACTATTTTAAAAAATTTATTTTGGAGGTGGTATGGTTGAGAGAAAGAGAGAGAAAGACAGACAGACTGACTTCCCATCATTCTCCAAATGCCCACAGTGGCTAGGGTTGGACTGGCAGGGACTCAAGTACCTGAGCCACCAGCAGTGCCTTCCAGGATCTGCATCAGCAGGAAGCTAGGATCAAGAGCTGAAGCCGGGAATCGAAGTTGGGTACTCCGACATGGGATGTAGGCATCTCACCAATAGGCCAATACCTGACCCCAGTTTTTCTTTGCATCCCATTTTCATGAACTTGTGGACATCCCTTCTTACAGGATGACAACACAGAGATGAGCTGTGATGAGGGGCCTGGGGAAGCACAGAATATTGTGGTGGTGAGTGGGAAGGGGTGGAGCTGAACAGGCAGTCCAGGCTGAGAGGAGCCTTGTGCTTCCTGAGAAGTTCTTACTGAAGGTGATCTTTAAAGAAGCAATATGGTTAGAAGTCCTCTTTTGTTGGGGAGCTAGAGTTTGCAATGGTGTGACCAGGCAGCAGGAGACTGTAACAGCTAGGAGATGGGTTAGCAGCCTGCTGTAGTAAAGGGTTAGTAAATGTGTTCTTAAAATTTATTTATGTTTCACTATATTTAAAAGGCAGGAAGAGATACGGATATAAATAAATGGATAGACAGACAATGAGACAGATATTTTCCATCCTCTGGTTTGCTCCCCAAATTCCTGCAATAGCCAGGGCTGGTCTAGATGAAAGCCAGGAGCTGGGACTCCAACTGGGTCTCCCATGTGGGTGGCAAGGACCCAAGTACTTGGGCCATCAGCTGCTGCCTCCTAAGATGTTAGCAGTCAGTTGGATTGGAAGCGGAGCTGGGACGTGAATCAGACACTCTGGTGCCGAAACAGGCATCCCACGCAGGGATTTAACTGCTGTGCCAAATGCCCTCCCAGTAACAGTTTGTTGACTTACTCTCGGCGTTCACTAAAATTTCCGGGTTTTCACAGTGAAATCCCATTCTATCACATGCTTTCACCAAACTAACTAATGATTACATATTTATTTATTTTTCATTGTGAAAAAGTCTTTATTTTGAGAAAAAAATTTAGTTAAAAAAATTTTAACAAGTTTCACTTAGCAAAATACACCCCAAAGGAAATCACAGTACAAATAAAGTTTTAAGTCAAGGCCTCACCAATTCCTACAGTATTAGTATTGTGTCTCAATTCTCAAAACTAACTTTTAAAGAGCTTAAACTTAACCTAAAAGATTTAAATGAAAATAGAAACTAGAATAAACAAACATGAGAAATGTTTCTCTTTGAATTAGGGATCTAGCACCTTTGAATTTTCCAAAAAAGTACATCTCCCCAAGGTGTTCACTGTGGTGTGGTGTAAAAGATCCATAATTTAACATACTTAAACTACTTTAACTCAGATAACATCACTCGGAAGGATACTACTAAAATGTTAGAGAAAAATGGAAAATAGTTTTAGTTTACTCAATATCACATGCTAGAAGAAAAGTTTGCATGAGAAAACACTGAAGAGATAATTTTTTAATCCAGATTTCACAAACTGATGGTGCAAACGGGTCCCACAGCTTCCTCTAGGGTAATAACTTCTTTTTCACTGCTTGCTGGCTGCCTCTGAAAATTTGATTGAAATTAACTCAAATGCTTCTGCAAAACTAATCATATCCACCCATGCTGTTCTGACCACTATAGCCAGCGCCATAACAACCGCTCACTGACTGGCTCTCCAGGCCACTGTAGGTGGCCTGAGCCGCGGACACCCCCATGCCCTGCATCACCCGGCTGCTGTAGGCCCCGTTGCTGGCCCCCGTTGTGGAATTCAAGAAGAGTTCTATGTATCTGTGCTGCATATTGGCCCTATCTTTCGACATCGCTGCCACAGCTTCTTCGTGGGTGGCAAACTCCACATCAGCTTCGCCCGTCACTCTTCCATCTGGGCCAATCTCAATATGGACTCTCACCGGGTTAAGTGGAGAGAAGCAGTTGTAGATGTCGTTCTCGGTCGCTTTGTATGGCAGCCCTCTCATGTGGACGCAGTGGCCGGTGGTGCTCTGCACTGCGAACTCGCTGTCTCCGTATCTGTGGTCGTACATTCCTGAGAGGCAGTAGCTGAGGTCTCTTCCGAACAGCTCAGTGGTGAAGCCGTAGCCATCGCTGAGGCCACTGTACTCCTCATAGCCCCCATAGCCAGCGCTGTAGGCGCCAGGCCGCTTTCTCTCCAAGCCTGCCTGCTTCACAATGCCAATATACCTCCGGGCTGTGCCAGGCCTGTCATAGGGCCCGGGTCGCTGAACAGACATGAACTTCAGAGGAGGATCTGAGTATGACCTCACTTCTTCCTGACTGCTCTTAAAGACCTCAATATATCTGTGCCCTATTCTCTCCTTGTGCTTCCCTAGCGCCTGCTCTGCTAGCTCCTGAGAGGCAAACTGCACGAAGGCCTCTCCTGCAATCTTGCCCTCGGGGTCCACAGGCAAGGTGATCCTGTTTGGCACGATTTCCAACCCTGAGAAAAACTGAACAATTTTTTCCTTTGTGCATCCAAACGGGAGTCCTCGAAGCCGTCATTAGCGGTGTCAGCGCTGTTTGGACCGCTGTGCTTCAACACCCAATCCATCTCGGTTCCGTGAAACTTGAACGCCTCCATGTACCGGTGCCCCAGGCTTTCCCTGTCTTTTTTCAGGGCCATGTTGACATCATCTTCTGATTCAAGTTCGACAAATGCCTCACCACTCTGCCTGCCTTCTCTAGTGTAGATCAAATGAACGCCTGCGGCCCCATCATGAATTGTGTAGTCGGACAGGAAGTTCTGCACGTCCTCAATAGAGCAGGACCAGGGCAGGCCACGGAGCTTGACCGCAAAGCCTTCACCTCCCTCGCGACCTGGCATCATGGACACTTGACAGGGTAGATGTCAGACAAACTTGGGTGCAAGTTGTCTTTGTATGGCTTAGAGTACCGCCAAGGATACCTTCCGCAGGAGACACCTCTGGTAGGTGACCAGCTGTCCACGAGGAGAGCTGGCCTGATTTCTATTTCATTCAGCAAGAGCGGCTTCCAGTGAAGGACCCCAGATCCCACCTGAGGCTTAGACGTGCAGGGGCTCCAGGGAAACCCCAGGTGCATCTTTTTGTTCTTAACCTTCTTCAGGAAGATGCGGCGCAATCCTGCCTCCATGACACAGCTGGAAGGACGCCTACATATTTATTTATTTATTTTAAAGGAAGAGTTAGGAAGAGAGGCGAGACAGAGAAAAACAAATAGAATCTTCAAATGGTTGGTTCACTCCCTAAACAGCTACAACAGCCAGCACTGGGCCAGGCCGAAGCCAGGAACCAGGAGCCCAGAGCCAGGCACCAGGAGCCAGGAGCAGGTCTCCCACTTGGGTGCAGGGGCCCAAGTACTTGGGTCATGCTCTGCTGCTTTCCCAGGCACATCCACAGGAGCTGGATAGGAAGTGGAGCAGCGGGGACTTGAACTGGTGCCTATATGGGATGTCAGCATTGCAGGTGGTGGCTTAACCTGCTGTGCAACACCAGCCCTTCATCAAATTTAATAAAAAGCTTAAAAAATTTTTGAGAGAAAGAGATTGCTATAGATATACATAGATAGATACAGATGAGAGTATGCTCACATCCACTGGCTCCCTCAAATGCCCACATTTGAGATACATGCATAATTTTTTATAATATGCACTTTTCATGAACTCTTTGAAGATCCCTCAAGTACATGAATATCAAAATGTTTTGCACCGGGGGGGAGGAGGGGCGGCACCATGGCTCACTTGGTTAATCCTCTGTCTGCGGTGCCAGCATCCCATATGGGCGTCAGGTTCTAGTCCCGGTTGCTTCTCTTCCAGTCCAGCTCTCTGCTGTGGTCCGGGAGGGCAGTGGAGGATGGCCCAAGTGCTTGGGCCCTGCACCTGCATGGGAGACCAGGAGAAGCACCTGGCTCCTGGCTTCAGATCGGCACAGGCACCGGCCATAGCGGTCATTTGGGGGGTGAACCAACGGAAGGAAGACCTTTCTCTCTGTCTGTCTCTCACTGTCGATAACTCTGTCAAATAAATTTTTTAAAAAAATTTAAAAAAAATGTTTTGCACCAAAGTAAATTTGTCTTTTAGTTGCACATTCCATGGACTTTTTGAAGGACCATACCAAAAACCATGAGTTCCTGCCAACACCTCCAACTCCAACAGCCCAGGAGTCATTCTAGCTGCCCCTGTCTTAATTTCTCAACTTGTTTTTCCAACAGGGAAAAGCTGACTCTCGTTATTCTCAGTACATTGACTTATTTGCTCAATTCTAGAACACAAATAAAATCATTTCACAATTCTAAAAACTAAAGTACAATTATTTGTAAAAAGTTTTTTTTTTTTTGTCTTTCACCTTAGGATACACAGGCAGAAATACTGTTTTCCAAAGTTATACGAAGGCAAGTTCCTCTCGTCCCCACCCACTTGGTCGTGTTTACATTACACATTTGTAATCCAGCTCAGCCTGGCCTGTTTGTATTCTGTTTGGGCTTGCCTCCATGCTGCTCAACTGTAGGTAGCATCCTGTGCCTCTGACTCAGAGCCACCCACAGAGGCACAGAGAATCTCAGTGCTCCTCCACTCCACCCTCCCCTCCTTTCCACTTTGTTCCCACCCATTCCCCAAAGTTTGCTTTTGGTTTATGCTTACCATATTATTTTTAAAAATGAGCACATTCATATAGATTTTATTTTATGAATGACATATCATTGAATTCACCCTTCAAAATGTACAACTCACTGGGATTTAGTACATTCACAGTGTTGCACAACAATCAGCTCAACCTGGCTTTAGGACATTTTCATCACTTCAAAAACAAACCCCGTGCCCCACGCCTCCTGCTTCCAGACCAGGCAACCACTGATCTACCTCCTGCTTCTGTGGGTTTGCCTGTTCGGGACAATTCACATAAATGAGGCTGCACAAACACGGCTTATTGTGTCTGACTTCCTTCACTTGGCGTACTTTTTCAAGGTCCATGCATGTTATAGCATGTTTCAGTTCTCCATGATTTTTCACGGTTGAATAGCATTCCAATGGTGGATACACCACATCTCGTTTGAACATTCATCAGTGGACAGGGATTTGGCTTGTTTCCACTCTTCGGTTATTGTGAATAAGGCTATGGATATTTATATACAAGTTTTTGTGTGAACGTGTTTTCAGTTCTCTTTAGGTACATACGTAGGAGTGGAGTTACTGGGTCATATGGTAGCTACATTTAACCTTCTGAGAATCTTCCAAACTGTTCTATAAAGTGGCTGCATCATTTTACTTTCCCACAGGCACATAGGTTTCAATTTCCCCACATCCGTGGCAATACTTGTTATTTCCTTTTTAAAAAACTACACTCATTGTGGTGGGTATGAAATGCTGTCTCTGTGACTTGTCTGTATTTCTCTAATGACTAATGATGGTGAGCATTTTTTCATGTGCTTATTGGTCATTTATATATCTTACATGGAGAAATTCTATGTAAACTCTTGGCTCTCTTTGGATTGTCCTTTTATTGCTGAATTGTAATGTTCTTTATATATTTTGGATGTAAGTTTTACCAGATATATGACTTGCAAATGTTTTCTTCTCCCTCCCCACACTCTGTCTTTTTAGTCTCTTGATAAACAAATGCTTTTAATTTGAAGAAATCCAATTTACCCACTGTTTTTTCAGTTGGCGCTCGAGTTTTTTGATGCTAGGACTAAGCAACCATTGCCTAATCCAAGGTGATGAAGAGTTATGCCCATGTTTTCTATTAAGAGTTTTATCATTTTAGCTCTTATGGTCAAGTCTTTGATCTATTTTGAGTTAAACTCTGAATGTGGTGTTAGATACGGATCCAACTTCTTTTGCATGTGAGCAGTTTTCTCATCATTATTTGTTGAAAAAGATGGTTCTTTCATTATAGAATTATCTTGGGCAGTGTTTTGAAAAAAAAAAAAAAAAAGACATTAAAAGTCAGGGATTGGGGCTGGCGCTGTGGCTTAGCAGGTAAAGCCACCGCCTGCAGTGCCAGTATCCCATATGGACACTGGTTTGAGTCCCAGCTGCTCCACTTCTGTGGCCTGGAAAAGCAGTGGAAGATGGCTCAAGTTCTTGGAACACTACACCTGTGTGGGAGACCCGGACGAAGCTCCTGGCTCCTGGCTTCAGATCAGCGCAGCTCACACTGTTGCAGCCATTTGGGGAGTGAACCAGCAGATGGAAGACACACTCTCTCTGCCTCTGCCTCTCTCTAACTCTGCCTTTCAAATAAATAAATAAATCTTAAAAAAAAAAAAGGGGGTCAGGGTTTATTTTGGGACTCTCAATTTTATTCCATTTACCTATGTATTATGTATCCCTAAGCCAGTACCCCACTCATGTGATTACTGTAGTTCTGTTGAGAAATGGGAGTTATCCAACTTTGCTCTTTTTCAAGATTGTTTCAGCCATTCTGGGTTCCCTGTATTTCCATATGAATTTCAGGTTCACTGATTAATTTCTGCAGAAAAGCCAGATCTGTTCTTAATGGTATTACCTCTGTGGATCCATTCGGGGAGTTCTGCCACCTTAACAGAGTCAAGTTTTCAGGCCAGAGCCATGGCACAGGTTAATCTTCCACCTGCGGCGCCGGCATCCCATATGGCCCCCGGTTCTAGTCCCGGCTGCTCCTCTTCTGATCCAGCTCTTTGCTTACGGCCTGGGAAAGCAGAAGATGGCCCAAGTTCTTGGGCCCCTGCACCCACATGGGAGACCAGGAAGAGGCTCCTGACTCCTGGCTTTGGATCAGCACAGCTCTGGCCGTTGCAGCCACTGGGGAGTGAACCAATGGAAGGAAGACCTTTCTCTCTGTCTCTCCCTCTCACTGTCTGTAACTCTACCTCTCAAAAAAAAAAAAAAAAAGTCAAGTTTTCTAATGCTGTTTCATTTATATAGATTTCCTCTCATTTCTTTCAACAGTATCATATAATTTTTATCATGTAAGCTTAACATTTCTTTGGTTAAATTTATTCCTAAGTTTTTTATGTTACTTATTTTTTGATGCAATTGTGATTTTATTGTTATTATTATTTTTTGTAAAACAAACTATTGACTTGTATGATTGTGGAGGCTAACACAACCTACAGACGATGTCCCAGTTTAAGTAGGAAGGCTGGATGCTACAGCAGAACCAGGAAGGGCTGATGTCGCAGCTGGAAGACCATTAATAGATACGTTTATATACTGATCCTGTATCCTGAAACTGTGTCGAACTTATTAGTGCTAACGCTGTGTGTGTGTGCGTGTGTGGATTCCTTAGGACTTTTTATATACAAGGTTATGTCATCTATGAACTGAGGTAGCTCTACTCTTTTCCCCCAGTCTGAAAGCTTTTTGGCTATTTTCCTAATGACCTCACATTTCAGTGTTTTGAGTTCTTCACTGCTATGGATTGAAGGTTCATCCCCTTCAAAACTCACACTGAAATGTAATTGCCATTTTAACAGTATTACAAGGTGAGATCTTTTAAAAAATTTTTTTTGACAGATAGACAGTGAGAGAGACAGAGAAGGGTCTTCCTTCCGTTGGTTCACCCCTAAAATGGCCGCTACAGCCCGCGCCGCACCGATCTGAAGCCAGGAGCCAGGTGCTTCCTCCTGGTCTCCCACGCAGGTGCAGGGCCCAAGCACTTGGGCCATCCTCCACTGCCCTCCCGGGCCACAGCAGAGAGCTGGACTGGAAGAGGAGCAACCAGGACTAGAACCCGGCGCCCATACGGGATGCCAGCACCACAAGTGGAGGATTAGCCAAGTGAGCCAGGGCGCCCGCCCCAAGGTGAGATCTTTAAGAGGTCATTAGAGCGCTGTCCTTATAAATGAGTTAATGCTGTTGTTGTGGGAGTCAATTCATTATAAAGAGGCACTGAGTTCAATCCCCCACCTCAATCTTCAGGTTCCACCATGGGATGATACAGCAAGGCCTTTCCTGTATGCCAGCTCCCACATTTGGGACTTCCCAGCTCCCAGACTCCTGAGCCAATCCATTCTGTTCCTTATAACCTGCCCAGTCTCAGGGTTCTGCTAGAGCAGGAAAAATGGACTAAGGACTAAGACATTCATGTATCAGAGAGATTAGCCCTCTGTCTGTGGCATATTTCTTTTCAGTCTGTCAGTTGTCTTTGGGCTTTGTGTATTTTTTTATATGGAGCTTTTTTTTTTTTTTAAAGATTTATTTATTTATTTGAAAGGCATAGTTATACACAGAGTTAGAGAGAGAGAGGTCTTCCATCTGCTGGTTCACTCCCCAAATGGATGCAACAGCTGGAGCTGCGCCGGTCTGAAGCCAGGAGCCAGGAGTTTCGGGTCTCCAACGTTGCAGGAACCCAAGCACTTGGGCCATCTTCCACTGCTTTCCCTGGCAGCTTAGCAGAGAGCTGTGTTGGCCGTGGAGCAGCTGTTACTAGAACTGGTACCCATATGGGACCCTCGCTCTGGCCCCGTGTATTTTTTTTTTTAATGCCAACAAATTTATCAGTCTTTTATTGTCTCTGGGATTTGAACCATAATTAGAGAACCTTTCCCTACATCAAAGTGAAAGAGGAACTGTAATCCATTTGGAGTTTTTTTATGTATGGTTTGAGGAACGGGTGAATTTTTTTTTTATCACTGCTATCCAGTTGTCCCAGCACCATTTATTAAAAAGTTCGTATTTGTCTCAGTGATCTGAGATGCTATCTTTACCATGTTCTAAATTTCCACATGGCTTTGAGTCTATTTCTGTGTTTTCCATTCTACTCCACTGGTTCGTTGGTGTATTTGTTTCCACGATACTGGCTTTCTAATGTCTTCCCATGTCCAGAAGGGCTAGCTCCCTTGTGATCTTCCGTTTCCAGGGCTTTCTTGCTATTCTTGGATGCTTTTTCTATACAAACTTTTAACCCAAGACCTACTAAATTTTCACATCCACTTGTTAAGCTTCTAAGCTCTGGCCTGTAATTATTTAAAAGTTCAATAAAAATTAACTCGCAGTTTCATTACTGGCTGGCAACATGGGGGCAAAGCGGATGCACAAGGGTTCTCGTCTACATCAACCCACTCCCTGGAGGGACCTCTCTCCACCCGGGGAAGGTCAAACGCCAGCTGGAGCCAGGCTCACTGGCAGCCTCCATTTTCTCACCGTCTGGACAATATGGTGGCATCCTGGGCCTGGAAGGAACCGGGCAGCTTCCTGCGGGTCCTAGGTGCTCCAGAGGCGGGGGGACCTCCTGACCTCGCCGAGTCCGGTTCACGGGCAGCGAACCCACCGACTGCAGAAGGGAGCAGGTGCTCTGTCCCAGGAGGGGGTCTCTGGCCCTTTACGGGAGCCCAGTCCCCCTAGCGCCCAGGGCTGCATGCCGGTACAGGGAGCGCGGCCGGCGGCCCTTCTGCGGGCTGACCGTGAGCCCACGGAGCGGGAACGCGTGGGGGCCCACGGAGCGGGAACGCGGGCGGCCCCGCGGGTCCCGGGTCCAGGCAGGGCCCGGCCGCCATCTGCAGGCCCGGGGCGGGAGGGCGGGGTCGCCAGGCCGGCGGCGCGGAGGAGGGGGCCGGACGAGCCGGAGGCGGGCAGGGGGCGTGGCGCGCCGCGGGCCCGGGGCCGCTCAGCCTGACCCGGGCCCTGACCCTCCGCCCCCGGGGCGGCCAAAGCCGTGGGCACCCGAGGGCGCCCAGGGCGGGACTGCGCCGGAGATGGCGGCGGCGGCGGCTGTGAGCGGCGCCAAGCGGAGCCTGCGGGCTGAGCTGAAGCAGCGTCTGCGGGCCATCAGCGCCGAGGAGCGACTGCGCCAGTCCCGGCTACTGACCCAGAAGGTGCGAGAGCGCGAGGGAGCCGACTCCACCGCGAACCGGCCCCCTCCATGGCGGGCGGCCTTGGGCTGGCGCTTTTGCGCAGGCGCAGTCGGCAGCGCGCGCGCTCACTCCATCCCCTTAGGCCCGGGCACGTTCCCGCCGCGCGCCACGTCGCCGCAGGCACGCGCACGCCCGCCCCCTCCTCAGGCCACGTCGCCGCCGGCACGCGCACGCCCGCCCCCTTCTCAGGCCACGTCGCCGCCGGCACGCGCACGCCCGCCCCCTCCTCAAGCCACGTCGCCGCTGGCACGCGCACGTCCGCCTCCTCCTCAGGCCACGTTCCCGCCGGCGCGCGCACGTCTTATGTATGGGGAAGCTGTGGGCGCGCAATGGCGGGAAGAGTGGAGGAGGCTGAGGGTTGTGGGGAGTGGATGGGAGTGGGTGACCTCCTTCTGGGGTGGACGACACCTGAACGGGGGTGATGGCGGTGCCGAGGCGACAGCAGGGTGACAGGAATTTCTGGTGGAAGTGGGTGACCGCCTGCCCCCTCAGCGAGTCTGAAGATGCGCTCTGAGGAGAGTCCGGTCGGACCAGTGAAGTGTCCAGGAAATGATGCTCTTTCTTTCTTTCTTTTTTTCTTTCTTTCTTTTTTTTTTTTTAGATTTATTTATTTATTTGAGAGGCAGAGTTACAGACAGAGAGAGAGAGAGACAGAGAGAGGTCTTCCATCTGCTGGTTCACTCCCCAAATGGCCGCAATGGTCAGAGTTGCGCCGATCCGAAGCCAGGAGCCAGGAGCTTCTTCCAGGTCTCTCACGTGGGTGCAGGGGCCCAAGGACTGGGCCATCCCCCACTGCTTTCCCAGGCCATGGCAGAGAGCTGGATCAGAAGTGGAGCAGCCGGGACTCGAACCGGTGCCATATGGGATGCCGGCGCTGCAGTAGGAGGCCTACTACCTGACAGCGTCCATCCACCCCATTGTCGAGTTTTATAATACTTAAACTCTGTTCTGTAACTATAATGAGTTTATTGAGTAATAATTGTGGCTGATTTCCAAAATTGAAATTCTAGTCAGCAGTATTTACAGTATTTTTGTTACACGCCACAGGAAACAACCTATTCAGGCTGTAGTTACTGATGGTGAAGGAACCCAGAGCAGTCGGGGTGAGCAGAGCTAGCTTTGTTGAACACACTGAACAGGACTAGCAGGCGGGCAGCCGGTTTCTGCTGCAACATGGACTGCAATCAGCATGTATTTTTGTAGCAAAGGTCCCTTCTTAGTGTGAGCTTTCCCATGATCCAGCAGGTTTTCCCAGGTAGGTGGAACCACTCTGGAACTTTGCCAGTGCCCTGGGGCAACCCTCTACAATAGGTATATAGTATAGTTGAAATTGGACAAGACCCCCTAAAATTTACACTGAAATGTGGCCCCTTAAAGTTCCCTAGAAATGCTATCCAGGGTGCCACATGTACTACTGGAATTTGGAGTGCCATACGATTTCATCACGGGTTTATTACTGAATCCCCAATATTAAAAAGCCCAAGAGGGCTCTTGCCTAATATTTAGAGAATTCTAAATACCGGCACAGATAAACGAGGCAGCATGGTACGTTTTAAGCTTTTGTTTAGTAAGAAAGATGCATAGGAGAGTGAGAGCTTTATTTGAGAGAGGTGAATAGGGGTTCATACTGAGCACCAGGAACCAGCCATGTGGATGAGCATCTAGGCCAGGAAACCTAGAGCACATGGCCCAAAGGCCATGCACCCTGGAGGCATGGGGCTACAGCAAGCCCCTTCCTAGCAAGAGGCCAGAGAAAAAGAGCAGGCCGGGCCACACCTGTATGCCTGCCTACTTCATAGTCACTGTAGAACCAAGTTGTATGGCTGAATATGTAAGAAAAAGATGTATAATTCAGTGTCACTAGATATTTTTGGCTTAGGGAAGGAATGTTTCAAATGTCAATACCAAATTTTTTCTTTTACCCTACAATTACTCAGTCATACCATGTACTACTTTGTTGCTGCTTGTATCACATTCCTTTTTTTTTTTTTAAAGATTTATTTATTTTAATTGAAAGGCAGAGTTACAGAGAGGCAGAGAGAGGAGTCTTCCATCCACTGGTTCACTCCCTAGATGGCCGCAATGGCCGGAGCTGCACCGATCTGAAGCCGGGAACCAGGAGCTTCTTCCGTTTCTCCCATGTGGGTGTAGGGGCCCAAGCACTTGAGCCATCCTCTGCTGCTTTCCCAGGTGCATTAGCAGGGAGCTGGATTGGAAGTGGAGCAACCAGGACTCGAACCGGTGCCCATATGGGATGCCAGTGCTGCAAGCCGGAGCTTTAACCTGCTGTGCCATAGCGCTGGCCCCTGCCAATCAAAATTTTAACCCAGTGATTATCTCTTAGTTCACGATTGCTTCTTCCATTGCAGTATGTTGTGGTTTAGATGCAACTATATTCTTGAGTTTGTCCGAGGAAACTAATTTGAATTTCAGAAAAATTCTGTATTTCCTGAATTATTCCAGTTTCTGCTAGCACACCTTGTTTTTTTATTCCATCCTTCTATTTTGTGTTTTAACTTTTCCAAAATGTTTGATTATCCTTTGTTGTCTGTATGTATTTATGAATGAAGTTATGACCGTCAGTGGGATTTCCTGTGCCATGTGTAGTCCCTTCCAAGGGAGGAATGGATTTCCTTTAGGATTGAATGGGTCTCCTTTAGGAGTGAATCCCTTTAGGATTCCAAGAGAGGAATGGATTCTGCTTGACCTGCGTCGATGCTTTCAGAGTGGTGTGGTCTCCTGGTTTGTCTGCCAGTTCTGTCTCATCCACTTTGTCTTACAGGAATCCGTCAAACCACTGTTTTCTTGGTCTTAGTGCTATAATGGATTTTCTTTTTTTGAATGTCTTTACTGTCACTTAAATGGGGTTTGCAGAAGAAAGTTAAGTGCCTGTGCACAGTCTCACACTGAATTTTAACTCATGTTTGTGGCTGCTTACTCAGCTCTCGATTTTCTAAGAAGACACTTAACTTTCTCATTTATACTTGGGTGCCAGAAGCCGGAGGCCTGCCCAAAGTCTGGGTTTCTCATTCCCATTTGAGGCCTATTAACAGCTTTGTAGCTTTTCAGAACACAGGAGTTAACTTTGTTCCTTAGCATTGACTTGATGTGCTGTATCTACTTAATGTCTGTGTTTCCCTTTTTATTAGGAACAGTTGGCTCTCTGTCCTTGTTATCATTGTGCCAGTCATCAGCTGGCTTTACAGCATCTTTATCTTCTTAGCTTGAGAACAGGCGAGGGCATAAAAAGAAAGCGGAAAAGGGGGAGCTACAGCTGCCTTCTACAACTGGGTAGGTTCTTGAGATGGTTGACAGTTCTGGTAAGCAGAGCTCAGCCCCCCTCTGGCCAGTGAATGGCTCTGCTGAGTAGGGATCCTTCCACCAGGACCCCTGCACCCTTCCATCTCTGGGACCATTTTAATGTTCCTTTGAACAGAAGCATTTCAGAAAACGGGATGGAAATGTTAGCCTAAGAGAGAATTATAAGACATGTTTTCTGCCTCAGGAAACTTACAGACTGGTTAGGGATTCTGCATTTAGGGCACACGAAACAATTAGTGCTCAATACACAATTGAAGTTTCTCTCAATGCCTTAAGGGTTCTGCAGAAGTTAGGAAAAGTTAGGGCTTGAGTGAGGCTTTAAATGGGTCGAGTTTAGGAGTGGAGAAGTCTGGGGCTGGTGCTGTGGCGCAATGGGTTAACGCCCTGGCCTGAAGTGCAGACCATATGGGTGCTGGTTCGAGACCTGGCTGCTCCACTTCCTATCCAGCTCTCTGCTGTGGACTGGGAAAGCAGTAGAAGATGAACCAAGTCCTTGGGCCCCTGCACCCGCATGGGAGACCCAGAAGAAGCTCCTGGCTTTGGATGGGCGCAGCGCCAGCCATTGCAGCCAGTTGGGGAGTGAACCATCGGATGGAGGACCTCTCTCTGTCTCTCTGTCTCTCTCTCTCTGCCTGTCCTCTCTCTGTGTAAATCTGCCTTTCAAATAAATAAATAAATCTTAAAAAAAAAAAAAAAAGAAGAAGTGCCTGACAATGTAAGGATTGGCGAAGTTTGTGGGAGCCAAGGTTGAGAGAGACAATACAGTAAGCCTGTAGGGGAGGAGTGTTAAATGACTGGAGACCACTACCATGGGTACATGGGGAATCAACCCTGGATGACAGCAGCTGGTTTCTATGGCGACTTTTAAATTAGCATGTGTGCTACAAAGGGGTTAAGCAGTCGGAGAAGTAATACATGAGTCCTGAACTGAAAGTCAGGTTTCAGGTCAGGGTGTTGTCTCTAACCCACTCTACCACTTGCCATTTGTATTTGGATGAAGAAGGGAGAAACTGGGAAGGGGGGTTGCTGGCTTTTGAAAGTGTCAGCTTGGAAAATGTCACCGCCCTCGTTTCCCATGCAGGTGATTGCCCACAGGCAGTATCAGGAATCCCAGAGAATCTCCATCTTCCTGAGCATGCCAGATGAAATCGAGACAGAAGAGATCATCAAGGATATCTTCCAGCAAGGCAAAGTCTGCTTTATCCCCCGCTACCGCCTCCAGAGCAATCACATGGATATGGTGAAGCTAGCGTCACCAGACGAAATTTCTTCCCTTCCTAAAACGTCCTGGAATATTCATCAGCCGAGTGAGAGTGACACGCGGGAGGAGGCCTTGGCCACCGGTGAGCATGATGGCGTGAGAGTCCATGCCTTAAGACATTGTCAGGCTGACTTTGCAGCCTTCTGAGCCACCTATTGTGGCTGGGTCAGCGGAAGCTGCTTTTCCTGTAGGGACGAATGTGTATTTCATTTCTGTTACATGATACCCACGTGCCCAGGCTGTGCATTGACGCCCTGTGTGAGCTGTGAAGTGTATAAACAGCAGTAGGTACCGAGACGTCGTCTTCTCGTGGACTCTTGCCCTAAGCCTGAGGGCCTGAGGGCTGAGCAGTGCATTTTCCCTAACGTCCCCATTTCTCGTGGTTCATGTTGTAGTCTAATGAGTGCATTATTGATGCTAATGAATATTTATACCACCAGATCTGTCAGTACCTTCTGGACCTCTCATCTTAGATGTCACATAGGTGTCTCAAATGCAGCCTGCCACCCTCCACCCTGACTACCATGTCCCTCTCAGTGGGAATCACCACCAGCTCTCCAGCTGACTAGGCCAGAGACCCCCCAGGGCACCTGCAACTCCTGGCTTCTCTTGTGCCCTCCATTGGGTCAGTGCCAAGTCCTGATGCTTGTACTTCCTGATCATTATCGAATGTGTCCACTCTCTTAGGCCCGTTGCAATCTAAGCAGCCACCCCATCTTGCCTGAGTGATCATGATGTCCTCGCCATCGCTCTTCCTGTCTGTGTCTTGCGTCCTCCCCTTCTGTCAATCCATTGTCTACGTAGGAATAGAGCAAGCGTCCTAAGACATCAACCTGATCCTTTCCCACCACTGTTGAAGGGCCCAGCCCTGCTCGGCGTTCTGCTTTCATGGCCTTCTTTTTTTTTTTTTTTTTTTTTTGAGATTTATTCATTTATTTGAAAGGTAGAGTTACAGAGAGGTAGAGGCAGAGAGAGAGAGAGAGAGGTCTTCCATCTGCTGGTTCACTCCCCCAGATGACTGCAACAGTCTGAGCTGCACCAATCCGAAGCCAGGAGCCAGGAGCCTCTTCCAGGTCTCCTAAGCAGGTGCAGGGCCCGAGCACTGGGCCATCGTCCACTACCTTCCCAGGCCACAGCAGAGAGCTGGATCGGAAGTGGAACAGCCGATTCTGGAACCACAGCACCAGTCCCTGCTTTCATGTCCTTCTACTCCCTACCTCATGGGCAAAGGTGCAGCCCTCTTAGTGTCTCCCAGGTTCCTAAATGTACTTGCCTTCTGCCCTACTGGGTCTTTTTCATATTGTTCTCTGGCCAGTAATCACTTGGGACAGCTTTTCCATTATCAGCTCATCCAAGAGCTGCAGGCGGAACAAGCTCAGTGCTCCTTTCTAATCCGGTGCCTCCCGCCTGTCTCCGAGGTACATGACCAAGACCTAAGTGGCTGCAAGGCAGCCCCAGTGGGACTTTGCCGTCTTCTCCCAATTTCTGGTCCTTCCAACAGGACACAGCAGCTGACATAACGTCAGTGTGATAGGGTGGGAGGGCACACAGCAGTAGAGACTGTCTACTTGGCTACTCTGACTTTCCCTGCAGGAGTTATTAAGCCAGCCTGGCTTTGTTAGAGGCTTGGACACCAAAAAGTACCTTCACATCTACATCTCTTGTGGCCTGTAAATGTAGAGCAGGTGGATGTTAGCATTGTAAAACTCTGTCACATCTTGAAGGGGACAGACTGCAGCATTTTTTTAAAAATTTATTTGATTTATTTATTTTATTTGAAAGGCAGAATCACAGAGAGAGGGGAGAGAGGGAAAGGCAGAAAGTAGTCTTCCATCTGCTGGTTCACTCCCCATGTGACTGCACCAGCCAGGGCTGGGCCAGGCTGAAGCCAGGAGCCAGGAGCTTCATCCAGGTCTCTCATCTGGACCATCTTCTGCTGCTTTCCCAGGTGCATTAGCAGGGAGCTGGATCGGAAGCAGAACAGCCTATATGAACCAGTTAATGCCCATATGGGATGCCGGTGGCAGTTTAACCTGCTACACCACAGCACCAGCCCCAGACTGCAAGCACTGAGAGGGGGCTGGCGCTGTGGTATAGTGGGCTAAGCCTCTGCTTGTGGTGATGGCATCACATATGGGCACTGGTTTGTGTCCCAGCTGCTCCTCTTCTGATCCAACTCTGTGCTGTAGTCTGGGAAAGCAGAGGAAGATGGCCCAGATGCTTGGGTCCCTACACCTGCGTGGGAAACCCAGAAGCAGCTCCTGGATCCTGGCTTCGGATTGGCTCAGCTCCAGCCATTGTGGCCATTTGGGGAGTGAACCAGCAGATGGAAGACCTTTCTCTTTGTTTCTCCCTCTGCCTGTAACTCTGCCTTTCAAATAAATAAATCAATCTTAAAAGAAAAAACAAAGATATTTAGAGGACAGATTGTCTTGGGAGTGTCTTTGCCTTGTGGATAAGGAAAGGAGACAGTTGTAGGCTCTGAAGTTGCTCAGATTTTAGTGCAGCTGCTTCCTCTGCCTGGTGATCTTAGGGTCACAGTCGTTCCCAATTCTGGTTGACTCTTTGGGACAGCAGCTGCAGGGCCTGCATCATCTCCTGCGACTTCCCACTAAACTCTGCACCATCTCCTCCAGGAATTAGCGCTGCTTCAGGGAAAATCCCATCCTATAGCTCTGCCCCAGCACAGTATCGTCTTCAGACGGAGCTAACGCTGTCCACTCTGCTCGCTCTTGCTTGTGTGCTGGGTCTGTTGGGTACAGCCATGGGAAGGGTGAGGAAGAACATGGTCTTTCCTCGTGACTCCTTGGTTGAGAAGTCACTGAGCAAAATCACGTGTGTGGTTTTTATAAAGCACAGTACTTGGCGCATAGGGGTCACTCAGCAAATGGTAATGGTTCTGAATTTTAACGAAGGAGGGCAGGATGACTTATTTATTTATTTATTTATTTGACAGGCAGAGTGGATAGTGAGCGAGAGACAGAGAGAAAGGTCTTCCTTTTTGCCGTTGGTTCACCCTCCAATGGCCGCTGCATCATGCTGATCCGAAGCCAGGAGCCAGGCGCTTCTCCCGGTCTCCCATGCGGGTGCAGGGCCTAAGGACTTGGGCTATCCTCCACTGCCCTCCCGGGCCATGGCAGAGAGCTGGCCTGGAAGAGGGGCAACCGGGATAGAATCCGGCGCCCCAACCGGGACTAGAACCCGGTGTGCCGGCGCCACTAGGCGGAGGATTAGCCTGTTAAGCCACGGCGCCGGCCAGGATGACTTAAATGATAAACTCGCCATAGGGAAGGGTTCGACGTTGGGCTCATTTCCAGCAGACATTTTCTGAGCTTTGTCTCGGTGTTTTAAGTCTGGAAAGATAAGGTCCTGGACTTGTAGGGACTCACACTCTCGCCAGTGAGACAAAAAAATAGATGTATAAGTGGGGCTGGCATTGTGGTGCAGCAGGGTAAGCCACCACTTTCGAAGTCACATCCCGTATCAGTGTGTCAGCTCAAGTCCTGGCTGCTCTGCTTCTGATCTAGCTTCGTGCTTATGTTCCTGGGAAGGCAGCAGGACATGGCCCAAGTACTTGGGCCCCTGCCACCCACGTGGGAGATCCAAGTGGGTTCCAGGCTCCTGGCTTTTGCCTGGGCCAACCTCTGCTGTTGCAGGCATTTGGGGAGTGAACCAGTGGATAAAAGATCTCTCTCTCTGTCTCTGTCTCTTCTTCTCTCTCTCTCTCTCTCTCTCTCTGTCACTCTGCCTTTCAAATAAATAAATCTTTAAAAAAAAAAGACAAAAAAACCAGTATCCCAAGCTGTAATGTATGTCAAAGGTGAGTTTCAGATGAGAGATACTGAATGTAAAAACAGTTGAGTCCTGCGCAGGGAAAAGCTCATCTCTGGTTGGTTGCTCGTTTTTGTTTCCTCCTCTGTAGCATTTCTCTGTGCTTTGCTTGTGCCAGTGGCTTTCTTCCCCCGTGTGTTTTTCTCTGCAGATATTTGTGACCTGAGTTGCTAAGGGATGGGGCTGCCAGCTGTGGTCCTGCACTGCCTTCTGGGGGCTGTGGTGGTCCCCCGCTGTTTGTAGAAGTGTTGGAGTCGGCAGTCTCTGTTGTTGCCTCCCCGCATTGCTTGCATCTTTTCTTGTATCAGCAGCTGTGAATGTGATAAACTTCAGTGCGAAAGCATAAATCTCCCTTTACTGGTGTTTGAGACAAGCTGAGCAGAGCCCAGAGTGTCCTCGGGGTAGCCTTTGTAGTCCGTTTATATTTCTGGTTTGCTCACGTTATCACAGCTTAGGAAGGCGTAAGCTTTGATGACCTTGGTTGCAACGATAAGCTCACATCGAGTATTCTGTGATGTGCACAGCAAAATAAACAGGTTGGTAAATGAAATGGAGGGGCCATCTATTAAATTTTTCCCCTGGGGGGCCAGCACTGTGGCTCACTTGGTTAATCCTCAACCTGCGGCGCTGGCATCCCATATGGGCGCCGGTTCTAGTTCCGGTTGCTCCTCTTCCAGTCTAGCTCTCTGCTGTGGCCCAGGAAGGCAGTGGAGGATGGCTCAAGTGCTTGGGTCCCTGCACCTGCATGGGAGACCAGGAGGAAGCACCTGGCTTCTGGCTCTGGATTGGCACAGCTCCAGCCATAGTGGCCATTTATGGGATGAACCAATGGAAGGAAGACCTTTCTTTCCCTCTCTCTCTCTCTCACTGTCTAACTCTGTCAAATTAAAAAAAAATTTTTTTTTTTTTCCCCCAAAGTGAGAACTGCGTGGGCAATTGAATTAGCCAGGAATCTTAACATTGCAACTGTATAGTCTGATTCAATCTAGCTAAGCAAAGATGGGATTTTATTGGCCCAAAGAAGGGCTGTTTTTTTGTTTTGTTTTTTAAGATGTATTTATTTATTTGAAAGAATGACAGAGAGAAAAAGAGAATGAACTTCCATGTGCTAGTTCATTCCCCAAATGTGCACAACAGCTGGGACTGAAGCCAGGAACAGGAACTCCAATTGGGTCTCCCACATGGGTGGCAGGAGCTCACACACTTGGGCCATCCTCTGCTGCCTCCCAGGCACATTAGCTGGGAGCTGGATTAGAAGTGGAGGCAGGACTCCATCCCAGGTGCTTAACCTGCTGTGCCACAGTCCCCACCATAGGGCCACCTTTACATGTGACTCTGCTGCCACCTGTGTTGGCTTCCTTTTCTAGGGCCACATGGTAGCCATGACAGCTCTGGGTTCTACAGTGTTCTTACTGTTAGTGGCCTCACAGAACAGAGCGTATCTGTTTTCTAACAGTCCCGATATGGTCCTGGTCTCATTGACCCAAGGGGCCAGCCAGGGACACAACAGACTGGCTTATACCTGGGCCTCCTGTGCCCACCCCTGGCCAGTGAAGGCCTCTCTGTGACCTTGGAGAAAGGATGTGCCGACTGACAGCCCGAGTAGGGTAGCAGCCGTTCACCAGGAAATCATACAGGAAACAGGCTCTAGAGTTAAAAATCACTCCCCTAGGCTGCCAGTCATTTCTGGAATTTTGTGGACTATGATGAGCTCTTTGTGGTCATGACTTTATAGGGACTGATTTTTTTTTTTTTAATTTTTGTGTTCCTGGAGGCTTTTTGGGAATTCACATCTCTGGGTGGGCACTGGAGACATAAATGACCCCCATGAATACTTTCTGGTCTTCCACCAGAACATTTTGAGTAACTGGGCAGTGTCAAGGGCAGGCTGGACCACAGCTGTTGCAGTTGCTCTCAGTCTTGCTGCGGAGGGGTTGATACTGGCTCCTGGAAGTAACTCATGTTAAACTGACCTCATCGCTTTCTCTCCTGGGGTTAGAGGTACCAACAAGAATGCAGAAAATAGTGGCTATGGCTTTCATCCAGGCAAAATTGACAGGGTCGTGATCGTAAGGATTAGTTCTTAGCTTTCTTCAGAAGACATCCACTGAGCACTTGGTCTGTGTGAGGGGAGAGGGGGACGTGGCAGGGGACAGAGTGGCCCTGTCCCTGCCACTGTGTGATTAACTGGCCTGTTGTCTTCACAGCTTGTCCTGGCGCATCTCAGGGCTCTGTGCTCTGTGCTCTCCCATTCAGCTTTTTGTTGGCCTTTCAACTTTTTCCAGCTTACGTTGAACACTGTGATGTCCGTTGTCCCTTGATTTCAGCATGTCCAAATTCATCCTTACCATTACCATTCTCTCTGTGTATTCCTATTTCTCTGAGTAGCCAGCTTGTGCACATAGCATTATCCTTGCCTCTTTCCCACCCCGCCCGTTATCAGGTATTACCAGATTGTTCTTTGTAATGTTTTTATCACTGTCTCTTTCTGATTCTAGCTTTGTGGCAGTCCTTTGTAAATGATTTTTGATTCTTCACATCTGTTCTGTTGGAATAATCTTCCCATCAGTTCCCTGACCGTATTAATTTTCTTACAATACCTCTTTGTGCAGGTCGCCTACCCTATTCAAAACTTTCCCTGTATGCCGAGTGGACGGGTGTATCTGAGCAGAAAATGGTTCCTGCTGGCTGATTGTTGGCAGCAGAAGGGACGCTGGATAAAATCCAAACATCCGGGCCTCTCTTGGGCTTTGCCTGTCTTTCCACCTTAATATCTTCTCCCCTCTGCTCCTTGGAACAGCTCTTCTCGTTCAGCCACGGGGTCTGCTGGACCAGAGCAAGGAAGAACATAGATTGAAAGAGCAGATCAACCCAGATGTGGATTCTGTTTCTCTGCTTTGCTGCCATATGACTTCCGTGTGGTCACTTGTAGCCACTGAGTTTCAGTGTTCTCACCTATGAGGGAGCTTGAAAAAGTTTGTGGAAAAAATGGAACTAACAACCACGGTTATTTCAGTGTCAAAGCATTCTGAAAACCATGCATAGTTTTTTCATAATATGTGTTTTCCTTGAACTGTTTGATGACCCCTTGTATATGAGAATTCATTGTTTTATAAGATCCTGTGGTCTTTTTTTTTTTTTTAAAAAGATTTATTTATTTATTTGAAAGGCAGAGTTACAAAGAGAGAGGTAGAGGCAGAGAGAGAGAGAGAGGTCTTCCTTTAGCTGGTTCCCTCCACAAGTGTCACAACTGCCAAGTTGAAGCCAGGAGCTTCATCTTGGTGTCCCACTTGGGTGCAGGGGCCCAAGCACTTGGGACATTTTCCACTCCTTTCCCAGGCCATTAGTAGGGAGCTGAATTGCAACTGGAACACCAGGACTCCAACCAGTGCCTGTGTCAGATACTGGCACTGCTGGCGGTGGCATAACCACTGTGCCATGGCACCGGCCCCTCCTGTGGCTTTTTTATTTTGTATCTGTGAGTAAAGGCTAACATCGGCCCAGGGCTGAGCTGGCCTGCCTGCAGGAATCACTCTGGAATTTATCGCCTCCCAGCCCTGTTTTTGGATAAGCCATAGAGGCAAGGTAACCATGGAGTGCTGAACTTGCCTCTCTGCCTTGTGCTCCTACGTCGGAATTGGGAGCTGAGAGTTGGCATGTAGGCCTAGGGTCCTGGGGTCCAGATCCCTAGAAAAGGCTGGTGGGAAACCGGCTGCAGGTTCTGTGTGTCTGCTCTTACCTTGGTTCTTGCTGTGTGCCGTGCAGGTGTGTGGAGGAAACAGTGGAGTGCTGAGGTAGCTGCTGGGCCCTGATGGGTGAAGACGCCCTCCCTGCTGGGTCTCCTGCGTCCTGCTGTGAGGCCACGAGCTGGAGGAATACTTAGATGGAAAGCCTGTTGTGTCTCTCTGCATTGGTCCGCCTTTCACTCTTGTGACAAAGGACCTACGACAGTCTACTTATGAACCTAAACAGGTCTATCTTGGCCCATGGTTTTGAAGGTCACAGTCTGAGCTCCCATGGTGCCATTGGTTCTGTGTGTGTCTGCTGAGGCCAGAGGATGGCAGTGGTGGAGCGTGTGTGGAGGAAGGATCACATGACGAGCCAGGAAGCAGAGAGTAACTAAGCCCAGCTCAGCTCTCTATTCAACCCTCTCATGAGCACTACCCTCCAAGACCACTCCCCAGTGACACGAGGTGCTCCTGCGAAGCCCATGGCCTAGACAGCATACTTGGATCCAGCCTCCCCTCTCTCAGTGCCATTGGCCCAGGACTTTGGGACTTAACGGCTCTGCGTGAGTTTGGGAGCCATATCCTATTCAAGCCGTAGAATGGTATGTGGGTATTTTCTGTGATGTTCTGTGGAGACCCTAACACAGCTGCTGCTACAGTTGACTGTCAGTGTGCCCATGAGGATTTTTGTTAGTTTAACTTAGTAAGCCACAAAGTAAGAATCATTATCTTATGTGGTTTCATATGACCTATAGCAATGGCTCATATTCGTACTGGAAGTGGTGTCTCTACACCTTTACTATGTATCTCTTGCTGAACAAAAATCTGCCTCACTAATTTTATTTGAACTTTCAAAATAAATTGTCAGGAGGGGACACAAAGCAGAGCGATTGTACGTTGACTTGTGCCAGTGCAGGAGTGCTGGGTGATCCCCCCTCTGGACGCTCAGACTTGGGCACTGTGGGAGGCAGAGCACACCCTCACCATCCTTGCTTTCAGAGCGGGGAGCTGCAGCCCAGGGAGGAAGTGACCTCTCCAAGGATACACAGGCAGTTAATGGGAATAGGAGGTCCCCCACTTCTCTGGGTTCCACTCCAGTGCTCTTTGAAGTGCCATTTCTTTTCTCAACACCTCATTCATTAAGATTGCTGTACCGCCTGCACATTCTTTTTCTCTCCTGACAGCAGCTTGCGTTAGAACCATCATTCATGGAACAGGGACCCTTGATAATTGTATTCATGGGAACATTGTCATAGTTTCCCAAGGAAAAACTTGTATCGAGTCTTGCGTATCTAAATGTACTCTGGTCCTGAAGTTAATCTTTTTTAAATAATTATTTTATTAATAATTATGCATATTCATGAAATTAAGTTTTTTTCCAGTCATTTTGTGTTCAACTAAATACACAGGAAGAACAACTGTGGCTTTCATTTACAAAAGAACCTTCCATTTGAAGGGTAAGTGTACCCGTGATAGGCTTCCTTGGACCTGTTCCAGAATTGTCTATTTCATTTTTTGCAGCAGCAACTTTAGAATATATCCTCATTTCAGAGAGTGGTAATTTACTTCTTGTTAACTCCCAGCCCATTAAGATTAAAAGGTACTTCCTTAGGGGTTATGGCCTGGTCTTCTTGCCAAGGTGGTTAGCCTGCTAAATGTTCTGTTCCAGCATAATGAATCATTGAGTGTACTATTGAACACTTAATGTCTTTGAAAGCATTAACCCAGGTGACTTAAAACTGCCTCCATGTAGAACCCTAGGTTTTAAACTGCTTTTCCAATTCAATTTTTATTTTATTACTTTTAATTGAGACATTAAAATGTCTTATTAGGTTTATGGACTCGTATGTTTCAGTATACATTCAATTCAGAGAAGTGGTAGAATTTTTAAGGGGAGTTTGACTTAGAAAAAAATTAGTTCTTTCTTAGTTGGTTCCTCTGGCTCTTAAATCTCAAAGTTGGATGTGCTGTCCAGCTTGTGTGTCCATAAATGCTGTTTATGTGTTATGAGACAGTGTG
Source organism: Lepus europaeus (assembly GCF_033115175.1). NCBI lineage: Eukaryota > Metazoa > Chordata > Mammalia > Lagomorpha > Leporidae > Lepus > Lepus europaeus. The sequence continues at coordinate 109,582,148 of NC_084837.1, forward strand.
GCTTTTCTTTCCCTCCTCTTCTCTCCTCATTAGCCGGTTCTCTCTCCTTCTCCACAGTTATGTTGCACAGCGTCAGTTGCTCTCTGTCTCTGCCTCTCTTTCCACAAGAGTTCATGGCAGGCCTGGTCTAGAGATGGCCTCCAACTTGTTCATCTGTTCTGTGGGCAAGAGCCAAGATCTATTTTTTAAGTGCCTTTATCATTGAAAACACTCCTTTAAGACTCCACATGGTAGCACTGTGGAAGGTCACAAGACTTCTGCCAAAACTGAGAGCCAGATATTCAGTCCAGGTGTCATGTGGACCCAGTCACTTGAGCCATCACCATTGCTTCCCATGTGTGCATTGGCAGGAAGCTTGGGGTGGGTCAGACATCCAGGCCAGGCACTCTGGTGTGGGATACGGATGTCTTACCTGGTGTCTCATCCACAGGCCAAATGCTTGGCCTCTTTTTTTTTTTTTTTTTTTTTTTTTTTTTTTTTTTTTTGACAGGCAGAGTGGATAGTGAGAGAGAGAGACAAAGAGAAAGGTCTTCCTTTCGCCATTGGTTCACCCTCCAATGGCCACCGCGGCCGGCGTACCGCGCTGATCCGAAGCCAGGAGCCAGATGCTTCTCCTGGTCTCCCATGTGGGTGCAGGGCCCAAGCACTTGGGCCATCCTCCACTGCACTCCCTGGCCACAGCAGAGAGCTGGCCTGGAAGGGGGGCAACCGGGACAGAATCCGGTGCCCCAACCGGGACTAGAACCCGGTGTGCCGGCGCTGCAAGGTGGAGGATTAGCCTATTGAGCCGCGGCACCAGCCGGCCTCATTTGATCTATAAGTTATGTTTTAAAATTTTTTGGAAAAGTATTTGTTATTTATTTGAAAGGCAGAGTGACACAGAGAAAAAAAAGAGAGAAAAGTGATCTTTCATCCACTGGTTTACTCCCCAAATGGCCACAACAAATGGATGTGATCCAGGTCGAAGCCAGGAACCCAGAACCCCATTCGGGTGTCCCACGTGGGTGCTGGGGGCCACCTTCCTCTGCCTTTCCAGGAGCGTTAGGAAAAAGCTGGATTGGAAGCAGAGCATCCAGGACTTGGACTGGTGCGCCAGTATGGGATGCGGGTGTTGATGTCACAAGTGGCAGCTTAACGCACTCTGCCTCAATGCCAGCTCTTTGAAAAGTATTTGAGAGATAGAGCAGGACATTCAGAGAGAGAGAGAGAGAGAGAGAGAGAGAGCGAGCTTCTACCCACTGGTTGTTTAATGAATGCTGGAGGGATTATTTCTCTAATTTAGCACAATCTGCATCAGATTAGTAGTCGCCTACTTCCAGTGAAGTGTAGCAACTTTGCTCCTGCAAAATGTCATCCACTTTCCTATAGATATAAATAATATATAAAAATATATATAAATAATATATATATAAATGTTATGTAAATTATAGATATGAAAGTCCAACAACATAGTGTTGTAGTCATTGTTTTAAAAATCTTACGTTTTAAAATGAATTAGAAAAAAAGAATCTTTTGTCTTTGCTTTCATATTTGCCATTTCTAGTACTTTCTGTTCCTTCCTGTGAATTTGCATTCCTGCTGGATATTACTGGCCCCCTGCTTTTTAAAATTTTTATTTATTTTATTTGAAAAAGTTACATAGAAGGAGAGGCAGAAGTAAAGAGAGAGGTCTTCCATCTGCTGGTTTACTTCCCAAATGGCCGCAATGGTTGGAGCTGGGCCAGGCTGAAGCTAGGAGCCAGGAGCTTCACCCAGGTCTCCCACATGGGTGCAGGGACCCAAGTACTTGATCCATCTTCTGCTGCTTTCCCAGGCCATTAGCAGGGAGCTGGATTGGAAGTGGAGCAGCCGGAACTCGAGTGGACTCCCATATAGGATGCAGGTGCTACAGGCAGTGGATTAATCCACCGTGCCACAGCACCGGCCCCGGGTGTTACTACTTTGAAGCATAAAGCACTGCTGCTTTGGCATTTCTTGGACAGATCTTGCAGTTTTTGTTTATCTGGGAATGTCTTTTATTTCGCTTTTATTTTTGAAAGAGTTTTTGCTCAATATCAAATTAGTTGATTTTGTTTTCCCTTTCAGCCTTCTCAGTGTTATTTCTCTGTTATTTTTGTTATTTTTCTCTTAACCTTTCAGCCATTTGACTATGATGTCTACAGATGTATATTTCTTCATTTGGGTCCTACACAAGGTTTATTGGGCTTCTTGGTTTTTGGTTCTAGAGATTAATGTTTGATATGAAATGTGAAACATTCTCAACCATTGTTTCTATAATATTACTTTTTACCGCATAAATGTGTTCTTTCATATCCAGTGTGTTAGAGTAAGAATGTTAAACTTTCCAATTTCAGGAAATCTGTTTGGTGGTCCTTCCCCTTCCCCCCTTCTCTTCTAAAAATAATTTCTGTCTCTTTGTTGATATTATCCATTTGGTAAGAAAGCATTGTCATGCTCCCTTCTGATTCCTAAAACATAATTTTCTTTTAGTTTTTTTTTTTTTAAACATTTTTGGAATAGCTCTTTTAAAATCTTTGTTAAGTCTGATATCTAAGATTCCTTTGGGACAATTTCTATTGACTACATTGTTTCTTATGCATGGCCCTATTTTAGTTCCTTGTGCTGCTTTCCCAAAATACTACAGACTGAGTAATTTACAAAGAACAGGAATTGTTTTTCTGATAGTTCTGGAAGCCGGGGAGTCTAACATCAAGGTGCCAGCAGGCTCATTGTTTGGCTGGGACCTGGTCCAAGATGGCTCTTTGAACAGCGTGTCCTCTGGGGAGGGGCACCCTGTGTCTTCACATGGTGGAAGCTGGAGAGGCACAGGGGTGAAATGCTTCCTCCAGCCCTTGCACAGGGGCTCCGCCTCTCATCCAGGGGGGCGGAGCTCTCCTGCATCAGTCTTCTAAAGCCACGCCTCCCCACACTGTTGCGCCGGGGCTTAAATTTCAGCATGAATTTTGGAGAGGGCAAAAATATTCAAACAACAGCCAGGCCACAGTCTCTTGTTCTTTGCATGTCTTACTTTTATTTGGGTAGGGGGTAGAAAGCTGGACATTTTCAGTACTATGATACAGCATCTCTGGACATTAGATTCCTGTGTCCCACCGGGGTTGTTGGAGGTGTTTGTTGTCATCTGTTTGTTTAGTGATTTTCTTGGGCTAATTCTGTGAAGTCTGTGCTCTTTACTACATGAAGCCACTGATGTTTGTGCTTGTTTAGGTTGGTTTTCAGGTAACCGTCAGTAAGAGACTCCCTTAAATGCCTTGCACTAATCCTGTGTTCTTTGCCAGGGGCCTCTTTGCTAGTTTTGGGGTATGCTTTCATGGAAGGAAGCTTGCAACACTGCCTTGACCTTGACTCCTGCTTGCATAGCTCCTCAAGGGGAGTGAGAAGTGAGCAGTTAGGTCCTTTCCCGGGAAGCAGCCCTGTGCATGCTCATGGCCTTCCAGATTCCTGGGATAGGCTGGAGTTTTTCAAAGTCTCCCCTGGCAAACTTCCCAAGTTTTTCCTTTCAAGTTTGTTGGCTGGCTTCTTACCAGGTCTAATGGGAATTTCTCCCTCAGGCAGTCATGATAGTAAACAGTCACCATGGATTGTTTTCATCAAATGTCATGGCAAAAGAGCTTTTTGCCCAGAAAGCACTTCGAGTCTGGTCAAATAAAGGGAACCCCTGACCTTGCAGCTTTGTCGGGAACTGCTGGACACGTTGGCCAGTAGCGGTCAGTAGCAGTTCTCCTGAGATGCAGCTTTTGTGGAGCTCCACGTGGGCTCTGGGCGCCTGGTGACGGTCACAGCCACCTTAGTGTGAGGCTGCTGGGGTTCAGGGCCGTATGGAGCTGGGGAGAGGAGGACGGGAATGGGCAACTTAGAGCGGCACAGAGCTTGCTGTTCTTACAAAGAATAAACATTTGGATTGTTGCAAGACATGGGCTAATTTCCAGGGTTCTGGAAAAGTGATTTTGCTAATCTTCCCAGTATTCCTGTTGCTTCTGTGCAGGAGCAGATTTTCAGGGTTTTCTAGATCACTTCCGTTCCAGAAGTGATTGGACAGTGTTCCTTTTTTTTTTTTTTTTTGTAAATTTTTGAATTTATTTTTATTTACTGGAATGGCAGAGAGACAGACCTAGACAGTCAGAAAGGGATCATCACTCCCCAGAAGACCTAAGCCATCACTGGCTGCCTCCCAGGGTGCCCTGCATTAGGAAGCTGGAATCAGAAGCAGAGCTGCGACTCGAACCCAGTCACTGTTCTGAGTGCATGTGTCCCAGTGGCCCCTTAACCACGCACCACCTGTGCGCCCAGTGGTTGTTTGCAGACACTGGTGCCCACAAGGTTCCAGCCGTCACCTTTTCCGTCTGTGTGTGACGTGCAGACTCATTTGAGTTTCAGCACTCTCAGATCATCTTAGCTTGCTTTTTCCCCCTGGTCTCCCCTGCAGTCGCTGGGGTTTTTAGCCAGCCAGGCATGCAGGAAGACCTTACCTCCACCTGGCTCTGGCTCTCTCGCTGCAGGTGCTCCACACCAAGTTCCTGATTGCATTGCTCCTGCAGCAAGCAGGGTTACAGTCCCAGCCAGTACAGCTGTAGTTTTCCCTGCATCTTTCCTGTGAATTCGCCTTGTTTATCAGACAAAGTCCCTACCACAAATCAGTCTGCTCCTCCTGGCAAGCCTGCTGCTGATTTCCCCGTCCAGCCCTGTGCGCACAAAGCTGCCATTCCTGAAGGCTGAGCTGGGTGTGGACTGGGAGCCTCCCCAAGGCAAGAGGTCCTGACTTCTGCTAGTCCTGCCTGGCTTTGCTCAGTTTCCAGCTCGCTAAAAGTGTTTGTTTTTGGATAATTGCACTTTGTGTGTAGAACTGTGTGTTGCCTAATGACAGGGATCTGTCCTGAGAGACAGGTGCTGGGCTGTTGGTTGCCGTGTGAATGCCACAGAGTGCGCTTACCCAAGCCTGGATGGTGCAGGTCCGCCACTTGACAAGGCCTCGGGATGCCCTCCGGAGACCTGACAGGCGGGATGGGTGAGGCTGCTGCGGGCGGCTGCTCCACACTGAGCTTGCTTTTGTAAGGAGAAGGAGCGCCCTCTAAGACAAAGACAGAAAGCGTGGTCATTGGTTATCGCGATCAAGGGTTGTGTAATGGGGCTAATCACATGTCCTGTACTTTCACAGGGCGGCAGGGCAGTGGGTTTGTTTACACCAACCTTCCCCGGACACGTGAGCCATTTGTTGTCCTGTGACTTACAGCGACTGTGACATCACTCGGAGAGGAATCTTTCAGCTCCATTATAACCTTGTGGGACCGCCATCACATATGCTGTCTATTGTTGAACAGAACGTTGGTATGCTTTTCAGAGCTGATATGCTGACGTCACATCACTGTAGCTGGAAGGGATGGTCAAGAGAGGACCCTTTCGATTTTGTGTGGTGTGGCATGTGGGAGACCTGTGTAGTGGAATAATGGTCATTGCACACGTTGATGGAGTCCTTACTGTCTGCAAAAGACTGTGTAAGCAGTTTTTCTGCATTGCCTACTTAATTTTGTCTTCATCCTGCAGAGACACAGGTACTGTTAATTTCCTGCTCCTCTTTACAGATTGGAAAAGAGACTCCATGCACATCTTATTCGTGAGTGGCCGAAACAAGAGGAAGACCCAGCTCACTTTGGCCCTAAGACCCAGTTTTCAACTGTATTGTATTTCTGTAGCTGGCGTGTGGCCCCAGGAGACATCACAGTGGGATGGAGGCAGGGACAGCAAAGGAAGGCTGGGAACTGACAGCGGAAAGGTCCAGAAGCATCATCCCATCTCTGTGACTGTGTCTCACTCTTTGTTGGCTAGAGGTTTACCGTGTGGCCCTCAGTGCTGGCTGCCTCCCGGTGGGCCCTGCTCAGATAGACGGGCTGGGCCTACCAGGGACTCTGAGTTGTGCACGTTTCCTCCCTCATGTGACATTGCACTGTTTAATCTGCCCAGGGCCGCTGAGCCCTCCACAGTGTTGTCTGCTAATGTGGTAGAGTGGGAGCACAGGAATGCAGTCTCTTCCTTGTAGCACACTGCTCCCTATAAAGAACAAGGCATGCAGGGCTCAGGGCTGTGGTGTAGCAGGTGAGGCCTCCACCTGTGATGCCGGGATCCCATATAGGCACTGCTTTGAAACCCTGCTTCTCCACTTTCAGTCCATCTCCCTGCTGATATGCCTTGGAGAGCAGTGGAAGATGGCCCAAGTGCTTGGGCCCCTGCACCAAGCAGGAAAACTCTTGTTTCAGCCTGGCTAGCTCTGCCAGCCCTGGCCATTGCAGCCATTTGGGAAATGAACCAATGGATTGAAGATTCCCTCTCTCTCTTTCTCTCTCTCTGTAACTCTGCCTTTCAAATTAATAAAAAATAAATCTTAAAAAAGAAGAATAGGGCATGCAAAAGCTGTGTTAATTTTAAGATTTATTTTTCTTTCACTGTTGTATTCCCCTTTCAGACTCATATTGTGTACTTTTTTCCTTTTTTTTTTTTTTTTTTAAAGACTTATTTGTGTATTTGAAAGGCAGAGCTACAGAGAGGGAGACACACACACACACACACACAGGTCTTCCATATACAGGTTCACTCCCCTAGTTGGCTGTAATAGCTATGGCTAAGCCAGTCAGAGCCAGGAGCTTCTTCTCCCATGTGGTCTCCCATGTGTGTGGCAGGGGCCCAAGCACTCGGGCCATTCTCTTTTGCTTTCCCAGGCCATTAGCTGGGAACTAGATCAAGAGTGGAGCAGCCAGGGCACGGACTGGCACCCATATGGGATGCCATCATTGCAGGCAGAGAATTAACCTGCTAGCCTACAAAGCTGCTCCTTTGTGTTTCTATTAACATGAAAGAAGCCAGTTGTAATTTTAAAATTTTAATTGCATATATTCCCCTATCTTTATTTTTAATCAAGCATTTCAAACTGGCACTCAAACATTACACAGTGTTTCCTTGAGCTTAAGAGTGCTATTTTTGGGTTTTTATGTTTCTTTAAGTTAGCATTAAATAATCCTTGTCTGAGAATATTGATGTTTAATTAGTGTTTATCACTTAGCAAAAGTGCAAATGAGTGATTAATTACTAAAGACGTTAATGAAAGAGAGGCTAAAGTAGAATTTGCATACCAGAGGGATTTAACTTTTTTTTTTTTTTTAAGATTTATGTATTTTATTTGGCAGGCAGAGTTACAGAGAGGCAGAGGCAGAGAGAGAGAGAGGTCTTCCATCTGCTGGTTCACTCTGCAAATGGCCACAAAGGCTGGAGCTGTGCTAACCTGAAGCCAGGAACCAGGAGCTTCTTCTGGGTCTGCGACGTGGGTTCAGGGGCCCAAGGACTTGGGCCATCTTCCACTGCTTTCCCAGGCCACAGCAGAGAGCCGGATTGGAAGTGGAGCAGCCAGGACCCAAACTAGCACCCATATAGGATGGTGGCTTTACCTGCTATGCCACAGTGTTGGCCCCCAAGGATTAACATTTTTAGTCTTGTGACTTTGCGGTGTTTTTTTTTCTTTTTTAAAAAATTATTTTCTATGTATTTGGGAGGTAGAAAGAGAGACAGACAGATGGCCTAGGAACTCTCACCTGCTGGTTCATTCCCAAAGTTCTCCCGCTCTCCCCCAATGCTAGAACTGGGCTGGACCGAAGCTGGGAGCCTGGAACTCAGTCCAGGTCTCCTGTGTGGGCCTCAGGGATCCGGCTGCCTCCCAGGGTGTGCTTTAGCAGGAAGCTGGGAATCGAATCCAGCCCTGTGATGTGACATGTGGCCTCCTAGCCAGTAGACAAATTGCCTGCTCCAAGATTTTGTGTTTTTAACATAGGTAACTAATAACACAGGTTATTAGTTATCATAAAGTATGGATATAGTGTTTTAGTTGATGTCCTACCCTTGCAGAAAAGTTACCGTTGTATTATAGTTTTGAGGTGTTTTAAACAGGCAAGTGATCTAGCCTGGCATCTAGGTTTAAAGTTCAGTGAAAGCTTTGAGAATTTGTTCAATCGACTTGTTTTCTTCCCAACTTCCAGCCGAGATGGGCTGCACCAAAGGGCTGGGGATGTTGAGTGGAGACTAAAACAGATTGGCAGGGGGAGTGGGGGCATCAGGGTTGATACGGGTGATGGTGAGGGGGGCAAGGGCAGGTCTGGGTAGCCTGGGGGAGGCGCTGAGACCTTCCCTAGAGGGGGTGAGGGCAGCATGGCCCTCCTGAGAATGTGTGTGAAAGGCTTTGGGAGATGCCGGGGATGGTCCCCTCCCTCTCCCCCCAGCGACTTCCTCTCCCGCCCCACTGCCCCCGTCTCCCATCTGCCCTCTCCTTCCCTCAGCTCCGCTCTTTCCCTTGCCCTCCTGGCATTCCCTAATATTTCCTTCTTTTCTTTTTTATTTGACAGATAGTGTTAGACACTGAGAAAGAGAGACAGAGAGAAAGGTCTTCCTTCCATTGGTTCACCCCGCAAATGGCTGCGACGGCCGGCGCTGCGCCGATCCGAAGCCAGGAGCCAGGTGCTTCTTCCTGGTCTCCCATGCGGGTGTAGGGGCTCAAGCACTTGGGCCATCCTCCACTGCCCTCCCAGGCCACAGCAGAGAGCTGGACTGGAAGAGGAGCAACCGGGACTAGAACCTGGTGCCCACATGGGATGCTGGCACTGCAGGCGGAGGATTAGCCAAGTGAGCCACGGTGCCGGCCCCCCTAATATTTCAATAGCTAAATAATTTCTCTTATTATCTTTGTTGATTACTGCCTTCCTGCTCTCCTGTGACTTGTTTTTGTAGTTCTTTATTTTCACTCTTTTCTGTTTATTTTTTAAATGTCTGTTATTTTTATCTACTTGAAAGGCAGAGTGTGTATGTGAGAGAGAGATGTTGCATCTGCTGGTTCACTCCCAAATGTCTGTAACAGCCAGCACTGGGTCAGGCCAAAGCCAGAAGCCAGGGACTCCATCCGGTCTGCTTCCCAGGGTGCGTTAGCGGGAAGCCTGATCTCAGACAGAGGAGTTGAGACTTGAACCAGCACCGTGATCGGACACAGGGATCCCGAGCAGCGGTTTAACCCAGGCACCACAACACCCATCCCTTTTTCTGTTTGTTAATTAAAACATTTGAACTTGTTGATTATACATAAATGTCCTTAGTTCCTATTTTATAATAATAGTGTCTGATGCTTCATTGGCTCAAGAGATATTTAGCATAGTTTTAAAATTTCTAAAACATTTTGATCACTGTCTAATTTTGTTATCCTGGAGTAAGAGAATATTGACAGTATACTTTATAATTTTTAGAAGTTTTCAAAATTTTCTTTTTGGGTTATTACATTTTGTTACTGCAGTTCAGTTAAGAATTGTGTTAGGCTGTGAGAAACAAAATGCTGGGAAATAGGGGCTTAACCAAGGAAGGAAGTGACTTTCTTTTTCCTTAAGATTTGTTTATATGAAAGGCAGAGTTAGAGAGAGACACACACACAGCAAAAGATCTTCCATCCACTGGTTTGCTCCCTAAATGGCTGCAGAGGTCAGAGCTGGGCTGATCCAAAGCCAGGAGCCAGGAGCCAGGAGCTTTTTCTGGGTCTCCTACATGGGTGCAGGGACCCAAGCACTTGGGCCATCTTCTGTTGCTTTCCCAGGTACATTTGCCGGGAGCTGAATCAGAAGTGGAGCAGCCCTGACTCAAACCAGGGCCCATGGGGGATGCTGGTGCCTCAGGTGGCGGCTTTACCTGCTGCGCCACAGCGCTGGCCCAGGAATGACTGGTTACAAATTTCAGTGGCAGGTGGTTGCTGGCACTGGCCCCTCACCTCAGGGATGTCTGGTGTGCCATGTCTACAGTTTCTTGACCTTTCTTGTGGCTGTCAGAATGGCTGCTGCAGATCCAGCCATCGCATTGCACTGGGCAGGGAGGAGGTGGCATGGAGCTGGCGGCCGTGGTTGGACATCAGCTGTCCCCACCTTAAGCAGTGTCCCTGGAAACCCTTCCCTTTCATTGGCTTGAGTTCATAAGGGACGATAGGAAGATGGTTTTTGTTTTTGTTCTTAGAATAAATCACCGTTCTGTTAATGAAGAAAGTGCAGAGAGGGTGGACATTGAGTCAGTGACTAACTGTTCCTGCCACTCAGTGTTCGGTGACTTTGGGGACAAAGTGAGGACTACAGAGGTCCATCCAGGTGTGTTGTGTTCCCAGGCTTATCAGTTGAGTCACCTGCTAACTCCTGAGTATCTTTATGTGTTTATAGACTGTAAATGTAAATGTTGTGATCGTGTTGTGATGGTCTCCACTATAAATAAGGTTTTGTTAATTTCTTTAATAGCTAGCATTTTTTGTTCTATGTTTAAACTCTGTTTTTCAACACAGAAAACTCTTACCTGTTATACTTACTTGTGAATGTTTTTATGGTCAGAAACCTGTCCTCTTTTTTTTCCACTAAAAGCCTCTTTGCTTGAATTTTACCTTATTACTGATTATTTTGTTCTCTGTTTTTGTTGGATGGATATACCCTTGACTCTCCTTGTTTTAATCTTCGGGTGCCTGCCATTTTCTGTGAGCCATAGCTTTTGTAAATAGCCTAGAACTTGTTTTTAAAGCTTCATTTGTTTAAAGGCAGAGTGATAGAGAGGGAGGAAGGGAAAGAGAAAGGGAGGGAGAGGGAGAGAAGGATCTCGTGTACAGTGGTTCACTCCCCAGATGCCACAACATACAGGGCTGGACCATGCGTAAGCTGGGAGTCAGCTGCTCCGCCTGAGCCCCTATGTGGGTGTCAGGATTCCTGGTGCTCGGACAGTCGGAAAGCTAGCTTGGAAGCAGAGGCAGGACTCAATCCCACGCTTTGTGATATAGGATGCAGGCATCCCAAGTGGCAGCATGGCGCCACACCGCCACCCCTACAGTTGGACTTTGTGTTTGGCACCTCCCTGGGAGTCTTTGTGTTAGACGAATTCCGTCTGCCCTTTGTTTTTGGTGTTGATTGGTGTGCTTGGCCTTCCTGCTGTTACTTTTGCTATCTTATTTGTGGGCAGCACATTTTTTGGGTCATTTCATTTTCTTTGTATAATTTTCTCCCATCCAGTACTTGATAAGCATACATTTTATTTCTGCCATTGGTTACATTCAAATATCTGTTGACTTCCAATCTTCACTAGCACTGTCAGTGTTGACCTTACCTCCTGAGAAAGATAAGGAAGTGAATGTGCTTTTTCTCATTTATCAACATAAACTGGGATTTAAAACGAATAACAGGATGTTCTTTTATTTGTTCTTTAAGGAATCATTTTCTTGACATTTGATTATTCTTACTAAATTACTAAAGAGCAGTCATTTAAACTGAACTGAAGCCTAAAATTTCCTGGTTTGTTATTTACTGTTTTTACTCTTATACCATGCCTTCTTCATTCTTGATTTATGTATTTTTATAATTTGTTACTCAAATGGAATATTCCTTTACATAGTTTTTTTGTTTGTTTGTTTTTTGTTTTTTTGACAGGCAGAGTGGATAGTGAGAGAGAGAGACAGAGTGAAAGGTCTTCCTTTGCCGTTGGTCACCCTCCAATGGCCGGCGCAGCCGGCGCGCTGCCGCCGGCACACCGTGCTGATCCGAAGCCAGGAGCCAGGTGCTTCTCCTGGTCTCCCATGGGGTGCAGGGCCCAAGCACTTGGGCCATCGTCCACTGCACTCCCTGGCCATAGCAGAGAGCTGGCCTGGAAGAGGGGCAACTGGGCCAGAATCCGGCGCCCTGACCAGGACTAGAACAGGGTATGCCAGCGCCACTAGGCGGAGGATTAGCCTATTGAGCCACAGCGCCGGCTCCTTTACATAGTTTTTAAAGTATAGTGTATGAATATTACATTTTCAGGATACCTTTTTTAAAATTTTTTATTCATTTTTTTCCAAAAGATTTATTTATTTGAAAGGCAGAGTTATAGAGAGAGAGGAGAGATAGAGAGAGAGGTCTTCCATCCACTGATTCACTCCCCAAATGGCCGCGACAGCCAGGACTGGACCAGGCCAAAGCCAGGAGCTTCATCCATGTCTCCTATGTGGGTTCAGGGGACTGAGGACTTGGGCCTTCTTCTACTGCTTTACCAGGCCATAGCAGAGAGTTGGATCGGAAATGGAGCAGTCAAGACTTGAACCGGCGCCCACATTGGGTGCTGGCATTGCAGGTGGAGGCTTAAGCCACTACACCACAGTGCTGGCCCTAGATACTTTTATTTTTAAGGCTATGTCTTTGTATACATCATTGAATTCTTGATTGGAATAGAAATTCTTGGGTTGTACTTTTTTTTTTTTCCACAAAAATTCTAGACCAGAGGTTGGCATATGCCAGATAGTAAGTATTTTAGGTTTTGTAGGCCCCAGGGTCCCTGTCACAGCAGTTTGGCTGTGCTGTGCCACATGAGAGGAGCCACAGACCGTACCTGAACAAGCGAGCATGGCGGTGTTTCGGTAAAACCTTGTTTACCAAAGCAGGTGGGAGGCCAGGTTTGGCCCCGGGGAGGGCTGTGTTGGCTGACCCCTGTTCTGCGCAAGTGCTCTTTGTCTTGTGGCTATGAGCATTGCAGATAAGAAGTCTTGTGTCATATTCCTTTTTTTTTCTTTGTAAAAGCTTGTATTTTTGCTACTTGGTTTCTTGTAAGAATTTCTATTATTTTTTTGAAATTTACAAATTTCATGTTCATTGCCTTTATGAGTTCATTCCTGAAGTTTTATGTCCTTTTCAGCCCCAGGGAGCGATCTTCAGGTGTTTTGGAACCATCATTTCTCAGCTGTGTTTTCAGAGTTGTTATTGTAGCTGCATTGGTTCTCCTGGCCCTGTTCTACGTTTCTCTTTTTATGCCCATCATTTTCCCTTCATACATCACTTTGAATTCTGATAAAATTTCCTTATCTTGCCCATTTCATTGATTTCAGTTTTTCTTCCATCTATTTTGTTGTTCCCTTGCCATCATTAAAATTTTAAAATTTGTTAATCTTTTAAAAAAATTTCCAAGCAACTGTTAAAGACTTCAGATTACTCTTTTTTATGATGTTACCTAGGTTCATAGATGTAGTGTGTTTTCAAATCTCATTTTTAAAAGCTTTGTCCTGCAAAATGTCTATTCTAAAGGGAAATATTTTCACTGATTCTCCATATCACTCCTTCCCCTCGTTGTTATTGTGGGCAACATATGATTAAATTTTTAAATCATAATTCACGGCTGCCATGGGGCGAGGACACTCACAGAGTGGTTTGTCCTTTGAATAATTGCAATGGCTAAAAATAGTTTGTTTGCCAACAGTGTGCTCTCTTCCCCTTTCTAGATTTTGTGAAATCCTAGTGGTATAAATAAATATCTCCCTTTATCACTTATGACCCGCTGTACCCCCAGCTCAAGCTGTGTGCATTACCAGATATGCTAACCGCACTCACCAGTCTGTCATTTTTCATGCAAAGGTCTACATTTTTTAATTTACCTAGTGTATTAGGGTTTTCTCCAGAGAAGTAGAAGCAGCAGGTCGTGTGTGTGTGTGTACGTGTGTGTGCGTGCACATACACACACTCATAGGTCTACATCTGTAACTTTCTTGGGGTGCATTGGCTCACATGCTCTGCCATCTGTCAGCTGGAGGTCCAGGGAGAAGCAGGTGGTGAGGAGCAGGCTGGGTCTGAATGAAGGCCTGTGGGGGAGGCAGCTGACTGTCAGTTGCAGCAGATAGGATGACACAGCTCTGGCAGTTCCTCGTTGCCCTGCCCTGTGTTCTGTTCAGGCCCCTAACAAAAGGGTCAGTGCCTTCCCACTTTGAGGAGGGCCATGGGCTTTACTGAGTCCACTGAAATGCAGACATAATGCTGAAAGACTCAGATTCACCCAGAAATAGTTTGTTTTTTCTTTAATGTGATTATTTTAGATGCAGAGAGAAAGACAGACAGACTTGGAGAGAGCTCCCACCTGCTGGTTCATTCCCAAATACCTGCAATGGCCAGGGATGGCCAGGCTGAAGCCAACAGCAGGGAACTTTTTTTTTTTTTTTTATTAAACTTTTATTTAATGAATATAAATTTCCAAAGTACAGCTTATGGATTACAATGGCTTCCCCCCTCCCCTAACTTCCCTCCCACCTGCAACCCTCCCCTTTCCTGCTCCCTCTCCCCTTCCATTCACATCAAGATTCATTTTCAATTCTCTTTATATACAGTTTAGTATATATTAACTGAAGATTTCAACAGTTTGCCCCCATATAGTAACACAAAGTGAAAAAATACTGTTGGAGTACAAGTTATAGCATTAAATAACAGTGTACAGCAATTAAAGACAGAGATGCTACATGATATTTTTTAAAAATTAATTAATTTTCTATGCCATTTCCAATTTAACACCAGGGGTTTTTTTTTTTTTTTTTCATTTCCAATTATCTTTATATACAGAAGATCAATTCTGTATATAATTAGTAAAGATTTCATCAGTTTGCACCCACACAGAAACACAAAGTGTAAAAATACTGTTTCAGTACTAGTTATAGCATCACTTCACATTAGACAACACATTAAGGACAGATCCCACATGAGATGTAAGTACACAGTGACTCCTGTTGCTGACTTAACAATTTGACACTCTTGTTTATGGCGTCAGTAATCTCCTTAGGCTCTAGTCATGAGTTGCTAAGGCTATGGAAGCCTTTAGGGTTCGCCGACTTTGATCTTATTCCGATAGGGTCATAGTCAAAGTGGAAGTTCTCTCCTCCCTTCGGAGAAAGGTACCTCCATCTTTGATCGCCCCGTTCTTTCCACTGGGATCTCACTCGCAGAGATCTTTCATTTAGGTCTTCTTTTTTTTCTTTTCCATGGTGTCTTGGCTTTCCATGCCTACAATACTCTCATGGGCTCTTCAGCCAGATCCGAATGCCTTAAGGGCTGATTCTGAGGCCAGAGTAACAGCAGGGAACTTAAACCAGGACTTCCATGTGGGTGGCAGAGACCAAGTACTTGAGTCATCACCTGGTGCCTCCTGGAGTGTCCATTAACAGGAAGGTGGAATTGGGAGTGGAGCCAAGACTCCAACCTTGGCACTCAGACATGAGATACGGGCGTTTTAACTCGTATCTTAGCTGCTAGGCCAGACGCCTGCCCCTTCAGAAAATAGGTTTTGATCTGGACTTTGCTGGGCCCAGTCAAATTGACACATAAGATTAACCATCACACCAAGGACCACCTCTCTCCTTTTCCTAAGCCCTTCACAATGCAAGTGAGCGTATTTCACTCTGGATCTAAGAAGATTATCGTCTGTGAAGAAATAATCTGCTCTCCACAGAAACCCAACAAAGAACTCTTTCAACGAGAATCCATTTTAACATCATTTTAACATCATAACATTCTGTTTGAGGTCACAGAAAATTAACTCGTGTGTATATATTGCGGTGGCAAAGAAAAGTTAATGTAAAGTAAAAACTATTACGTATTTTGGCCTTTTCCCCAATCTCCTTTGTTCAATAGAAATTCCAATTTATGTTTGATCTCCTTAAAACAAGGTTGTGCTTGCTTCTGCAGGTGCCGCCTCAGTTACTTCTTTCCTGGTTTCCCAGCCCTGGGCTGTCAACTCTGGGTGTTTAGAGAGCATCCAGACCTCACTCAGATCACAAGTCAGCAATACCTGAGGGGGTCGGGCACCCCTCCTAGCAGATGAGACAGTGTTCAAGATGCCTGTGTCCCATGGGGGAGAGCCCAGGTTCTGTTCCTGACTCTGGCTCCAGATTCCAGCTTCCTACCAATACAGACCACGAGAGGCAGCAGGGGACGGCTCAGGTAGTTCCTTGCCACTCTTATGGGAGACCTGGACTGAGTTCTGGGTTTCCACCTAGCCCAACCCTGGCCATTGCATGTGTTTTGGGGGTAAACCAGCAGGTAGGATCTCTGTCTGTCATACATATATCTCTCTTTGGGTCTTTGTCTGTTTGCTTTTCAGATTAAAAAAAAAAAATACCAGAATGGGTCTGTACCAACCTTGGATTGCTATCTTTTCTCTCTCTCTCTCTCTTAAACACACACACACACACAGAGACAGACAGACAGACAGACAGACATACACATCCTATAGCCTCAGTGTGCATTCCTCCATGATCCCAGTACACTGTGGGCCTCTGTGTTGACTCGAGGTACCTTTTCCTAAGTGCAGATATTAGAAAAACCATATGGACTTAGAACTTCACATCTTTAGAGCTGATTCTTTATGTTCACATTCAGACTTTTTAAATTTTTAGGTTGGCAGATTGGCTGTGTGACAAGTTTCATGGTTCTGATAGGTAGCTGTAGTAATTCACTAGTGACTAACAGTGTTGTTAATAAACATGTTTGGGGAACTTCTATTGGTTTTGATTACTGTCATTTTTCCATTTATTTTGCTTTTCATTCTTCATGGAAATAATATTTGGCAATATTCCTGAATGAATGATTATAGCTAAAAAGATTTAGCTGGATTACAAGAAAAATACCTACTTATACAATAATGGGTGAAATGATTATCCTAGTGTCATGTGGAAGTAAAGGAAGCGTGCCACATCTTTTCTGTGCAAACTCATGCTCTTGGAGAGAGCATTTTGATTTCACTCCAAGATAGTCTGCTTTCCAAAGTCACCCCAGCACTCTTTTTCCTCTCCTTCTCCTTCCCCCTCCTCCTCCTCCTTTTTAAATCTTTATTTATTTATTTGAGAGACAGAATTACAAAAAGAGAGGGAGAGACAGAGAGGTCATCTATCTGCTGGTTCACTCCCCAAATGGCCACAAAAAAAATTCTGCATATTCAGTGTAGAGGCATTTTCTGTCTGTGGCTGATTGGGCCCAGGGAAGCAGAGGGCCGGCTGTGCCTACCTGCCCCTCCTGGCCCAGGTTGAGACTGGAGTTCCACGTGGTGTCCCGCCAGCCGCTCCAAGGCGGCCTTTTCTGCAACACGTGATTCATTCTAAGCGTCCCTTTCCCCAAGGAACCTCCTGTAGAAACAGCTCGTAGTGTCTGACACAGATGTGGCTCCCTTCTCTGGTTTCTAATAGTAGTAGTCCTGTCCCCAAGTTCATTTCCCTTTGTTCATAATTCATATATGGAGGCTCTTGAGTTTCAAGATTTCTTTCTTCATAATGAGTTTTATAAGTTCAGGTACATTTCCAGTTTGCCTCGTAATAAGTGTTGTGTATGCCCTACAAGTCAAGCTTTCGGCCAACAGTGGGAGTTGTATTATTGATAACATTTTGGATTTATCTGTAAAAGGTCACTGCAGATTCTCCTCTTTTATAAACCTCTGCTCCCAAACAAACAGAACACATAGCACAATATTTGGAAATTTGCCTGGAGTGAACAATTATATTTTTTGGGTTATTTGTGTATTTTGGCTTTAAGAAACTATAAATGCTAGCCCTAGGAACACCCTATATTTCTTCTGCCAGTGGGCAGACATACATCAGAATTAGGCAGTGGAAACCAGGAGCTGAGCCTGGCAATCAGTTTTATGCCCTCTGTTTCCCCACCCACCCTTGTGTCTGTAATGTTTGGCTCACTTATTGGGGCAACAAATACCTCGTGTGTGACACTGTGCCAAGCTTGGGGCTAATGGGTTGGCATGAGCCTGGGCCCTGCTTGTCAGAGTCAAGTGTCTCACACTCTGTTGAAGGAAGAGTGTGTATGAGTTGTGCGGAGGACTTTGAGACCTTTGACATCTAATCCTAGTGGCACAGAAAGTGAGGCCGTGGTCTCGGGGAACCTTCTGCACCAAGGCAGTGACATGGATAAATCATCAGTAGTTACTCTTTGAGTATCTACTAAGTACTAAGCGTTCTACCAAGTGCTTTTACATATGTAATCTCATTATTCATCGTGACAGCATCGTATTACCCCAGCTTCACAGATGCAGAAAGGAGGTCTTGGAGAGGGCATTATTTATGGGCATGCTGCAGTCCGGCACAGGGCCAGGAGTCCCTGCCAGCTCTGCTTTCCCCAAGGGCACACTCTTTGTGGGGCGGCACACGGACCCTTCCATGCTGCCATGGTGTGCCCGGGTGGGGGTGAGCGGAGGGCAGTCTCTACCCGTCAGAGAGATTTGGCTGTGTATGGCAGAGAAAACCTAAGAACAGTGGGGTACTTGGAAAGAAGTCTGGGAGACGTGTGAGTAGTAGGCGGCTGTTGCAGAGGCCCTGCGATGACCAGGACAGGTCGGCCCACATCTGCCATGTGGTCTCAAGCTTCAGCTCTCATCTCTGAATTCCAGGCAGCAGAAGGAAAAAGGGGGTAGTGGGGGCTGGGGGAGGAAGAGCGTACCTTACCTTGTAAGTCCCACGGTCCAGGACTCGGACACTAGGCCATCCGCAGCTGCCAAGGAGGGTGAGAAATATCATCCTGAAATGGGAACCATGGCCTCCTGGGTAAAGTTCTGGTTCTGTTGCTAAGCAGGAAGGGAGTGGTGTTCAGAAGGCATCCAGCAGCCTCCACCACACTTAGCTCAAGGCAGGCTGTGATTTGCTGGAAAGTCTTGGGCTGAGCCGAACTTGGAGGCCCACGTTTGAAGGGTTTTGGGTGTCATGCGTGTCAGCCGTGCTCTGTAGGTCCTGGGGAGTTACTGGAAAGCTTCCATTAGGGGAGAGACGTACGTCGTTCTGTGTTTGGGGATGCTTGTTCTGCCAGCAGGACGAGCACAAGCTGGGTGAGGTGGAGACCAAAGAGACTAGGAGCAGGGCGTGGGTTGGGAAGTGAGTAAAGCAGAATGCACGAGAGCTGATGAGGGTCCGTCTTGGCATAGCCCCCTGGGTGTGGAGCTTCTAACTGGGGCTGAGAGTGCAGGCAGGAGAACGGATTTGGCGAGATTGGGGGTCAGAGATGGAGGCCTAGTTGAGATGGCGTTGGAGCCCCTAGGAGATGCTGGTAGGTGGCTGACTGGAGTTGTCAGAGTATGGTTGTGGGGTGAGCCCCGAGACTGTAGACAAGGGAGCCTGGTACCCAGAGGATGAGAATACTGCCAGCGTGGGGTGCACCAATATTAATTTCCCTTTCTAGGTGAGGTTTTCTAGGTCAGATGTTTTTCAGGTTGCTTTCTAGTTTCGTTTATGAAAGTAAGAGAAACTATAAATACACATTTGGAAAGGGTTAGCTAAAAGGAAAACACAGCAGCGTCTTTAAGTCTGTGGAAACAAATGTGAACGTGCTAGAATTAAGAGGTCGTTCTTTGGTAGCTCTGTTTTCACTGTGGAAAGGCCGGGATAAAATGATTAAGGGATGCTGGGATCAGGAACAGGGCCTTTAGGCAAGGTTGTCTTTCCTTCAGGCTGTTAGGATTGATGAGAATGGGAAATTAGGAATGAGACAGTTGCCCTGCCACTCCCCATCAGCCTTTGCATGGTCTCCTTCTGAAAGAGGGGATTAACTATGTGTTTTTGGCTGTGTGTTCTCTTGGAGATAAACCATAAATGAAAGCAGATGTGACTGGCTGCCCCCAGGTGAAGCTCGCCTCTCACGTGTGCCCTTTGTAGCTTTAACAAATACACTGAAAAACTGCAGAGGGAAAGGGTGACTTGACTTATGTGGTTCATCAGTTTGTGCTTTGGTCTTGAGAAGGTGGCAGGTGCACAAACTACCAAATCCTTAGGATAGGGCAGAGATAGAGCCTCCAGATGACAGAGGGGAGTGGAAGGGCACTGTCATAGAGCGAGGCCCCCTGCACCACCCAGGTCCACTGTACTACCATCCATCCGGTCTGTGTTGGCGTTGAAAAAAAATGAGAGAAGCTCCAAAAGAGTAGAGCGTCCATTCATTCATAAAAGTAGTCCCATGCCCTTAGCAGGTAATTGAAATGGTTTAGAAGGGCATAAAATGAAGTCAGTCTCACCTCCCTCTCACCAGCCTTTTCTCCAGATGGGACTATGTCAGCATGCTTGTGTGTACTTCTGGATACATGTGCGTGTGCATTTTTTTAGAAATTATTTTATTTGAAAGGCAGAATTTCAGAGAGAGAGAGATGGAGAGAGAGAGAGATCTTGCATCTGCTAGTTCACTTGCCAAATGGCTACAATTACTGGGGCGAGGCCAGGCCACAGCCGGGAGCCTGGAGCTCTACCTGGGTCTCTCCCACTGGTGCAGGGGCTCCAGGGGCAGTAACAGGAAGCTGGATTGGCAGTGGAGCAGCTGGGCAGACCAGCGCCTGGACATCACAGGCAGCAGCTTAACCAGCTGTACCACAATGCTGGCCCCTTAGAAATGTTCTTAGTAAAGTCTGTTAATCTTTTCCTTTTTGCCTTTGACTTCTTTGTTCTTGAGATTATATAAATCTCCATTTAAGCCAAGTATTTTATATTTTTTAATATTAAAATCTTGGTCCCTTTAAAATTTATGTTGGTGTGTAAGGAGGGATTGTGACTTTATAAGTAAGAACCAAGTGTTCCAGCACCATGTAGTGACTGTTCTTCCCCTGCGGATTTGAATCTCACCATTTTCATGTAGTGTACTAATTCTTATATGGGTCTATTTCTGGATGTTTGAGTCTTTCCCCATTTGCCTGTTCCGACACTAGTGCTGTAGTATTTACGTTAAAAGTACTGTCTAATGGCTGTTGATTGAATATGTTTTAGTGCCTGGTGCTATGAGTCCTGCACCATTATTTTTATTTTGAAAAATTTAGCTATCCTTAAATATTCATTTTTAAGATTAACTTTAACCCCGTGTTGTCAGTTTCCCCCCCAGGTCCCTTTGAGATCTTGATTGGAATTGTGTCAGATTTGTAGAGAAGTGAGCGGGAAATGGATTTCTTCACAGTGTTGAGTCTGCGCAGGAGTGTGACGGCCCTCACATTCAGCCCTGCTGTTCTGTGTCCCTTCACAAACGCTCTTGCTCTCAGTCCTGTTGCTGTGTGCACTTCCCATCGAGACTTGTTCGGGCTCTTCCTTATCACTTTGTATTTGTTGTTGTTGTGAATGGGATTTTCTCCATTTTGTTTTCAGGTTAGTTTTTGTGGTAAACAAACGAATAAAAGGAAATCGGGGGACATAGGCTTGAATTTCCAAACGCAAACAGAAGGCTTGAAGCAAATTTAATGTTGCTTTCTGCATAATTTTCTTGTTTGATAAAACAGAATATTCGAAAATTTAATTTCACAAGAAACACACGTCCTTGATAGAGGCGTGTCCAAGAGTAAGCTTTGACAGTTTCCTTAGCTGGGGCGAGTCGTTTTCTCAGCTTCCAGCAGGTGGCAGTGTCTCCCAAACGTGTTGGTGGTGGAGTCCTGCTTCAGCACACCCGATGTTTGCGGTAACTACTGGGATCTGGCGACCCCGGAGGTCAGACTTTCGTTCTGCAGATAAGGGGACAGGCCTAGGTGGGAGCTGACTTGTCCAAGGTCACACAGGTGCTCTTGTGTGTGCAAGCGTTTCTCTAAGGTCGTGGAGAACAACGTGTGTGGTCCAAAGTAGGAGTGATATTTTGGAGGGAGGGATGCAAATGCTGTTCAGTCTGGGAGGGGGCGCAGGTTTAAGATTTCTTCCCTGATAAGACGCTACATCCTTAGGTTGTAGCAACAGCTGACTGCTGTTCCCTGAAGGGAGACTCACTGGATGTGACCTTTGACCCAGTGTCCTGTCCATCATACTGACTGGTACTTGCAGTATATGTCTACATGAGTGCGTGTATTTCACAAAGCTTGTGGAAAAATGGAATTAAAATATAGGTTGGTTTTGGGGCAAAAAAAAAACCAAAAAAACAAAAAAAACAAAAAAAACCCCTGAAGTCTGTGCACGCAGTTTTTTCACAGTATGCATTTTCCATGAAGTTTTTGAAAACCCTCTTATAGCTCCCACTCTGTCTCGGCACAGCCTCGCGGGTTGTCTGTGGGAGAGAATTAATGTCAGTCAGCTCTGCCCATGTCAGGGGTCTACGACCTTTTCTAACAAATAGATCAAGCAGCAGGAGAACGTTTTTGTTTTACATTGTGACACATGGACAAATACGGACAAAAAGTCAAGGGAATCTCCGAGTTTCACAAAGCAACCAAGTGTACAAAATGCCAATTTCAAAGACATAGCCTTTTTTTTTTTTTTTTTTTTAAAGACTTACGTACTTATTTGAAAGAGTGACAGAGAGACAGGGGGAGAGAGAGAGAGAAAGAGAGGGAGGGAGGGAGTGAGAGAGAGTGAAATCGCTCATCTGCTGGTTCACTCCCCAGATGGCTTCAACAGTTTGGGCTGGGTCAGACTGACTCCAGGAGCCCAGGGCTCCGTCTGATTTTCCATGTGGCTGGCAGGGACCCAGGTTCTTTGGCCATCATCCACCGTCCTCCGAAGCAGGATATCAGGGGGCTGGAGCAGAAGCAGAGCAGCCAGCACTCCAGTGTGAGATGCCAATGTAGCAGGCAGTAGCTTAACACACTGCTCCAGGCGACCAGGACATAGCCTTCCTTAGATCAGCAGTCTGCATCCTACCAAAATCTGCTGGAGGAAAGGGGATGGCTTGGTGATGGTTGGGAGGAGGGACGGACCTTTCGGAGGCCACGTACCACGTGATAAGCACAGACCACACCCCTGGACACCTGTGCTCATTGGGTTCTGGATTAACGAGAGCCAGGATGGACTTGTATGGAGTGAAGAAAGCCACAGAGCTGACCCTGAAGAAGTACAGGACTTATAGAGAGTGGACGTGGTTCTTGTGCAGGACCTGAAAAGCACGCCTGTTGGGCCTTTGGTGAGTGGGTAGTGTGTGTAGCATGAGGCCAGTTAAGCAGAGAGATTGGGTGTGTGTCTGGTGTGAGGCGAGTCAGCAGAGAGAAGGTAGTGTGTGTAGTGTGTAGTGTGAGATGAGTCAGCAGGGAGAATGTAGTGTATGTAAGTTGAGGTCAGTCTAAAGAAAGAGTAAGGCTAGATTTTGGCTGTGTTGTTTTAGACTTTTTGAGTTGGAGATTCTGATGTGAGATGTTTTTCTATAGATATTTAAAGGACTTAACTTTGAAATAAACTCCAAGGTACTGCTTAGTGTACCTTCTATCCAGCTTCTGTCATAAGAAAAACATTTATTTATTTGTAGTGCAGAGCAGGGGGCTGGGGAGAGAGAGATACATATATCTGGCACCCACTGTTCATTTTTCAAATGCCTGCAACAGCCAGGGCTGGGCCAGGCCAAAGGCAGAGGCCTGGAACTTCATCTGGGTCTCCGCTGTGGGTGGCCGGGGCCCAGGTACTTGAGCCATCCTACACTGGCTTCCCAGATGAATTTGCAGGGAGCCAGATTGGATGCTGAGCAGCCAGCTGTCGAACCAGCACTGTGAGATGCAAGTGTCACAAGTGGTGACGCTGGCCCTACGGTAACATCTTAACACATCTCAGATGACAGCAAAGCTAGGAAGTGGACCTTGGTGCCATCTCCAGCCTCACTCACATTCCACCAGAGTTTATACGTGGTTGTGTATGTGTGTGTCCATGTGGGAAAGATTCTGTGCAGGGCTGTGTAACCAGCAGAGCACTTCCCGTTTCTGCAGAGTTCTGTCGGGCGAGGGTGTACATGTGGGTGAAGCTGGGTGTCCAGGGTTGGTTCACAGCCTGGAGACCTGGCCGCTGAGGGCCCTCCTTACTTACTGGTAGCGTGAGGGCTGCTGGGCCATGTTGCACCACATTTCATAAGGAATGAGACTGTTTAACTAGGAGAGTCTGCACGGAGTTGTAAGGACGGCAGAAAGTACCCAGTGTTTTCCTGGAATCAGAGACACCATTCACTTGTTCTGTGACATCCCCACGTGCCTGCAGAGTTTCCTGGAGACCCTGCTCGGCCCCTGGAGCCCTTGTCTGGCCTTTGGTTTCCTCCGAGACTGATCAAGGGAGCCACCGGCTGCACATGCGGAGTGAAGCGTGTGTCTCACTGCCCAGCGTGGCCTGCACGGGACCTTCCAGCCCTCCGTCGTCTTGCTGTCGTCTCATTCCAGTTGTTCCGGAGAGAAGCAGGCACCAGCGCTCCCACAGCATGCCTTGGCCACTTCCGTTTTTGTGCCTGATGCCCTGGCCCTGTCTTTGCTCGGCCCCTTCAGGATCCGTCGTCCTGTCTCTGCCCCGGTAGTAGGCTGTCTATAAGCAGGTTTACCCGGGCCTGAGCCCGCGCCTCGGGCCGGACCGCGCTGCGGAGCTCCTGCTGTTTCCTTCTTATCCCAGGACTCCCTCCTCTGTAGTTACTTAACAGCTCTGTGAAGTGCGCCTGTCGCTGACACTGGGAGACAGCTCCGAGGGGGCGTGGACAATTCTCTGCAGTTCTTTGCACAGGGCCTTAGTAATGGCTCCTTATTGATCTGACTCCCCTGAGTTCCAGTTCAGGTGCCAATCTTCTGAAATATTTTTTTCCTGCTTCCTTTTTCCTGGTAAGCTACGCTGGCAGGTGTGAGGGAACACTAAAGGGTTTTTTTTTTTTGGACAGGTAGAGTAATAGACAGTGAGAGAGAGAGACAGAGAGACAGGTCTTCCTTCCGTTGGTTCACCCCCCAAATGGCCGCCACGGCTGGCGCTGTGCCGATCCGAAGCCAGGAGCCAGGTGCTTCTCCTGGTCTCCCATGTGGGTGCAGGGCCCAAGGACTTGGGCCATCCTCCACTGCACTCCCGGGCCACAGCAGAGAGCTAGGCTGGAAGAGGAGCAACTGGGACTAGAACCGGCACCCATATGGGATGCCGGCGCTGCAGGCAGAGGATTAGCCTAGTGAGCCACAGCACTGGCTCCACTAAAGGGTTTTACGAGTATATTTCTTCTCCTCACCAGACGAAGATTTATTGACACAGATAACAAGGCAGGCTGGAGTAAAGGGAAAAAAGCACCTGGAATGCATTGGAAAAGGACATCCTGTAAAACCCAGGTGCCGTGATTGCAGAGCAGCGGGTTACTTTCTCTTAGGCTTACGGTAATAGGATTTGTTCTAGGTGGCACAAAGCTCCTATTAGCCGGGCTCTGAGTCCTCCTAGGCACAGAGACGAGAGCAAGCTGAAGAAATATAATGTAGCGTGTAATTGCATTTTAGTTAATGCACTGAGCCAGAGAGGTGGCAGGACTTGCAAGTGCTCGGCGGACGTCTCGGTAAGACAAATGGCCGGGGCCGGCAGGAAGCCTGCGTTTGCCTGAGAGGTCCTGCGGCCTGGGAGCCACGCGTGCACAGCCGTACTGAGAACCGTGACGTGGACAGCCCCGTCACTACTGTTCTACTTCCCGTCTCTGAATTTGACTACATTAGAGACCGCAGATAATTAGAATCACACAGTGTCTGTCTTTACATAATTGGCTTAACTTATGAGAAGGATTATCCTCAGAGTTCTTAGAACCACTAAGCTTGGATGCTAAAGAGATGTGAGAAATTGAAGACTTCCATCTACCCATTTTATAGATGAGGAGAACTGCCTAATGTCAGTAAAAAAAGGAAATCGTGGGAAGTTAATGTCTTCTGTTTTATTGTTCTGATTGTGGAAAACAGGGAAAGTACTCCAAACTCAGAACCAGAAGAAACGTAACAGCTAGGAAATGCACTTGGGTTAAGCCGCTGCCGCTGATCCTATTTTCTGCAAAGCCTTTTTGCAAATCTGCAGTAAAGGAAGTTTATTTTTTTCCAAAAAGATTTATTTTGGTCAATATCTGCTAAGATGGGATAAGCTGAAGTGTGGATTATTTTTTTAAGCTCACAGCAGATGCTGCGAAGCAGGGACTGGCGGACTGTGCCTGCTAAGGGCTGCGCCATACACATTCGGGCTTTGTGATGGCCTGTGTCTCTGGGTTGAGAGAGGCAGGCGGCCGGCCAGGTTTGTTCTGCAGTCTGCAGTGTGCCAACGCCTGAAGTCAAGTACTGGGGGGCCCTTCCTGCTTTTTCTGGTCCTGAGCACCTGGCCAGCTGCCTTTCACATGTGCTGTGGTGGTTGTCTTCCGTGACAGTGACTAAGAGAATGCTGTCCATCTTTTTTAAAATTTTTATTTATTTATTTATTTTTGACAGGCAGAGTGGACAGTGAGAGAGAGAGACAGAGAGAAAGGTCTTCCTTTTGCCGTTCGTTCACCCTCCAGTGGCCACCGTGGCCGGCGCGCTGCGGCCGGCGCACTGCGCTGATCCGAAGGCAGGAGCCAGGTGCTTCTGGTCTCCCATGGGGTGCAGGGCCCAAGCACTTGGGCCATCCTCCACTGCACTCCCGGGCCACAGCAGAGAGCTGGCCTGGAAGAGGGGCAACTGGGACAGAATCCGGCGCCCCGACCGGGACTAGAACCCGGTGTGCCGGCGCTGCAGGCGGAGGATTAGCCTAGTGAGCCGGCCAAGAATGCTGTCAATCTAATTATTACCTGTGCCCTTGCACTTTGGGTCTTAGTTTGTAGACTATATGCTCGCCTTAAGATATAATAATAATAATAATAATTTAATAAGACATTTAAGAGAATGGGAGAGGGTCTTCAAACATGAAGTAATAATGATGAAGAGAGAGAAACATTCATTACCCTGATTTGATTGGCAGACATTGAATACATTTTTTAAAAGATTTATTTATTTATTTGAAAGAGTTTGAAGGAGAAAGAGAAAGAGACAGAGAGGTGATATATATCTGTATCTACCTAAGACAGATATTAAGAGATAGAGATATCTTCTATCTGCTGGTTCACCCCTCAGGTGGCTGGAATGGTTAGGGCTGTCCAGGCCCATGCCCGGAGCCTGGAACTCCGTTATATCTCCTGCATGGGTGGCAGGGGTCCAGGTACCTGGGCCAGTGTTCCATTGCTTTCCCAGGTACGTTAGCAGGGACCTGGATCAGAAGTAGAGCATCTGGGACTGGAACTAGTGCTCAGATAGCATGCCACCCTGGCAGGCGACAGCCTAACCTGCTTCACCATGGTGCCGGTCCCAGTGTACCTTGTATCATTTGTTGAAATATCCCACTGTACCAGAAATTGTATACAGCTATTTCATATTAATCAAAATGCACAAGTTTAAGGATATGGAAATGCTGACTGCCCCTGCTTGATCATTACAAACTGGGGGCCTCTGTAGAAGTATCATCCTGTACCCCCAAACATGTACAACTAAAGTTAAAATAAGAGCACTGAGTATTCACGGAAATACATCTTTTTCTAAAGGGAAGTAGCCGTGTTTGGGTGATAAAGATACAACACCAAGAAGAAATTAAAAGTAAGCCCACATTCCCCGTAACCACTGATAAGAGCTGTGTTTCAGTCTCTGCCCAGCCCCGTTGGCCGGCCTTCTCCCGGCCATGGTCTGTGTGCCACTCACTCAGTGCCAGGGACGGTCTCCTTTGTGGTGTCCACCAGGGTGAGGGCGTGAGCTGGGGCATTTATCCCCTCCATCAGGCCGCCCCACTAACCCAGCTCTTCAGGTCCCATAGCCCTGCTGTTGCCCCCACCCCCTGCACCTGCAGGCCTGAGAGGCGAGGCTCCCAGGCAGTGATGGTCACGGGGGACTGCAGGGCCTCTTTGTCCTCCTGTGAGCCCTGCCTGCCCTTCCCGTCATCCCCTCACTGGACTTCTCCCCTTCTGCAGTCTGAGCGCCATTTGCTCTGCACCGTGGCCCTGACCTGCCTCTTGTGCGTGCACCAAAGGCAGATACGGGGGCTGTCCTGCCTGCCTTAGCGCTGCCACTTTGCTGGAGCCACAGCCCCGGGCTGCACACCCCCGCTCCTGCACACACCAGTTCTGTGACATGGGGCTGATTGCATTGTCTCTTGGAGCCTCGGTTTTCCCACATGAAAAGGGTGGGGGGGACTCTGACTTCTCATAGGATGGAGGGGAAGGTGAGGGAGGGGGAGTCTGAGGGCTAAGCTGGTGCCTGGCACTCAGCTGGAAGCACTGGAAAGGGACCATGAAGGGGCAGCTCCAGTGTTCTCGGTGTGTAAACAGGTGCTTCTCAGAGGAGCGCTGGTGCAGGGAACAGTGTCTTTCTGTCCCACTTGTTCCCAGGCCACAGGGCTCAGAGAGCCATGGTGGCTCCCTTGTGGATGACTCCCACCTGTGCATTTGTAGTTGACAGCAGGTGGCAGTAGAGAGCTAGACACCCCGCCCGGGGTGGTTTGGGCTGATAGGAAATCCACATTACTGTGTTGGGGTGTTAGTGTGTAGATGCAGAGAGAGCTAACCTTCAGAGTCAACACAAAGAACATAGGCATGATTCATGTCCCTAGTGTGTCACAGGCACCAGAGTGTGTATGCACCTGCTGTCTTGAGTCACTTCATAAAGTGGATGAAATTGTTATTCCCATCTGAAGAAGAGCTGAGATTTTAAGAGGAGGTTCTGGAACTTGGCTGATGGCTCTTGGCTAATGGTAGTTACAGGATTTGCTCCTTGGCCGCCCCCAGGACTCTTGTCCTTGACATGCACAAGGGTTGATATTGGGATGGATATTTTTCAAAGTTTGATTCTCTACACCTTGGTAAAAAAAATTTTAGCCCTGCAAAAGACCATTGTGAACATGTATAGTGTCTCACGCAAGTCCACCTGACACACACTGCGGGGTGTCGCTGTGCCGTGGGAGGAAGGGTGACTGGCCTTTCCAGTCCACCCTTGCACCACTCCGTCCTGCTGCCCTTGGTGTGTTCCAGGCTCTGGCTTAGATGGGGGTGGATGCTGTGGTGGGCACCTCGTCAGCAGAGCTCCCAAGTATGGTTCAAGTTTCTTCTTTGCTTTCAGGGTAACCCACAAGAGTCTAATATTCCTGTCACCCTCATTGAAACATCATATACACTAATGTTTGGAGCAAACCGCTAGTACCCATTCATAGAGTTAGTAAAGCTTTGAACTCATAATACAATTAGGCTTTACATTTTTAAGACAATGTTTATTCATTTATCTTATTTGAAAGGCAGAGAGACAGAGAGAGATCTCCCATCCACCGGTTCACTTCCTATATGCCCACAACACTCAGAGCTGGACCAGGCTGAAGCCAGGAACCCAGAACTCAACCCAGGTCTTCCACTTGGGTGGCAGGGACCCAAGTACTTGAGCCATCACCTGCTGCCTCCCAGGGTGAGCAGTA
Source organism: Lepus europaeus (assembly GCF_033115175.1). Lineage (NCBI taxonomy): Eukaryota > Metazoa > Chordata > Mammalia > Lagomorpha > Leporidae > Lepus > Lepus europaeus. The sequence goes on from NC_084837.1 coordinate 109,611,123, forward strand.
GCTCTTGAGTCTACATGGAGATTCCCCGGTGGCCTAACTGTGTGACAGTGAAATGTGCATTTATGATGTAATTAAAAAAATTTGCAGCCTATAGAAGGCGGCTGAGTTGACTGTTCCTTAAGTGCAGAATGGGTTTGCAAGAAATATTTATTTTAGGAACCCGATTTTTCTGTAGGATCAGGAGTCGAGCATATTTTATTACTGCAGTCACATCAGCGCTTTGGTCCATTACAGAGTGTGCCCTGCACTGTCTTGCTAGGAAGAGTGATGCAAGGGGCTCATACTTCAATCTGTTCTTTTGAAGGCAACCAAAATGAGTTCGAAGCATATGTATTGATTTTTCAGCATTCTGCCACAAGAGTGATCATGAATTACAGGCTGTGAGTTTTATTTCAGGGATCCAGCCCGCTCGTGTCTTGGAAGCACGTTGGATGGGAATGCCTGCGTCTCCATCATCAGCTGCAAGACCTAAGGAGCAGGCAGGCGGCAGTTGAGAAAGCTGGCATTTGGTCCATGGCTTAGAGACGCTCTACGTCACTGCGTGCTTGTCCATTGCAGGCTTCAGGGGAAGGCATGCTGGGATTCTGACCCTGGCAGCCTGTCAAGGACCCTGTGCAGTTAAACCCTCTGAGGCCTTTGTGTTTTCTTCTGGACCCCACTCATATCTGGTGGCACAAGGGGCAGCCAGGAGTGATGCCTCTCCTCCCAGCTGAGACAGCAAGCCCTGTTCCGTTAGGAGCCGAATGACCCCAGGGAGTCGTCTGACCTCTCAGGGTCCGTTTCTCATCTGTGAAACGGGATCATCTTCCCCTCCTGTTTCACCAGGGAGGAGGTCCTGAGCGGCTGACTGTTCACCCTTTCTCTTCTAGAAGGTGGACTTTGTTAAGAGGTAGGCGTCTCATGGTGTGGGCGCAGCAGATGACAATCAGGAAATTCAGATAAATACAGTCAGGGGCCACCCACAACCTTTACTCTTGTGTTTTTAAACATAAAAAGAGGGGCCGGAGCCGTGGCTCACTTGGTTAATCCTCCACCTGTGGCGCCAGCATCCCATATGGGCATCAGGTTCTAGTCCCAGTTGCTCCTCTTCCAGTCCAGCTCTCTGCTGTGGCCCAGGAGGGCAGTGGAGGATGGCCCAAGTACTTGGGCCCTGCACCCGTATGGGAGACCAGGAGAAGCACCTGGCTCCTGGCTTTGGATCAGCGCAGTTCCGACCGTAGTGGCCATTTGGGGGATGAAACAATGGAGGGAAGACCTCTCTCTCTGTCTCTCTCTATCTATAACTCTACCTGTCAAATAAAAAAAAAAAAAAGAGGTTTGATTTTTTTAAATGTTTATTTTATTTTCATCTATTTGAAAGGTAGAGCAAGAGATGTTGAAAGAGCAAGAGGGGGTGGGCGCTGTGGCGCAGTGGGTTAACGCCCTGGCCTCAAGCGCCGGCATCCCATATGGGCACTGTTTCAAGACCCAGCTGCTCCTCTTCCCATCTAGCACTTTGTTATGGTCTGGGAAAGCAGTAGAAGATGGCCTAAGTCCTTGGGCCCCTGCACCCGCATGGGAGACCCGGAGGAAGCTCCTGGCTCCTGGCTTCAGATCAGCGCAGCTCTGGCTGTTGTGGCCAATTAGGGAGTGAACCAGTGGATAGAGGACCTCTCTCTCTCTCTCTCTCTCTCTCTCTCTCTCTCTCTCTCTCTCTCTCTCTCTGCCTCTCCTTCTCTCTGTGTAACTGACTTTCAAATAAAATAAATAAATCTTAAAAAAAAAAAGAACAAGAGAGAGATTTTCCTCAGTTTATTTCCCAAATACCTGCAACAGGGCTGGGCCAGGCCAAAGCCAGGAGCCTGGAACTTGGTCTGTTTCCACCTGAGCCCCCATCCACTGCCTCCCAGGACTGCTTTAGTGGGAAGCAGGATTGGAAGCTGAGTCAACAGGACTTGAACTGGCTCTGCGATACGGACGTGGTTGTCCTGAGCACAGCTTAACCCCGCTCTCATTCTTTGGTTCCTGGGAAAAGAGCCGATCTCAGCATCTCTCTGTTCCCAGAAGGAGTCCTAACAATTCTGGGCATCCTCACAGCGCAGGGTAGGAGCTGGTCACGTGGCCCTGCGTGGGCAGGGAGGACTCGGAGGCTTAGCAGAGGTGTGTGATATTGTGACTGCTCTGATGATGTAAGTTGATGAAAACGTGCAGGGCCTTGGTGAACAGCACAGCAGGAGGGAAATCGCCAGGCCGGCTTGTGGGACAGGAATGGATCCATTTCCCAGGATTGCCGCCGCGTCGTGGCAGGTGGCGTGGGGAGCCCACGGGGTCGGAGTGGAGTGGGCTCCACGTGGCGAGTGAGGAGAATTTACATGTTTTGAGAGGTCGTGATTGGCTGAAGCTCCTGAGCCGGGGGCGGCAGCGGCAGCGTGAGGGCTGCACTTTTGGTCCTTTGGGGACCAGGAGCCCCAGGATGCGGGCTAAGCGGAGGGACGACATTCAGGACAGCGAGCAGAGAATGGTGGCCTGGCGCAGAGGGGTGACGGGAGGAGGCGCCGGTCACGAAGCCCTGCAGGCAGTTTGTGGGGGACAGGGCCGTGAGTGTGTTCAGAAGGAGGGGAAGCAGAAGTGTCAGGATGGGCCTGCTGAAAGCAGAGCGGGTGATCCTGCTCGCGTCCTGGGCTCTGCGCCTGTCCTCAGCCCCCTCTTCAGGCTCAGGGCAGAGCCGGCTGCACTGATGACTCCTGGGCAGCTCAGGACAGGGAATCGGAGCTCAGGGCGTCCTAAGAGGCCAGTGACCCAGCTGTACTCTCACCTGCCCACAGTAAAAAGGAGATTTTGGGGGCCTAGCATTGTGGCGTAGTGGGCAAAGCTGCTGCCTGCGATGCAGGCACCCCATGTGTATGCTGGTTCGAGTCCCGGCTGGTCTACTTCTGATCCAGCTCTCTGTTAATGGCCTAGGAAAAGCGGCAGAGGATGGCACAAGTGTTTGGGCGCCTGTACTCACATAGGCAAAAGAAGCTCCTGGCTTCATCCTGGCCCAGCCCCGGCCATTGTGGCCATTTGGGGAGTGAACCAGAGAATGGAAGATCTCTCTGTAACTCTGCCTTTCCAATAAATAAATAAACCTTAGAGAGGGAAATAAAAGGAAAGCAAATATTTTTATATAAAAAAAAAAACATTAAAAAGGATGTTTCGGGAAGGCCACTTGAGTCTCAGAGCCTGGACTAAGTAAAGGCACTGTGGGAACCAGAGTGTCTCTCCTGGTTTTCTTCCAAGGCCTGCTTCCTGTCTGTTGTTTTTGCTCAGTGCAGCCCAGCACTTGTGCACCTCTCTCCACTGAGATCTTCCTGGCTGGGTGATTCCTGAGTCGCCAAGGCTCGTGGATGTTGTTTTCTGTCCTTAATTCGCTTGTCCATTCTGCCTCGCTGGACACGCTTTCTCCTCTGTCCTTGGAACTTTTCCCTCCTACAAGGGGACTTCGGATAAGTTTGTGTACAGTGGAATTAAAAGATTATAATTTTGGCAGAAACATTTTGAAATCCATGCATGCAAGCGTTCTTTATAAAATTCACAGGAAATGCACATTAGGGGGAAAAATGCATGGATTTCATTTTTTTGCACTAGGAGGCAGCCCATGAGAAAGCCTTCGGGTGAGGGGTGGCCTCGGGGGTAGCACCCCCAGCCCAGGGTACACGTCTCAGGTGGAAGCGGGTGAGCAGGGGGAGAGTAAGCCGACCACAGCTGAGGCTGAGAGCACTGGGAGACAGGCTGCTGTCCGCTGCGCACTGCGACCCTGCCGTGGGGAAGCCCGAGTCTCCCAGTCTGACTTGCGGGTGGTGTCTTTGGGATGGGCCCACTTTCCCTGCAAGCCCGCTCCCACAGGGCGACAGGCACCAAATAAACATAGCTTTCAATTCCACTTCCCACAGACCTCTCCACGTACCCTTGCGTTCTGTGAACGAGGGCCAGCGGAGGCCCAGCCCTCTCGCTGTTTTTCTCAATTACTGACTCGTTCATTTAGATGCCACCTGCGGCTACTCTCATACACAGCACTTGGCAGAGTGAAGTGGTTGTAACAGATCTGTGGCTGGAAAGCCTCACTTATTTACCCACTGGCCCTTTGTAGGTAGAACCTGCTGACTCCCACTCTGTAACTCACCCTGCCTTGGTTTTCTTGCTACTTTTTTTTGGGGGGGGGCTGCAGTGAAGGTAAGATTCTAAGGTGAGATTATAAAGGCTGTCAGGAAAAACCCCTGGAAGCAGAGGGTGTTTGGGTTGAGATGCCTGTATTCTACATCACTCAGTAACTGTGTCTGATGCTTGGCTCTGGCTCCCCTCTCCAGCTTCCGGCTGGTGCACACCTGGGAGGCAGAGGGGATGCCTCCAGTGGCGGGGTCCCTGTCCCCCACGTGGGACACCTGCCCTGAGTTCCCAGTTCCTAGCTCCTGGCTTTGGCCAGCCCAGTCCTGGCTGAACCAGTGCACAGGAGTTCTTTCTCTGTCTTTCTGTTTCTCAAATAAAGAAAGCAATAAAAAATAAATGAAAAAAAATTATTGAAATACTAAAGAGACTCCACTTCTTTTCCTGCTAGCTAGTTCAAGGAATAGTGCCTGATATTTACTTTTGAAGAAAAGAAAAGCTATTATAATAAGTATGATCATCATACACAGGGACTTCGCTGAGGAGCTCATCAGGTTTATCTGGTTTTCATGACTAGTGCCATTTTGCAAATGAGAAAACTGAAGCACAGGTTGGCTGGTGCTTGCCCGTGTCTGTACAGCTGTGAGGCCTGGGGTTCAGACCCAGCTGTGAGGCCTGGGGTGCAGACCCAGCTGTGAGGCCTGGGGTGCAGACCCAGCTTAGGTGCAGCAGGTGAGAGGATGCTCAGGACACCCACACCCAACACCAGAGTTGCTGGGTGCAGGTTCCTACTCTGCTTTTGAGCCAGCTTCCTGCTGGTGTGTGCCCTGGGAGGCCGCAGGGGAGGCCTGATGTGCTTGGCTCCTCCCACCCACTCGGGTTGAGTTCCAGGCTCCTGTCTTTAGCCTGGCTCAACCCCAGCTGTTGCAGACATTTGGGGAAGTGAGCCAGTGGATGGGAAATTCTCCCTCTTTCTCGCTCTTGGCCTTTCAAGTAAGGTGAAAATAAATAAAAATTCAGGAAAAAAAAAAAAAGCCAGGGTCCCTGTCTCTAATTACCATACCAGACTACCTCTAGAGGGCGCTGCCGTTCTGGAGCCAGCACCCAGTGAAAAGACAAGGTGTGGGTGAGCAAAGAGTGTGAGGGCTGAGCGAGTTTTCCGAAGAAAGGTCAGCCTTGCCACTTTGGGGTGCAAGATGGCATGGGAAAGTAGCAGGGCCTGGAGAAAAACACTCGGCAAACCATGGCTACAGAACAATCTTGGGACTTCCAGAGGACTCTCACTGCACACCAGGTTGTGAGTCCCGATGCAACTGGCACTGTTGGACGCTGCAAAATCAGACTGGGTTGGCTCTTTCTGTCCCTGAGCCGATGTCACTGTCCTCGATTCAGGAAGACAACTGGCGATTGGCAAACAGAGCCATGCCACGAGCATGAAGGGCCAGGTGTTACGGACCCAGGGTTCCTCTCCGGTTCCCTCTGCCGAGCTTTGACCCCGTGATGTGTTTGGGTGAGACTAGGATCGATCTGGTTAGTGAGCAGGGCCCGGGTGGGACCAGCACGTGCAGCGGAAGCTGTGGAGCCCGCTTAGGATTTCCAGGTTCCAGCAATTCTTCCCCTTTGGGGAGAGGGTGCACCCAGCATCGTGTCAGGAGGGTGTGCATGTGTGTGCATGTTGGTGGGGGATGAGAGTGGCACAGGACGGACTTCAAGGATGACAAGAGATGGATAAAGTCAAGCAAGGAACACGTTACGTGTGTCAGCAATACACGTGGGCTCACCCAGTACTAGAAGCAGGAGGTGCCCAGGGCCAGTTGAAGGGCGCCGTGGTTGACGTCCTGTCCAACGGGAGATCCAGCAGCAACCCCCCCCCCCCCCCCCCAGTAGAGTGCAGGGCTCCACCTATGAAAGGCCGTTCCCGGGCCTCCCAAAAGCCATTCTCTCCCTTCCTTATCTGCATAGAGCAAGCAGTTTTCATTTTCTTGTCCCATAATGAGTTTCCCGTCCCAGGTAAGTTTGATCCAAACGTACATGTCTGGGCGTTGTTAAAGCAGGGGACATCATGCTAGGATTGATGCTCTCCGCAGGTGATGCACTTGCCGTGCGAGGCTTCTTTGGCCTAGGACTCTATTAAAACTCAAGCATGAAGGATGACTTGGAAAAAATTATGGTCCTCAAGAAAATGTGCCGTCGGGCGGAGTAGACACTTATACAACCAGCGTAGTGCAGGATGGAGTTGAGCGAGTGCGGTGATCAAAGTACAGGAGTGAGAAGAACAGAGGGGGTGAGATTAATTCTCACTCAGGGGACTTGAGAACACTTTTTTTTTTTTTAAACCTTTCTATTTTTCTTTCCTTGATCCTTGTCAAAGCGCCTGAAGGTGGATGAGCCAGAAGTCTGTCTATTCTTTCTTGTGTATTGGCCTTGCTAGAAATCCTGCCGGTCCTCCTGGCTTGTCCTTTTGGTCTCTTTGCCTATTTGTTTTAGTTTTCACTGCAGTAAATGACACTCAGTATGAGATGCACCCTCCTAAGAGTTACAGATGTAGGGTGAAGTGTTGTCCAGTATAGGTGTCGCGCGTGTCATACGCAGTAGTGTGTGGCGTCGTTCAGCAGATACCCTGGAATCATTCACACCACTGAGATGCAGGCGTCCGCGTCCAACGGCAGCTCGCCGCTCCCCACTTCCTCCAGCCCCCAGCCACCATCATCCTGCTGTCTCTTTCCACAGGGCTTCCCACTCTGGGTACCTCACAGAACTGGAGCCACAGAGCGTTAGGCTTCTCGTGTCTGGTTTCTTTCACGTAGCACAACGTCCTCCAGGACCAATTCGCTTCTTGTTTATTGCCTGAATGATCCTCCGTTGTGTGCGGGTCCCACACTGTATCCGTTCATTGCGTGGTGGATGCTTAGACTGTTCCTACCTCTTGGTTCCTGTGAATTATGAACGCCACACTGATCAGGAAGTGCAGACATCTGTTGGAGACCCCGAGTCCCAAATGGGATTGCTGGATCCTACAGTGGTTCTGTTTTTAATTCTCCGAGGAACCAGCGCACTGTTTCACAGCCTGCTGCCACACTTGGCAGTCCCATCAGTGGGGTACAAGGGAACCCCACATCCATGTCTGCTACTTTTCAGCCTGCGTCTTCTGCCCCAGCAGATAAATTGCTCCCCACCCTCTTCTCGTCACTCTGCTCCTGCCACCTTCTTCTGTTTTCTGTGATGGGCTCAGATGCAGCTCGGACACAGCTGAAAGATGCAGGCCAAGTCAGGGTTCCCCATGGATCCTTCTCTGACCACCCAGCTAGAAATGCTTTTCTTCTGTGGAAGTCCCTGCCACCTGTAGCCTCTGCATTGGCGCAGACGGCTGCCTTGTATCAGGAGTGGGCACCTTCTGTGAGCTGGAGTGCCAGCTCCGGCAGGTTAGCACCTTATCACTGTGGAGAGACAGGGGCCCAGAGAAGGCGTGGGAGTGTCCTGGCGGGGGGGAGGCAGCACGGAGCTTCAAGGCTGAGGACATGCTGGCACCAGAAAGGAGCAAGTCCAAGTGCCCCAGCCGCTGTCCATCCACGAGGGACAGATGAGCTGGACAGGGGCCGGGAGAGAAGACCAAGGCCAGTGCCCGGGCCTTCCGCACGCTGGGATTGGAATGGACACACGGGTTTGCCTGGGAAGGTCGTGACTGTACTCTGAGCTTGCCTCGCGCTGCTGGGTGTTGGCAGGCAGGGCTGACAGGTGTGTGCTGGGAGCTGAGTTCATCCGCAGTGCTGCAGGTAGCCAGAGCAGCTGCTGACAGCAGGGGCCGGTCTCACTCCTGACACCCTGTTCCAGAGAAGCCTTGGCTTCCAACCATGGAGGGAAGTGCCAACAGTGCTGCAGGCAGGGTTAGTCCACGGCGGAGCTATGGGTCACCCTGTGCACGTCCCTAGGACAGGCTGAGGAGGCCACAGGGCAGACCACCTGGTTGGACACATAACACGGCTCTTGTGCTCCCTGCCCTGGCTGAGGTCTTTGCCTGGGCCTCATGAGCCTCACAAGATCTGTGGGGGTCCCCGCACAGCCCCCACTGTGGCTAGGTTGTACAGACGGATACCCTGCCCTCCACTTGAGCTCCAGGAGTCTGTGTGTCCCGATGATGCTGTAGCCAGTTCTGATCCCTGCACTACCCACATGGGAGGTTCCAGCCAGAGAGCCCAGCATAGGATGCCAGCTATGTCTCTGGGCTGTCCCTGGGTAGGTCAGAGGCCGTGCTCACACGGGAGGACACGCAGAGGGACGGGCTGCCCAAGCTGCCTGCCACCCCGACAGCTCTTCGTCTCCTGCTCGCCAACATGGAGGACAGCTCTGTCCTTTCTGGCTCCTTCTAGAATCCTCTCCTACTCCTGCTGTCCTCATCCTGGGGCACTGATTCCAAATCTGACAAGTGCACAGAATCACCTGGAGCTTGGAGAGAAGTTCTTAGGCCCTGTCTGCGGGGTTTTTAACCAGGTGTGGCCAAGACATGGGAACGTGGCCTTTTGTACAGATGAACAAAAAGGAGCTGCCGGGAGGATGGGTGAAGGACTTACGGAGCTGTTGAGCTGTTTCCTTCTTGGTCCAGCTCTGTGCTCTGTGGTTTTCCTACAGCGATCAGATATGAGGGTGCTTCACTGAGTTAAGCGGGGGGAGTTGTCAGGGAGGTTAAGATGCTGCTCGGAATGCCTGCGTCCTGTATCTGAGTGCCTGGGTTTGAGTGCCAGCACCACTTCTGATTCCAGCTTCCCGCTGATGTGCACCCTGGGAGGCAGCAGGTGATGGCTGAAGGACTTGGGTCCCTGCCACCCTCATGGGAGACCTGGGTGGGATTCCCTGCTGCTCCTGGCTTCAGCCTGGCCCAGACTTAACTGTTGCAAGCATTTGGGTGAACCAGTAGATAGATGATAGCTCTCTCCGTCTCTCTGCTTTTCAAACAAACAAAATCAATAAATGTTTAAAATGTCAAAGAAAGAATAAATTAGAAGGTAAATGTTTTGGTGCAAAATTTTTTTTGAAATCTCTGCACAGTTTTTTCATAATACTCATTTTTCCATGAACTTTCCAAAGACTGCTGTGTGTGTGGATGTCAAAATCTTTTGGCACCAAAATAAATAGATTTATTTATAGAAGTCACCTCTGAATTCCGCTTTTCCTTCGTGAACTTTTGGAAGTACCCTGCTGTTCCTTTGGCAATCAGAGAAAAGACTGGATGTCATCAGAGAACAGGAGACCACCCCCTGCAGCCCTCCTCCAGAAACCGTGAACCCTCTGAAATGCCTTCCTCTTTTCCACAGGGGGCCTCGACCTCATCTTTATGCCAGGCCTCGGGTTCGACAGGAACGGCAACCGGCTGGGGAGGGGCAAGGGCTACTATGACACCTACCTGCAGCGCTGCCTACAGGAGCAGGGGGCAAAGCCCTACACCATCGCCCTGGCCTTCAGAGAGCAGATCTGCCCCCAGGTGCCTGTGGACGACACAGACGTGAGCGTCGACGAGGTGCTGTACGTGGACGCGGCCGCTTCGCTCGCGCCCTGACGACCAAGCAGAATCACCCATGCTTCGTACCAGAATCAAGCGAGTCCTTGCAGGAAGGAAGCTACAGGTTGTGGCTTTTAATTAAGTTCCTGTCTTCAAAAATCCCCAGTGTGGGGCAGGCGTTTGGCCTCGTAGTTAAGGCATGTGCCGCACACTTCAGTGTGCCTGGGTTTGATACCCATCCCTGGCTCCCAAACACACTTCCCGCTGCTGCAGACCCTGGGACGCAGTGGGCAACGGCTCAAGGGCTTGGGTTCTTGCTACCCAAGTGGGAGACCTGGGTTGAGTTATTGGCTCCTCACACTGGCTCTGCCCCAACCCTGGTGTTGCAGGCATGTGAGGAGTGAGAGAGCAGCTGGGATCTGCCCCCAGCCCCCTTTCTCTTTCCCTGTCTCCCTGCCTCATAAATAAATAAATAAATAAATAACAGAAAGTCTCATTCAGTTTTTTAAAAATACCACAAGTGTGGAATGTTCAGAATAGTGGAATATTGCCGGCATTGTGGTGTAGAGGGTTAAGCCTCTGCCTGCAGCTCTGGCATCCCGTATGGGTGCTGGTTTGAGTCCTGGCTGCTCCACTTCTGGACCAATTCCCTGCTAATGTGCCTGGGAGATCAGAGGAAGGTGGCTCCAGTCTTTGGGCCCTTGTACCCACGTGGGAGACCCAGAAGAAGTTCCTGGGCTTCAGATTGGCCCAGCTGCAGCCATGGCAGCCATTTGGGGAGTGAACCAGCTGTTGGGAGACCTCTCTCTGTGTCTCCCTCTCTCTGTAACTCTGCCTCTCAAATAAATAAATCTTTTAAAAAGAGTAGTGAAATATTAGTTAAAATGGAGGTTCTCACCGTATGATTTTCAGCTTACCATGTTGGTGTTACCGTGATAGGTTGATCTGTTTGCTTTGCAGTGGAAGTTAAGTGTTTATGAGGAACTGTGCCCCGGCTCAGAGTGAGAGAAGAAGTGAGCCCCGAGCGGGTATGCTCCAAGTCTATTGTGCGCCTGGCCAGTCCCCTGCCTGTGTTTAGAGACAGGACTGTCTTCCTTCACTTGTTGGCGTTGGCTTTGAGTACAGAGTATTATTGCACTTCATCACGGCTTCAGCTGCTGGCCCTGAAGTTTATGGGCAACACTTTTTTTTTTTTTTTTTTTTTTTTTTTTAATAAGCAGAGTGGACAGTGAGAGAGAGAGAGACAGAGAGAAAGGTCTTCCTTTTTTCCGTTGGTTCACCCTCCAATGGCCGCTGCGGCCAGCGCACTGCGCTGATCCTAAACCAGGAGCCAGGTGCTTCTCCTGGTCTCCCAAGGGGTACAGGGCCCAAGCACTTGGGCCATCCTCCACTGCCCTCCCGGGCCACAGCAGAGAGCTGGCCTGGAAGAGGGGCAACCGGGACAGAATGCGGCGCCCTGACTGGGACTAGAACCTGGGGTGCCAGCGCCGCAGACGGAGGATTAGCCTAGTGAGCTGCAGCGCCGGCCAATGTGCAACACTTTTGTAGCTTTTGGTGGAACCGGGAAGGCAGCCTTTTTTTTTTTTTTTTTAGAAAACTTCTATTTAATAAATATAAATTTCCAAAGTACAACTTTTGGATTATAGTGGTTTTTCCCCCCATAACCACCCTGCCACCCGCAACCATCCCATCTCCTACTCCCTCTCCCACCCCATTCTTCATCAAGATTCATTTTTATTTATCTTTATATACAGAAGATCAACTTAGTATATACTAAGTAAAGATTTCAACAGATTGCACCCACACAGACACACAAAAGTATAAAGTACTGTTTGAAGACTAGTTTTACCGTTAATTCGCATAGTACAACACATTAAGGACAGAGGTCCTACATGGGGAGTAAGTGCACAGTGATTCCGGTTGTTGATTTAACAATTCACACTCTTATTTATGACCTCAGAAATCACTCGAGGCTCTTGTCATGAGCTGTCAAGGCTACGGAAGCCTCTTGAGTTCCCAAACTCCGACATCATTTAGACAAGGCCATAATCAAAATGGAAGTTCTCTCCTCCCTTCAGAGAAAGGTACCTCTTCCTTTGATGGCCCGTTCCTTCCACTGGGATCTCACTCACAGAGATCTTTCATTTAGGTCGTTTTTTGCCACAGTGTCTTGGCTTTCCATGCCTGAGATACTCTCATGGGCATTTTAGATAGATCCGAATGGAAGGCAGCCTCTTGTGGTTTAAATACTTCCATTCAATTGGTCCATTCCCATTGCTCCTGTTCCCTGTACCAGCCCCTTTGGAATTTAAGATCTGATCTCTTCCAAGTTAGGACTGATTTCTGTTTCCTCGTGAGATCTGCTTTGGAAAGATTTGCTGGGAACGGGGTTGGGGGCTGGGCCGGGGGGGACATTGGCCGATGGGCTCACAGCCAGGGAGCCAGGGAGTGGCCCTTTTGTCAGGGGAAGATGTGGTCATCACCAAGCCAGGAGCTTTCCCCAGTGTGCCCCAGTCCTCACCTGGCGTCTGGCCTGTGGGCAGGTCCTGTTGGTCTTACCTCTGAGCTGCCTCTCACATCCCTCCTACCCTTTCCCTCATCCTGCTGCCCCTCTGGCCTGCCCCTCATCCTTGCCCAGCTGAGCCAGGCAAGATTCCTTGGCCTTCCTGGCCTCCAACTTCTGTTCACACTGTAGTCACAGTGATCTTGAAAGACACAAGTCTGGGGGCCAGAGCTGTGATACAGCAGGTTAAGCCGCTGCCTGTACCACCAGCATCCTATACAGGCACCGGTTCGTGTCTTGGCTGTTCCACTTCTGATCCAGCTCCCAGCTGATGCACCTGGGAAAGCAGTGGAAGATGGCCCAAGTGCTTGGGCCCCTGCACCCATGTAGAAGACCCTGAAGAAGCTCCTGGCTTCAGTCTGGCCCAGTTCTGGCCTTTGCAGCCTTTTGGGGAGTGAGCCAGTGGATGAAAGACCTTTCTGTCTGTCTCTCCCTCTCTTTCTCTGTAACTCTGCCTTTCACATAAAAATAAATAAATCTTTAAAAAATAATAGAAAAGAAAGACACAAGTCTGGCCATAGCATGCCCCTGATTGGAACCCTTTGGGGCTGCCCTGAGCCCCTGGGGTAATGACCAGAGGTTGTGTTAGAGAGGAGTCTCCCACCGGCTTTTTCTAGCCCCTTCTCTTCCTGTTCTTGCGTGTGCTGCCCCTGCACTACTCGCTGGGCCCTGCACGCCTCTGCTGCCCTTGGCACTTGGCAGGCGGCCTGTTTGCCGCGTCTGAGATGCCCTTTCTTCCTTGGTTCACCGGCAAAGCTCCCGTTTCTCCTCCTGCAAGACTCCGCTCCCGCGTCCCCTGCTCTGTGAAGTTCTCCATGCTCTAGGCCGGTGTGGTGACCCTCCTCCTGAGGCTGCTTCCTGTGTGCTCAGGACTAGTTGTCATCCTGTCCCCTCCGCCCAACGTGAGCGCCGAGGAGCAGGAGCACCACGCTTCTCGTCCTTAGCGTGGGTGTTGGATAACTTTTTAAAATGAGTTAACTGAGTACATTCAGAAGTGTCTCATTTAAAATGCGGATCCTCTAGTCCCTGGACCATGGGATATGATTTGATGTTTTATGCACAAATGTAAAAACACTTTTAAAATGCCATTTGGGCTAACTGCATCTGCGTGATATAGAGTGCATGAAGGTACTTCAGAGGGCTCATGGAAAAATGGAGCTCCAAGGTCAGTCTGTCTTGGTGCCAAGCAGTTTGAAATCTAGGCATGGTTTTTCCATACGGTGTTATTCCATAAACTCCTCAAAGGCCCCGCATATGCATGGATGTCCAATTCTTTTGCACTAAAATAGACATTGTAATTCTTCCCCCAAACCCCAATAGACAATGGACGGTCTTGTCTGCTCTGTGGGGTGTGCCACCCTGTGTGGACACCACTGTTCTAGTTCTCATACCCCTGGCAGGATGGATGGGGAGTCAGGTTCCTGGGTCACTCCACCAAGACACTCTGCTGGGGCCTTGGACGTAGACTTCCTCAGTAGGCGCTCCCACCCCCCATGCTGCCGGCTGTGCATGTCTGCCCTCTAGCTGGTGCTGGCCTGCCCATGACCCATCTGTCTTTCTGGTTCCTCTGGGTCCCAGCACCTGCCTGATTGCATTCTGAGTGCTGTGGTTGGGCCTGTTATCTTGGGATTGTTGTTTGTGTTTGAGTTAAGGGATCCTCTAAGAGCAGGGTGCCTTTAAGAACCCTGTGGATATGGGATAGGCAAGCAGCTAGTTAGGTCTGCAGAACTGGAAGTCAGAGCCACCCCTGTGTACCTTCCCACTTGTCAATCAAAATGCCCACCTTCCCATGATGCATTTGTTGCATCCAGAACCAGGTGCATATGGGGTGAAAAGAGGTGGAAGACGAGAGAGAGCTCTCTTTCTACCTTGGACCTCGTGCAGAGGTTCTGCCCCATCTTTCCTGCGCTTGGTCAGAACTTCCCCACTCTCCCACCCCTGTATTCTTGGCCAGACCTTCTCAGTCACAGGTACATTTTCAGTTTCTCCTTCCTCCCTAGTTTATGGACAACTCCTTGGCCCACTCATGTTGTGTATGTCTGTGTGTGGGGCGGCCTACACTTGGGCGTGAATGTACGCTCATCCCCGCACTGCCTAAAAACCTCTGCTCCTGTTTGCACATAATAACAGTCTGTGCTTAGTGTACCTTTCTTTTTTCTTTTTAAATATTTATTTATTTTATTTGAAAGGCAAAGTTACAGAGAGGCAGAGGCAGAGAGAGAGAGAGAGAGAGAGAGAGAGAGAGAGAGATCGTCCATCTACTGGTTCACTCCCCAAATGGCTGCAATGGCCGGAACTGCACCAATCTGAAGCCAGGAGTCAGGAGCTTCTTCCAGGTCTCTCACACAGGTGCAGGGGCCCAAGGACTTGGGCCATCTTCTATTGCTTTCCCAGGCCACAGCAGAGAGCTGGATTGGAAGTGGAGCGGCCAGGACCTGAACCAGCGCCCCAGTGGGATGCCAGCAGTGCAGGTGGCATCTTTACCTGCTACGCCACAGCGCTGGCCCCTCTACTTAGTATTTCTGTCTCTGCAGGAGACAGGAACCTGGACTAAAAATTAATAAGTTCATCACCACCACCCTGTCAGCTCTGAAACAACAGGTCTCATCCTTTCAGGTCTTTCCCTGTCAGACCTCCCCACAGGCCAGGGTCTAGCCTCTCAGTAAACACCAAAAGGTTTGCAAACGCAGCAGAAGCCCTGTGTAGGGCCCCCACTTTTCTCCTTTCTGTCTTTCCCTTCTGCCTGCCACCAGGTGCAGCTGTTTTTCATTTTCCTGTTGGTGGCTCACTGGGACAGCAGGTCACACCAGTAATGAGGAAGACATCTGATTGTGCTTCACTGTTTTGGTTATTACGTGTCCCGGGAAGGTCTTATTTAGACTGTAAGTATAACATGGTATGTTTAGAAAGTATGCTTTCAAAGCAACCTATTGATTCTGTGGCGACTCGGAGCCCTGAGTTCACCACTGGAGATGGCAGATAGAGACATCATCCCCTCGAGAATGAATTGCAACACGTGCTTGCTGCTCTGGCCTGTGTTAGTCAGCTGATGGTTCCTACAAGGCCAAACCTAGGGGCCTGCTGATCTTGGACTGTGAACCTCCAGAACCATCAGCCAAATCAAACCTCTCTTCTTTAACAAGACAGCAACTAACCTGATAAAGAAGAGAGGTTTGATTTGGCTGACGGTTCTGGAGGTTTGCAGTCCAAGATCAGCAGGCCCCTTGGTTTGGCCTCTGTGAGGGTGACCAATGGCAGCGGTGGAGTTGAGCAGAGGAGAGGTCCCGGGGTGAGCCAGGAAGCAGAGGGAGGCCATCCCTCAACTCAAACTGTGATAACCAACCCTCTCCTGAGAAATGCCTTCCAAGAGCACCCCGCCCCACCATGACCAAAGGACCTCCCACTAGGCCCAGCTCCTAATCACCATAATTGATTAAGCCATGAATGGCTCCTAGTGCCATTAACTTATGACTTTGTGGTTTACAGTCCTCCATGAGCTCAGGGGTGCCTGTTCTGGGTTAGCATAGTGTGGATGTTGGTCATGGAGAACAGATTCATGGCTGGCTGGAGGTCCTAAATGTTTGCTGTGGCTCAAGTCTACAGATCAGTCCTGCTCTGCACAGGTGTACTTAATGTATGAACCAATGCACAATAGAGACTGGCTGGCTCTCTGGGTGGCCATCTCCTCCAGGCCACCCTCTGTGCACTGTTTTCATAACACAACTCAGGTCACGCCACCTATGTGCTTAATTAACAGCTTTTGGTGGTTATATCTTGCCCAAACTATGAGACCCAGATCCTTAGCTTTCATATAGGGTACTTTTCAACCTGGCTACAACTTTCCTTCCTCTCTCTGTGTTAGGCTCACACACACATGCACACACACACCTTTTATGCCTTCTAGACCAATGGTGCCACTTACATCAGGATCCTGTTTGCTGGGTAAGAATTGGCCTTATATAATTGGAGGTGAGAATAATACAAACAGTGGATGGTTCAGGAATGGAAGATCCCAGTAGGCACCAGAATATTCCAGAAAGCGAGCACCAGCCTTTACTGGCAGGTGCATTGCCTGGGGATCTCGTTAGCATGTGGACGCTGATTCAGCAGCCATAGCGGGCTGCTGGTTTGCTCCCACTTTAGGTAGCAAGCTTCTGAGTTGCACTGTCCAGTGATCGTGTGTATAGTGGCTGTTTTAGATGAGAATTTAAAAATTTAAAACTCGCTGAGATGAGCATTTGGTGCAGCAGTTAAGTCAATTAAGCCCCTGCTTCGGACTCCCCCATCCCGTATAAGAGAGCCTGGTTCATTCCTGGCTCCTCTGCTCCCAGTCCAGGCTCCTGCCAATACAGATCCTGGACAACAGCAAGTGAGGGCTAAGGAGCGGGGGGGCCCTGCCACCCGTGAGGGGGACCTGGATTGAGTTCCCGGCTTCTGGCTTAGGACTGATCCACACCAGGTGTTGCAGGCATTTGGGGAGTACTGAGCCAGAGGGTAGGAGCACTCTCTGTCTGTCTCTGCCTCTCAAAAAAAATCCCTAAAATGTAAAATCTCAAAAAAATCACAGTCCTGAAAGATTAATAACACAGATGTTGGGATCCTGAAAGCCAAAATCCACAGTATCACAATTCACCCTGGGAAAAGGCCATGGGACAGGCATTGGTGCAGCAGTTTAGCCGCCTCGTGGGCTGCCCACATGCCGTATTGGAGAGAGAGTCCCAGCTCCACTCTGGAGTCCAGCTCCCTGCTATGTGCACGCTGGGGAGCAGCAGGCGCTGGCTCAGCTACCTGGGTCTTGCCAGGCACACAGGAGACCCAGACTGAGTTCCCCATTCCTGACTATTGCTGGCCCAGCCCTGGCTACTGTGGGTGTTTGTGGAGCTAAGCAGAGGATAGAAGATATTTCTCTATCTCTCTCTCCGTTTCTGCCTTTCAAGTATACAAATTAAATAGAGAGAAAAAAAAAATCACGTAAGCGGGATAGAAAGCCAAGTTCTGGAAAAGGGGCCGGTGTGTTTTCAGTTGTACATAAGAGAGTTGCCAGACTTTTCAGTATTGCACTACTGCTCCTTCCACACACTGCCATGCTTGCCTTAAAAAATGCTCTTTGTCAGAGAATAAAAAAACAAACAAACCCAGAAGCTCAGTGACATTCTGAACCAAAGACACTTGCTGATGCAGAATTTCTCCAGTGTGGACTGTAGGTTAGGGATTCCAGTGTCAACAGTGATGGCTTTCTTGCATTTGCTGGTAAATCTGACATAGAAAACCTCATTCAGACTTCACTCTGGCCAATGGATCACACTCATAACTGTCCCTACTTTTTTTGTTTTGTATCAAATATATGTAATTCATTCTCCTGCAGATCCAAACATTCTAGAACTTAACCGCTTGTTTTTGTGGTAAGTGTGGTAGTGACTGGAGAATTTGCAAAAGACAATACATTTCGCCTGCATCCCAAACCACAGTGACAGAATTAGAATTAGGAGTGATTGAGGCTTCTAAAAGTGAATTTCAAATTGTTGCCAGTGAAATTTGTTTTTTTTTTCCACTCACCCAGTGCATCTGGTAGGAAATTTGGATGCTTGGATTGGCCAAATGATTTGGCACTGCTGAAAACTTCAGTTTAAAAATGCATTAGTGGTGTCGGCACTGTGGTGTAACCGGTAAAGCCACTGCCTGCAATGCCGGCATCAAATATGGGTGCCAGTTCAAGTCCCAGTTGTGCCACTTCCAGTCCAGCTCTGCTATGGCCTAGGAAAGCAGTAGAAGATGGTCCAAGTCCTTGGGGCCCTGTGCCCATGTGGAAGACCCAGAAGAAGCTCCTGGCTCCTGGCTTTGGATCGGTGCAGCTCTGGCCATTGTTGCCAGTTGGGGAGTGAACCAGTGGAAGGAAGATCTCTCTCTCTCCCTCTGCCTCCCCTCTCTTTGCATAACTCTGACTTTCAAATAAATAAATAAATCTTAAAACAAAAGCATTGGGATGAGCATTTGATGCAAGAGTTAAGATACAACTTGGGGCACCTGCATCCCATATCTGAGTGCCTGGTTCAAGTCCTGGCTCCTCCACTAACAAAATAGCTTCCTGTTAATATGTTGTGGGGGGCAGCAGATGATGGTTCAAGTAGTTGGGTTTCTTCCACTCACATGGGAGATCTAGAGTATGTTCTGGGTTCTTGGATTTGGGCTAGCCCAGCCCTGGCTGTTGTGGGCATTTGGGGTGTGAACGAACAGATGGAAAATCTCTTTCTATCTCTCTCTCATGTGTATCTGTCTTTTGAATGAAAATGAAAATAAATAAAAATGTAAAACGTGCACTATCTGTCTGCCTTGGCTTTCCTTCCAGCAGAAGAGACTCGGGAGTTTTTAACAAACAAATGCTGCATGCAGAAGCCAGCGGTGTTCCTGACCGACTTGCGAGTCACCGTGTGCCGGGTACGATAAGAAGCCAGAACAGTGTTGTGTTCGGTCGTCAGGATTATTTGCGCCCCAGCTGGGGTCTGTATGTGAGTGCACGGGGAGGGGACTTCCACATGCCCCAAAGAACATGGAAGATGGGCACATTCGCGATGGAAGGCTCGTGTGTGTCTATCAGATCGTATAAGAATTGCAGCAAGAACAGCGTCGTGTAGAAAGCGAATCTGAGCACGTACTCTGAGAGGAGCCAGGCCATAATCTGAGCACGTACTCTGAGAGGAGCCAGGCCATAAAAGGAAAAAGAAAACAGCAGTTCATTTTGCTGAAAGACTTCCAAACACAGGAGGCAGTCACGGAAGTCAGCGAGCTGCGTCGATGGCTGCCACGCGGTGCCCATAATCTGCTCCTGTGCCTTTTTGCAAATGTCAAGTTTTCTTTTTACTTTGTTCATTGCCCACTAATTCTTAAAAAGATATATTTATTTATTTGAAAGGCAGAGTTACAGAGAGAGAAGGAGAGACAGAGATCTTCCATCCACTGCTTCTCTCCTCAAATGGCCTCATGGCCAGGGCTGGGCCAGGCCGAAGCCAGGAACCAGGAGCTTCTTCTGGATCTCCAACATGAGTGGCATGGGCACAAGGACTAAGGTCATCTTCCACTGCTTTTTCCAGGCCGCTAGCAGAGAGCTGGATTGAAAGTGGAGCAGCTGGGACTTGAATTGGTGCCCATATGGGATGCTGGTGTTGAAGGCATTGGTTTAACCCACTACACACAGCGCCAGCCCCTGTTTTCCACTATTTAAAATTATCAGTCAGCCAGCACCGTGGCTCACTTGGTTAATCCTCCACCTGCGTCGCCAGCATCCCATATGGGCCCCGGGTTCTAGTCCCGGTTGCTCCTCTTCCAGTCCAGCTCTCTGCTGTGGCCCAGGAAGGCAGTGGAGGATGGCCCAAGTGCTTGGGCCCCTGCACCCGCATGGGAGACCAGGAAGAAGCTCCTGGCTCCTGGCTTCGGATCGGTGCAGCGCCAGCCATAGCAGCCATTTGGGGGGTGAACCAACGGAAGGAAGATCTTTCTCTCTGTCTCTCTCTCTCACTGTCTAACTCTGCCTGTGAAATAAAACAAATAAATAAATAAAATTATCAGCAAGGACTGGCTTTGTCTCACCGTGGGTCAAGCTGCCGCCTGCGAAGCCAGCATCCCATGTGAGCTCTGGCTGGAGTACCAGCTGCTCTGCTTCCGATCCAGCTCCCTGCAGGTGCTCCTGGGAAAGCAGCAGAAGCTGGCCCAAGTGCTTGGGACCCTGGCACCCATGTGGGAGACCTGGATAGAGTTCTGGGCTCCTGGCTTTGGCCTGGAACAACTCCGGCTATTGTGGCTATCTGAGGAGTGAACCAGCAGATGGAAGATCTTTCTTCCTCTTTCTCTGTATCTCTGCCTTTCAAATAAATAAATAAATCTTATAAATAATGTTTAAAAAAAAGTCCAACATTATCTTTACATTTTTTTCATCCAACGTATGTCATCTTTACATCATTCTGACGCCGGAAGTTTAAATTGTGCAGAAGCGTTAGGAGAGTTCTGATTTGTTCAATGCGTCTTTTGCGTACTCGACTCTGCGAGAGTGCGTTATCACAACACTGACTCTGTCCGTGGGCACTGGGTGTGCACATGAAACCCTCCAGCTGCCTCGGTGTGTGAAGGGAAGTCCCTGCCATGCCTGTGCCTCTGCGAGAGTGCGTTATCACAACACTGACTCTGTCCGTGGGCACTGGGTGTGCACATGAAGCCCTCCAGCTGCCTCGGTGTGTGAAGGGAAGTCCCTGCCATGCCTCTGCCTCTGCGAGAGTGCGTTATCACAACACTGACTCTGTCCGTGGGCACTGGGTGTGCACATGAAACCCTCCAGCTGCCTCGGTGTGTGAAGGGAAGTCCCTGCCGTGCCTCTGACTCTGCGAGAGTGCGTTATCACAACACTGGCTCTGTCCGTGGGCACTGGGTGTGCACATGAAACCCTCCAGCTGCCTCGGTGTGTGAAGGGAAGTCCCTGCCATGCCTCTGCCTCTGCGAGAGTGCGTTATCACAACACTGACTCTGTCCGTGGGCACTGGGTGTGCACATGAAACCCTCCAGCTGCCCCGGTGTGTGAAGGGAAGTCCCTGCCATGCCTCTGCCTCTGCGAGAGTGCGTTATCACAACACTGACTCTGTCCGTGGGCACTGGGTGTGCACATGAAGCCCTCCAGCTGCCTCGGTGTGTGAAGGGAAGTCCCTGCCATGCCTCTGCCTCTGCGAGAGTGCGTTATCACAACACTGACTCTGTCCGTGGGCACTGGGTGTGCACATGAAACCCTCCAGCTGCCTCGGTGTGTGAAGGGAAGTCCCTGCCATGCCTGTGCCTCTGCGAGAGTGCGTTATCACAACACTGACTCTGTCCGTGGGCACTGGGTGTGCACATGAAGCCCTCCAGCTGCCTCGGTGTGTGAAGGGAAGTCCCTGCCATGCCTGTGCCTCTGCGAGAGTGCGTTATCACAACACTGACTCTGTCCGTGGGCACTGGGTGTGCACATGAAACCCTCCAGCTGCCTCGGTGTGTGAAGGGAAGTCCCTGCCATGCCTGTGCCTCTGCGAGAGTGCGTTATCACAACACTGACTCTGTCCGTGGGCACTGGGTGTGCACATGAAGCCCTCCAGCTGCCTCGGTGTGTGAAGGGAAGTCCCTGCCATGCCTCTGCCTCTGCGAGAGTGCGTTATCACAACACTGACTCTGTCCGTGGGCACTGGGTGTGCACATGAAGCCCTCCAGCTGCCTCGGTGTGTGAAGGGAAGTCCCTGCCATGCCTCTGCCTCTGCGAGAGTGCGTTATCACAACACTGACTCTGTCCGTGGGCACTGGGTGTGCACATGAAGCCCTCCAGCTGCCTCGGTGTGTGAAGGGAAGTCCCTGCCATGCCTCTGCCTCTGCGAGAGTGCGTTATCACAACACTGACTCTGTCCGTGGGCACTGGGTGTGCACATGAAGCCCTCCAGCTGCCTCGGTGTGTGAAGGGAAGTCCCTGCCGTGCCTCTGCCTCTGCGAAAGGCAAAGTTTCTCAACATCTGGGCGCTTGGGGTGACTCCACTTTTGAGATTTTGATCTTTAGGAATTTTCGAGTTTAGGGATTTTGATCTTTTGGGATTCGGGCATTGGGTCTTAGGGCATTTGGGAGAGTGTCTTTTGGGATTACAGGCCAAACCCCTGGCCCTCTAGGTGCTACCATTTGAGAGGACCAAGCCTGCCTCCATTTAACTAGTCCCCGATGGTACAATCTGGAAATAACTCTGTTCTTCCCATAGCTGTTAGAGCTCCCTTTCCTTGCCAGGAATGTATTTTGGGAAGATCTTATTGGATTTGACTGCCATTCAGATATAAAAATAAGTTCCATTTTCAGGAATCAAAAAGTTCAGCCCAACCTTACTTTTTTTTTTAAAGATTTATTTATTTATTTGAAAGGCAGAGAAGGCAGAGGCAGAGGCAGAGAGGGAGAGAGAGAGGACTTCCATCCACTGGTTCACTCCCCAGATGGCTGTAACGGCTGGAGCTATGCTGATCCATAACCAGGAGCTTCTTCCTGGTCTCCCACGTGGGTACACGGGCCCAAGGACTTGGGTCATCTTCTACTGCTTTCCCAGGCCACAGCAGAGAGCTGGATTGGAAGTGGAGCAGCCTAGACTTGAACCTGCACCCATATGGGATGCTGACACTGCAGCCAACGGCTTTACCCGCTGCACCACAGCGCTGGCCCCGAGCCCAATCATAAATCACAATTCCACTCTGCAGCAGACGTTTAGTGCAGCAGTTAAGACCCATATTGACTGGGGCTGGCGCCGTGGCTCACTTGGTTAATCCTCCGCCTGCGGCGCTGGCATCCCATATGGGCACCGGGTTCTAGTCCCAGCTGCTCCTCTTCCAGGCCAGCTCTCTGCTGTGGCCTGGGAAGGCAGTGGAGGATGGCCCAAGTGCTTGGGCCCTGCACCTGCATGAGAGACCAGGAAGAAGCACTTAGCCCCTGGCTTCAGATCAGCACAGCACCGGCTATAGTGGCCATCTGGGGAATGAACCAACGGAAGGAAGACCTTTCTGTCTCTCTCTCTCACTGTCTATAACTCTACCTGTCCAATATATTAAAAAAAAAAAAAAGACCCATATTGAGGGAGGATTGGAGGAACAGGGAGACGTGCTGCAGTGTGGTGGATTAAACTGCTGCCTGCCATGCTGGCATTCTGTATGGGCAGTGGTTCAAGTCCCAGCTGCTCCACTTCCAATCCAGCTCCCTGCTATGGCTTGGGGAAGCAGCAGCAGATGGCCTAGTTCCCAGGCCCTGCCACCCACAAAGGGGACCTGAAAGAAGCTCCTGGCTTTGTCTGGCCCATCCCCGGCTGTTGCAGCCATTTGGGGATGGAAGCTCTCTCTCCCTCTTTGTCTGTAACTCAGCCTTTCAAAAAAATATTTTAAAAAGAGTTTGACTCTCAAACTTGGGTTTGACACCTGGTTTCTGATTCCAACTCCCTGCCAATACAGAACCTGGGAGGCAGCAGTGTTAACTTAAGTAGTTGGGTCCCTGCCGCCCACATGGGAAACCTGGATGGAGTTCCCAGCTTTGGCCTGGCCCACTGTCGTTCATCGCAGGGCTGTAGGGAGGGGATCAGTGGATGAGAGCTCTCTCTCTCTCTCAAATAAATAAATAAAAATCTTTAAGTCTGTCTTCTCATCCCATTTTATGCTTGTTTCCATCCTCTGTGCCTGTCCAGTCCCAGCTCCCCAGTACGGAGAGGCTTCGGTGGCCATTTCACTTTCCATGCTCCACGTCCTTTATTTGGGCCCTGAAGGATCTGCAGGTTGAGGAAAAGAGCAAAGCTGGGGGGCCAGTGCTGTGGCACAGCAGGTGCAGCCTCCTACCTGCAGTGCCGGCATCCCATATAGGTGCCGGTTCGGGTCCCGGCTGCTCCACTTCTGATCCAGCTCTCTGCTATGGCCTGGGAAAGCAGTGGAAGATGGCCTAAGTCCTTGGGCCCCTGCACCTGCGTGGGAGACCTGGATGAAGTGCCTGGCTCCTGGCTTCGGATTGGTGCAGCTCTATCCGTTGTGGCCATTTGGGGAGTGAACTAGCAGATGGAAGACCTCTTTCTCTCTCTCTCTCTCTCTGCCTCTGCCTCTCTAAAATAAATATATACATCTTAAAAATAAAAAAAAGCAAAGCCAGCTGTTAGCACCCTCTGGGAACACGCACCTTATTTTCTTTGAGCTGCTTTGTGGTTGGGGGAGGAGCTCCGGTACCACTTGCCAACCTCCACTCAGCTCCTGCCATCCAGAAGCACTGTCTGGGGTCCCCTGGCCCCCGACTGTCAGCCCTCTTGGCCAGGGTCCTTTAAAGATAAATGGAGTCTAGTTTGCACTTGAGGTGCATACCTGCTTAACAGGTGTCTGGCTGCGTGCTTGCCCCCACCAGACTAGAAGAGTTTGCTGCTGCCAGACCCCCTGTGTGTGCGTGAGCATCTCCTGATGGCCCTGCTGCCACCCTCCTAGCCCGAGCTTAACACCCGGGTGTCTGGTTCTGCCAGGTGCGAGTGCTTCAACCGGCGCTTGCACAAATCTTGACGGGACCTTCACTCGTCTCGAAGTGGCGGCAGGGAAGGGTGATGACACAGCACTCTCTACAGCTGCAGATCCCTGTAGCAAAGCACCTGCTCTGTTGTCTGTCTGCCTCACGCAGCGTGCACGTGGACGGCGGTGGTGGCGAGGTAAAGGACACACTGTCGGTAAATCCCGCGTCGGGCTGCGTGGTGGACGCCTCTTGTACTGCACCTCCATTCCGCTAGTTGTTGGCACTGCAAACTGTTGCCTCCAGGCGAGTCCAGGGTGGGCAGCTGTGCAGGTGAGGAGAGGCGCCCACCTGGTGTGTGTGCAAGCCTGGCCACTCGAGGGCGTTGCAGCAGTTGATTGGTGCAGGTTGCAAGCCAGTGGGTGCATTCTCGGCTCTTCCAGCCCCTGGGCCGGCAGTCCTGAGATGTGTTCTCCTGACACCAGGCCGGGAGCATCCAGCCTCAGTTCCCATGGTGGTGGCCAGACAGATGGGTCATTCATCCCTAGGCTGACCTTCCCAGCCCCTACTCCTGACTCTCAGGGTCACTTCCCAAAATACACTTTCCACATGTGGTTCCTTGTCCCACATGCTGCTTTTCTGGATAAAACACACCCACTGCTTTTGTGCTTGTCACACGTGGCCACTGCTCTGGGGACTGTGAAGGCTCCAGACAAAAGGACTGTCCTTACTGCCAATGCACACCTGAGAGGCACAGAGACTGCTGGCCCACAGCGTGCACGGCGTTCCTCTTGTGGTTCTACTGTTTGAGGGGCGGTGGCTTGAGGTGGGCAGCTAAACTGTGATTTACAGGTGGTTGGACACGGCTCTCCCAGAGCCGGAGGTAGATCGGAGCGTGTGGCCTGAGATGACTTCGTGTCTGGATTTGTCAGCTGTGGTTCTTGGCTTTGAGCACAGCACAGACCGACCTAAGTGAGAGATGAGATTGGAAGGAGGGGGAGGCACCTCCCGAGTCCTCTTTGAAGATCAGGGGTGCTTCCCCCCGGCTGCCAGCAGCTTGGAGACGAGGGCCTCCCTGCTGTTGCCCTTGGTTACAGATGCCATCGTGCCCAAGGTTGCAGTCGCTTGGTAGCAGCCTGCACCCAGCACCTGCTCACGGTGCAGTTGCAGGGGCCGGGTCCCTTGGCTTCAAGGCAGGACACCTTCAGGGCCCATCCCAGCTCCCCCTCCCCAGAGGTCTGGCGGAGGCCTGTGTGCGAGGGTTCCAAGGTGCCCTGCATAGTCCTGCTTTCTCCACTCCCTCACAGGGGCTGTTCTTGCCAGTGCTCCCCAATAACATACCTGTATGCAGTTTGTTTCCTGGGGACCTTGAACTACAAAAGTACCTGATGGAGTTTGCAGAACTGGAGCAAACACAGATCTCAGGAAAGACAAAAAGCAAAGTAGCCCCAGAGATCTTAATGGTGGAGGTTTGCAAACCCTTCCAAGTGCAACCAGGGTCTGTCTGCCCAGGGTTCGAATTTCTTGCGTGTGGAGGAGCGTCTGGCCACTCTCATGAGGGTTAGGAACCAGGGCCTTGTGATCAGAGCTGCTGGAGTATGGATGCGAGTGAGAAACACTATCAGGTCTTCTGGATCATGGTGCAGGAGACGCCCTTATCCATGGTTTTGCTTTCTGGATTTTACTTATCTGTGGTCGACCATGGTGCAAAACTATTACCTGGGAAGTTCTGGAAATAAGCATTTCCTAAGTTTTAAGTTGCTGTTCTGAGTTGCGTGATGAAATCCTGCACCTTCCTGCTCGGAAGAATCATGCCTTTGCCCAGCGTGTCCACACCGTGTGCACTGACATTTTGGGTGGCCATCTCGGTTATCAGATCCATGGTCCCAGTATCACAGCACCTGCATTCGGGTAACCCTGGGGCAGTAGCCTGAGGTCGCAGATGGAGGCATTGTGACAACTCAGATCATCACAAGAACAAGTGCCACGAGAGAGAGAAAAACCACGTTGACAGACTTCTGTTACAGTGTAGTTCCAGCTGATGTATTCTACCAGTAGCTGTTGTTCATATCTTATTGTGCCTAATTTATGAATTAAACCTTACTGCAGGGATGTCTATTTGGGGAAACAGGGTTTGTCTCTGTCTCTGATTTCAGACGTCCCCTGGGGATCTTGGGGAGTCCTGCCGGATGTGGTGGCAGGACCCCAGCCCCGGGGAATATGCAGGCTTTCCCCAGTGTGTCTGGGCCCCAGAGCCACTGGATATCACTCCCTTCACCCTGGGAGCTCAGAACCACCCGTGAGACAGACACAGAGGTTGGATCAAGGCAGACCAGGAGATCACTGGTTGGTGATGAGTTGGTGGATGTGGCTTTGATGTAGTCTCCTGATTCCACCTTCCTGTAGCCAGCCCACATTCCCACCCTCCAGCTTCCTGGACAGCCAGCCGGACACCTGCAGGCCCTCTGGCCAGCAACAGGGGCCGGGGGTGCAGTACACAGCTCAGAACGGGTTTCTTTTTTATTATTTTTATTTTTATTTATTTATTTTTTTGACAGGTAGAGTTATAGACAGTGAGAGAGAGAGAGACAGAGAGAAAGGTCTTCCTTCCGTTGGTTCACTCCCCAAATGGCCCCTATGGCCAGAGCTGCGCCAATCTGAAGCCAGGAGCCAGGTGCTTCCTCCTGGTCTCCCATGCAGGTGCAGGGCCCAAGCACTTGGGCCATCCTCCACTGCCTTCCCGGGCCACAGCAGAGAGCTGGTCTGGAAGAGGAGCAACCGGGACAGAATCCGTCGTCCCGACCGGGACTAGAACCCGGGGTGCCAACGCCGCAGGCGGAGGATTAGCCTAGTGAGCCGTGGCGCCGGCCCAGGACGGGCTTCTTACACAGAATCCTCTCCTTCAGCGAAACTCGCCAGCAGGGCCGAGGACACGTAGGGGAACAGGGGACGGGATGGCAGTATTGCTCCAGCCCAGTCCTGCTGAGCACATGGAGCCAGGGAAATGGGACAGCTACTTTCCATCTATTTGCATGTCCATTTCTTACCACTCTGAGGTGTCACTGTCCCCACTTTACAAAAGAGGAAGCTGAGGCCAAGGCCAGGGGATTTGTACCAAGCCTCCTCCGATTTGAAAGCCCAAGTTCCTCTCTCCACCCAGTGTGTTGCTCCTCATTTGGAGCGCTGGGGACGGGGGCTCTTGGATGTTTTATTGAGCTCTCACGGTGGCCTCGTCTGGGCCCCTGGGGCACCAGCTCATTCTGGGCCTGGTTGCTGGAGCTCCCTTCAGCACCCAGCTCCACAGAGGCTTCGTGGCAGATCTGACCGGGCCTGAGCTGGAAGGCAGGACTGAAGGCTCCCTTCCTGTGAGGCCGGGCCATGGTCTCCCGTTCAGGTCCTATGCCTCGGGCTGTCCTCACAAGGCCAAAGAGTCTGCCATGGAGGTCCGAGCGGCCCTCCCATCAGGCAGCCCTGGGCCAGTATGTGGGCAGCTGCTTTCGCTCAGCCCGCCTGGTCAGGTCTGCAGGAACCAGCTCCTTCCAGCCAAGAGCTGGGTCCACCGGATTTCTCCATTAGCCCAGGAAAACCCCCTTGGTGCTTCTCTGACCACGAAGCGCCAAGACTTAGCCAGAGCCCAGGCAGCTGGTCTGCTCTGACGCCCCCGAGTGCTCCAGGCCGGCCTGGGCTTCCTTGATCTCCTTCCAAGCCTTCCTGGCATTCACCACCTGGTTATGTTTCCTGCTTTCCAGTCTCTGTGGCTTCTGCAACCATTCTCATTCTCTTTCCCTCCCACTCCCTTCCCCTTCCTGCTGCTTCTTCCCTCTCCTTGTCTCTTTCTCTCCCTTCTGCCCCCACCCCCCACTCCTTGCCCAGGGGTAGGTCTGTCTGCACAGGCAGGATCTTGGCCACATCATCAGTAGACCCCCCAGGATGCTGTTCCGTGGAGGGCAGCACAACAGAAGTGCCACGCTCGGGGCACGTGTTCCTGTGTTTCCTAGGGAGCCCTGAGGGCTGCTGCAGGGGGAGCTGGGTACTCCAGAGAGAGGCAGAGAAGACGACAAAGGAAGAGGGCCAGGGTTCATTCTCTTGTCCGGCCTGCATCACTCTCACCTATAAAAGCATGTCCTCCCTACCATCTAATCCGTCAGCCTTTTAGTAAAAGCTTAGATCGAAGTCAAGGGAAAAAAAAAGAAAAAGAAAAAACTAGCCTCATCCCCACAGCCACCAGAAAGGACGTTTCAGAGAATGGGTGATCAGATTGCCACGTTTGTTGAAAGCCCTGTAGACAGCCGACGTCTGTTCACACTGTTCTATGCAACAGGCACAGCGCGGCAAGCCACTCAGTAACTCGGGAACTGAGTGGACGGGACAGAGGATGAGCGTCCCTCGGGCGGGTGCCGGCTCCCATGGGAAATGGCTGTGGGGCACACAGGGTCACCCTGCAGACCGGGACTCATGGCTTCTCAGGAGCCGTCCCTGGGGCAGCCAGTGGCCCAGCAGACAGGTGCCCTGGGCTGTGCAAGTACAGTAGCGCCCAGTGTAACCCCCTCCCATGCCAGCCATGCCTGGGAGCTCACTGTTGGCAGTAAATCCTCATTGCGGTCCCCAGACGAGCATTGCCGTCCCCGTGTTCCAGATGAAGCCGACGCCACAAGAGGGAAGGATCGCGCGAGAAACCGCAGGGTGCAGTGGAGAGCCAGGGCGAGGCCCAGGTCTGCCGGTTCTCCTGTTGGTCAGTCTGGACGGCGAGATGTCTGAGGAGCCATCCTTCGGCCTGCGGGGTACGTGGGTGAGGACTGGTGCATGGGTGGGTGGGAGTCACATATGGATAAAATAAAATCAGGATCGATGGGTTCCCACCCCGACTCTCCCACTGACAATCTGTGTGGCCTTGTGCAAGTCACACAGCTTCCTTGTGTCCACTTGTAAAATGAAGAGTGATGCTGAGGATCTACCCTATAGGTTTGTAGTAAAGGCCGAAAGAGGTAAAGGATTGAAAACAGCAGTGAGTTGGGTAAATGGGATAGCCTGGGACCCACCTTTTTTTTTTTTTTTTTTTTTTGTCCCAAAGGAAGCAAGTTGTTTATTATTATTATTTTTAAAATACCAGTCAGCATCAGGTTCCATTATTCTACAAAAACATCATGACTGGGTCCAGGGACCTCAGCCTCATCAGACTCGTTGGCAAAATGGTATGTGGTCTCGCACTTGCTGCCCCGGCGTTCTCTACCCATGAAGGTTCTGGTAAGGATCTGAGTAGAGAACTCGGGACCCACAGTAGGCAGGCAGGTCTGTGACTCGGTAGGACCCGAAGGATGGCGTGGTGAGCCGGGATCCCCAGGAGCAAGGGGTGAAGCTGGAGGGGAGACGCCCACGGCGCAGCGGCTCCTCGATCCAGCCGGCAGCTCCAGGAGCGAGAGGAGGACCCGGCTGGTGCTCCCCCGCCATCCTGGCTTCTCTCTGGGGCTCCCGCATATGTACAGCAGGGTTTGCTAGGGTGTTCTATGCCTTCCACAAGTCGCTGGGGCAGATGGGCACGGAGTGAGGAGGGGAAGGAGAAGGTACAGAAGTCGGGACTCCTAGAGTCTTCCTCCGAGGTACCCTGGTCCTCAGCAAACAAATCCGCCCAGGCAGCCAGCTCCTCCCGAAATAGCAGGAAGGAAGGCGCTGGGAAGGCAGCGAGGCAGCTGCGACGTGCGGAGCTGTGTCCGCACGTCTGCTCCATCCTCAGGAGCAGACCAAGATCCTCCCAAAGCACTGTTTTCAGTTAGAGGAGGACGTGTTCACTATCAACAATGAGCGTGAAAAGTAAAATCCAGATCCAAGTGGGAGAGAAACGCTAGCAAGGAAGTTTGTCTCATGGCTGTGTGCATGGGCGGACGTGTGAGCAGGGACTGACCTAGACCGAAGGGTCCTCCTCGGTCATTTTTTGTTTTTAGCATTGGCTGACGCAGGGTCTGAGATCCCCTCTTTCTGTTCTCCATCCCTCTGTTTTCTGCAATCCTTGGACTGGCAGGCTCTGAGCCCGCGTACTTCCCACTCTGTCCGGGATTCCCCCTCCCCTCGCAGCACGGAGCTTGGGCACAGAGCCGCCCAGCCGGCTGCCCGCTGCTCCCTCTGCAGTCACACCCCGCCCAGGGAACGTGTCCACGGGCTCTGAGACGCAGGTGTCGTCGGTGAGCATGGACGTGGCCAGCTTGTCCTACTCCATCAGCAGCATCCTGGGTATCCCATCGCCCAGCGCCGGCACCAACAAGCACAAGAGAGACGAAGGTATTCAGGAGTCCCCAGTGCCAAACAGTGACTCACCCTGGGGCAGACTTCCTGCAGAAGCAGATGTGGGGCGACCTGTTCACGCAGCAGCAGCTGGCAGTGCTGGACCGTGTGTTCGAGAGGCAGCTCTACTCCGATCTTCACCACCACAGAGCCCATCAAGCCTGACCAGTTTTCCTCCGGTCTGCTCCCCTCTTTCTGATGACGGACAAACTCTGTGTCGGTGGGGTTTAAAGACTACAAGTGGATTGTCAAGGAGCTGCCTGCACCGTGCTGGGATGTTTGTCCATTCCTTTATTCATTCAACCATCCAAGACATTTTCCAGTGATGCCATGTCAGTGACATTGACCGCCTGTGGTGTGCTGTCTGGCATAAAATAGCAGTAATGGGTGCAGCCCAAGGTCCTGCGTGAGCACTGATTTTTACATAGACACATTCCCTGTCCCTGCCAAAGCACAAAGCTAACTAATATTGCAGTTGGAAAGCAACAACAACAGATAATTCCAGTGTTACAGCTTGTGTGTTGTGAAAGTGCACTGGAAATTTGGAATCAGGAATTTGGCTATTCACTAAAGTCTTTAAAAATGACAAAAATAAACCTCTTTTTGTAAGTTATTTTCATAAAAGGATGTAGATTTGTGGAAAAAAAAAAAAAAGGAAGTCCACAGGAGTGCCTCTCACGCTGCACTTGTGGAGGGGACCAGGCGCTCACTGCCATCTGTCCCCTGGACACAGACCCCTGCAGGCACTTAGGACATCCACCCTCGGCGCTGTGCACTGGGACACTTGGGAGTACTGGCTTAGAAGAGCCACTTCTCGGAACTCTCACAATGTTCTTTCCATCTGTGGCTCCAGGCACAGCCTGGAGCTGTCCTCAGTCTCGCCTGGCCGGGCCTCAGTTTCCTTATTTGTAAGGTGATGTGAAGACAGAGCTACGTGTGAAGACGTGTGGCTTGTGAACCTCTACATCGGAGTCATCTCCATGGGTTATTGAAAATGTGGTTTCATGGGTGTGGCCCCAGGCTGACCACATCACGTTGTCCAATGGAGCTTGCCCAGGTTTGAATAGGATATGGCTCCAATACTCACGCCAGAGCCAGGTGGTCGAAACTTCATTCAGATGTTTAGGAGATGGGCCTGGCGGGAGGTCCCAGGTCAGGGGCCGTGCCCTTGGGGGGCAGTTCTCACGGGACGGTTGTTGTGGTTGATGTAGAGTGGGAGTCAGGGCTGGCCACAGCCCCTGCTTCCTGGCTGCCACAGCATTGTCCTCACATCCTCCCTCTTCCTCTGCCTTCTTCCTGCCTCACCCGACACTGAACTGTTGAGGTGGGTTCATTCTGAGAGGAGCAGTGTGGTGGGGCAAGAGACACGGAGTCACCACACAGACCCCGGGAGTCGGGTGAAAGCAGGCCCGAGGCGAGCAGCCCGCAGACTCCTTTATTTCAGTTGGTGCATCAGCTTAAATAGCCAAGGCAGCCAATCCGGTCAAGGGGCGGTCTATGCCCTAACCAATCATGGCCTGTTGCCAGGCAGTTTCCGAAGCCATCCAATCACAGCCTGTTGCCAGGCAGGTGCCATTGCCAGTGGCCATCTTGGCATGGCCTTCTCATTCCACCACACTGAACCAATTGGGCCTGGCTGATCTTGGACTGTGAGCCTCCAAAACCGTGAGCAGAAATAAAACCCCTTCTTTCGTAAGCAGCTTCTGTTAGGTTGATGACCACCAATACTGACTGATACACAGCTCTGGGATGTACATTTGTAAAGGGGCTTTCTCCCCCATGCTCTGCCCCGACTCCCAGACACCCTGACACACCGCTCCCCTCAGTAACACCTGGACGTAAACCATCAGTCAATACATTGAAACCTGATTTTGCTTGTGAGTTTGGCAGTTTTAATGCTTTTCCCTGTGTTTTGGGTTTGTTTTTAGTAGTTGCACTGCATGTGCCTACACGTGGCTCTCCTCGTGTTTGTTCTCTGTGGGGTTCGTTACACTTCTGGAATCTATGGTTTGTTATCTTCTGTCAGTTTTGGGAAGGCACTCAGTCATTCTGCAAAAGTTACACCTGTCCCATCTGCTCCTCTGTGACCAGCGTTGCAGCTGTGTGGTTGTTGGACTTACCCACGTGTCCCTCTGTGAGTCCTGCATGCTCCTCTCCTGCACCTGGCATTTTCCACCCAACACATTTCCTTCCATTCCTTCATCCTAAATATTCTCTACTGACCTGTGTGGACTTTACTAGCCCTTTAATTTGATGCTAAATCCAGCTCTTGGGTTCTTAGATTTAATTACTGTGTTTTCATTTCATTTAAAAGTAATTTTGTTAAAATTAACTTCCTTGGACATAGTTATCACAATTTTCTTGACAGTCTCTGTATGATAATTCCAATGTCAGGGTCTCTGTGGGTCTCCTACGTCTATTCCTTCTCTTGGTTTCTGGTCGTTCACATCTCCTAGTAAGCCTTGTAACTTGTTTACTTGTAAAAATTTCTTTTTTACTTTTATAATTTGTTTATTGAATGTCAGGTGTCAAGTATGAAGGATGGAAGCTGGGCTTCAAGGCTCAGGGTGATGCTCTCTTTTCTCCTTCAAGGATTTGCCTTTGCTTCTGGACATTGGGTGGGGGCTGGTCACTGTAATCCAGTCTGGGACTGAGCAGGGTTGAAGCCAGGCTTTAGTCTTTGTCTTTTTTTTTTTTTTTTTAATTTATTTGACAGGTAGAGTTAGACAGTGAGAGAGAGAGAGAGAGACAGAGAGAAAGGTCTTCCCCCAAATGGCTGCTATGGCCAGAGCTGCGCCGATCCGAAGCCAGGAGCCAGGTGCCTCCTCCTGGTCTCCCACGCAGGTGCAGGTGCCCAAGCACTTGGGCCATCCTCCACTGCCCTCCCGGGCCACAGCAGAGAGCTGGCCTGGAAGAGGAGCAGCTGGGACTAGAACCCGGTGCCCATATGGGATGCCGG
Source organism: Lepus europaeus (assembly GCF_033115175.1). NCBI lineage: Eukaryota > Metazoa > Chordata > Mammalia > Lagomorpha > Leporidae > Lepus > Lepus europaeus. The sequence continues at coordinate 109,644,535 of NC_084837.1, forward strand.
CGCTGCAGGCAGAGGATTAACCAAGTGAGCCACGGTGCCGCTCCCCTCCCCCTTTTTTTCCAGGCTTTAGTCTTTATAGCTGCAAACCTATTTCTGGTTAGTTCTTATTCTTGGGCTTGAGGATTTCCTTCTGAAAGCGGGGGGCACCTACCTAGGCCCCTTCTTCTTGGTGAGTTCTGAGCTCTGAGGGCTGATTTTTTTCCTGGTATGGTAGAACTATCCAGGCTCTGCTTAGCTTCCCGGCCTCTTGGGTGCCAGTTTCCACCTCATGTCTCTTCTGCTGGCTTGCTCACTGGCCAGTTCCTACAAAGCATAGGAATGGCTTTTAAGTTTTAGCTTTAAAGTTTTTCTTAGCTTTAAAGTTTTTTTTTTAAGGATCAGCGATGCTTTAGGATATAAAGCTGTGCCAAGTCCAGTCCACTTTCGCACATTTTGTCTCTGAGAGACCTTCGTGCCTTAAGATCTTACTGGGGCTGGGCATTTGGCACGGCGGCTAAGATGATATTTCCAATGCCTGCATCCCATATCAGAGCGCCCGAGTTTGATTTCTAGCTCTGCTCCTGATCCAGCTCCTTCCTAACACACACCTTGGGTATCAACTGGTGATGTCTCAAGTAGCTGGCTCCCTGCCACCCACATGGGAGACCTGGATTGAGTTTCTGTCTCCTGGCTGTTCCGGGTATTTAGGAAGTAACCAGCTGATGATTTCTCTCTCTCTCCCCTTCTTTCCTTCCCTCCCTCCCTCCCAAATCAAAAATAAATAAATGATCTGTTTTATATCTCATAGCTCACTGATGCTTTCAAACAGATTTTTTTTTTTTTTTTTTTTTTTTTGGACAGGCAGAGTGGACAGTGAGAGAGAGAGAGAGAGAGAAAGGTCTTCCTTTGCCGTTGGTTCACCCTCCAATGGCCGCTGCGGCCGGCGCACCGCGCTGATCCGATGGCAGGAGCCAGGTGCTTCTCCTGGTCTCCCATAGGGTGCAGGGCCCAAGCACTTGGGCCATCCTCCTCTGCACTCCCGGGCCATAGCAGAGAGCTGGCCTGGAAGAGGGGCAACCGGGACAGAATCCGGTGCCCCGACCGGGACTAGAACCCGGTGTGCCGGCGCCGCAAGGCGGAGGATTAGCCTAGTGAGCCGTGGCGCCGGCCTCAAACAGATTTTTAAAAACATGTTTTGTTTTGCGTTTCTACTTGTTCTTGATAGTAGAGTTGATCTGAATAAATTTACCCGTCCCAGGGACCTTGCAACTCTGGCACCCCATGTCAAACTGCCAGTTTGAGTACTGGCTGCTCTGTTGCCAATTCAGCTCCCTGTTCATGCAACCGAGAAAAGCGGTGGAAGATGGCCCGAGTGCTTGGGCCCCTTCCACTGTCTTGGGAGATCCAGAAGGAGTTCCTGGCTCTTGGCTTAGACCTGGCCCAGCCCTGGCTGCTACAGCCATTTGGTGAGTGAACCAGTAGATGGAAGATGTCTCTCTCTCTATTTATGCCTCTCTGTCACTCTGTTTTTCAAATAAATAAAATAATAATAAAAATAAATTAGCTTGTCATAGACAAAAATGGACATCCTTGGTATTGGTTTTTCAAAATCTAAAGCAGTTCTCATGAGACACACTGGGCAAAATCAACTCCTGGACACATCATTTTTTAAAAGGATTTATTTATTTATTTGAAAGTCTGAGTTACACAGAGAGAGGAGAGGCAGAGAGAGAGAGAGAGAGGTCTTCCATCTGATGGTTCACTCCCCAGTTGGCCGCAACAGCCGGAGCTGTGCCGATCCGAAGCCAGGAGCCAGGAGCTTCTTCCAGGTCTCCCACACAGGTGCCGGGGCCCAAGAACTTGGGCCATCTTCTACTGCTTTCCCAGGCCATAGCAGAGAGCTGGATCAGAAGTGGAGCAGCCGGGACTCGAACAAGCACCCATATGGGATGCCTGTGCTTCAGGCCAGCGCGTTAACCCGCTGTGCCACAGTGCCTGGACACATCATAAGAGCCACCTGAGGCCCTTATTTAAAAATGCCAATTTCCTGGCCCCACCCTAGTACTGCACAAGAATTTCCAGAGAAGACTGGTGACTTGTAGCTCCAGCTAGTGCTTCTAACAAAGGCACAGTCGGGAAGCAGTGACCAAGTGGCTGTGTAGGGATTTCCTGCTCTGTGTGCAAGCATGTGCCAGCTAGCCTGGTGATCCACCTGCCCCGTGAACCCTGCAGATACGGGCAGGACCGTGTTCTGATGGGCACAGAGGGCAGTGTGCTACCTAGTACGGCTTCCTCCACATTGATGCCGCGTTCTGCAACTCCACCAGTGGTAGCTCCCTTTGCTGAATCATTTCCAATTTCTTCCCCAGACATTTTAATCAGAAATGAAAAATGATTGGCTTTTTGGCCAACAGTTCGGCCTAGGAGGACGCGAGTTGCCTCTCAGAGGGACATTAATTGCCCTGACTCTAGTGGGATGCTGTAGGAAGGGGCCTGGGACCTGGATGAGCTCAGGGCACTTGGGCGACACAGAGTTGGAAGAGGCACTCAGCCGGCTCCCTCTTCTCTCTGCTGATGTCAGTAGCATTTGCCTGCTGGAGTGTATCTGTTTGTCATCCTTTATTGTATTTATCTTTTATGTTTTACTTATTTGAAAGAGAGAGAGAGAAAGAGAGAGAGAGAGAGAGAGAGACTGACTCCCATCTGCTTGTCCATGCCCCAAACGCCCACAGCAGTTGGGGGTGGGCTACACCCGGGAACTCAGTCCGGATCTCCCACGTGAGTTGCAGAGACCCTACTACTGGAGCCAACACCTGATGCCTTCCTGGGTGCACACGAGCAGGAAGCTAGAATGAGAAGCAGAGGCGGAACTCTATCCCACGCACTCTGATGGGGACGTGGGCATCCCGATCGCCAGCTTCACCCTCGCACCGGCTCCCCTCAGTCCGGCTTGATCTCAGCTGCCAATCACAGGACTAGGGTGCACTTCTGAACCTCACCCACCCCCTTTCTCTCCCCTCTCCCTAGTCCAGAACTGGAACAGAGGCCGCCCTGTCTGCTCACACACCCTGCCCTGCCGCTTGCTGTCACAGCTGTCCCTGGGGCCACCGCCCAGCAGATGTGGAGCCTGGCAGGAGGGCAAGGCTGGCAGAGTCCTTTCCCCTGGGCCGGGTAGCCACTCCGAGCCTCCTGGTTCTCTCTGGCTTTTGTGCCCCCTTGGAGGTCTCTGCTGGGCCCGACCCACGGCCTGCCCGGGGAATGCGCTCCCAAATTAATAAAACTGTGCAGTAACCCAGTGGGAAATGCCAGCAGGGAATTCATTAGAGAAGAGGCATAAAAAACCATAAACACAAGTATATGAAAAACACTTAATTTCAACTTTTGTGTAAGAAATGCAGATTCAGGCTGGTGCCGTGGCTCACCAGGTTAATCCTTCGCCTGCGGCACCCGCACACTGGGTTCTAGTCCCAGTCGGGGCGCCAGATTCTGTCCTGGTTGCCCCTCTTCCAGTCCAGCTCTCTGCTGTGGCCCAGGAGTGCAGTGGAGGATGGCCCAAGTGCTTGGGCCCTGCACCCACATGGGAGACCTGGAGGAGGCACCTGGCTCCTGGCTTTGGATCAACGCGGTGCGCCAGCTGCAGCAGCCATTGAGGGGTTAACCAACGGAAAAAGGAAGACCTTTCTCTCTGTCTCTCTCTTTGTCCACTCTGCCTGTCAAAAACAGACCCTGTGAAGGGCGCAAGATAACCAGAGGGATCCCGTCTGGCTGTGGAGCACTCAGGCCCTGCCGTGAAGGTGTGGGCTTGCAGCATCTCCGGAGAGCAAGTTGGCAGAAGGCATTCAAGCCTTAGAGTTTTCCATGACCTTTGACCCTAAGCCATCACATCCAGGAGTCGACCCCAAGGACACAACATCCGCCAGTGGCCACGTTATGTGCAGGAACGATCAGCCTGAGGTTCTTTTTAATAGTGAAAACTGCTGCTGGCCAATGAAACACAGCCACATCAACAGGGGGACTGCTAGGTGGATCTGGACTGAACCCTGTGTCACCATCACCGTTCTCACTGACGGAGGCAGGCATTGCTTGGGATGCCCGCATCCTGTATGGGGGGTCCTGGGATTGAGTCCTACTCCTGCCTGCCTTCCAGCTCCCTGCTAATGCACACCCTGGGAGGCAGCAGGAGATGGCTCAAGAGCTTGGGTCTCTGCCACTCACGTGGGAGACCCAGAGGGAGTTGCTGGCTCCTGGTTCCAGCCTGGCCCAGCCCTGGCTGTTGCAGGCATTTGGGGAGTGAACCAGTGGATAGGAGTTCTCTCTCAAAATGTTCACACAGCTGCCTGTGTTTTATCAAACACAAAACCCTAAAAGATGACTACTATAGAACATGGAAAGGAAGCAGGCACACGGGTGGCTGGCGTGTGGGAGCGCCACCTGTGCTCCAGCCTGGATGCTCTGCTGGGTCTCCGGGAGGCCTCCGCGGGTCACCTTAGCTGTGAGACAGATGTCCCCCTGTCACGTGTAGCAGCTCTCATAGCCGTGCAACACTTTGTGATCCTTTTCTGAGCCATCATTTTGTTTCGCCCTCATGGCTGTGGCTTGCACAGTAGTACTGTGTAGGCTATTGGCTGTTTGATCGTCAGTAATTAATTGAAAAGCTCACCTTATTTTTGTCTATCATGAGCAGAGGAGAACTTCCCAAGGGCCACTGGGAGGCAGGGGTTTTGGGAACCAGGACGGCCTGGCAGAGTGGCCAAGTTAAAGCTAGCCGGGGCTGTGTGGGCGGGCGGTCCACAAGGTTGGGCCTGGGGTTAGTTACTATTAGATGATGGAGGAGTTGGTAGCAGGCCCAGGAGGGGATTGGGGCAGCTGTAAGTGAAGTATTGGAAAAGCCCAGGAGCTGAGAAACCTGCTCGAGGTTCAGGACATGGCCCGGGGCGGTGGCTTCCTTGGAGGCCTGGCTGAAGGTCGTGGCAGTCGAATGGACACCAGGACTTGTACCCTTCAAGGAAAGAGTAGGGGCAGAGAAAAGAGCAGTAGCCCAGCAGTTTTTGTTTTTTTTTAAAGGTTTATTTATTTGTTTGAAAGGCAGAGTTATATAGAGAGAGGCAGAGGCAGAGAGAGAGAGATCTTCCATCTACTGGTTCACTCCCCAAATGTCCACATTTAGGCCAGGCCAAAGCCAGGAGCCAGGAACTCCACCTGGGTCATCCACATGGGTACAGGGGCTCAAGCACTTGGGCCATGCTCCACTGCTTTCCCAGGTGCATTAGCAGGGAGCTGGATTGGGAGTGGGGCAGCCAGGACTTGAACTGGCGCCCATATAGGATGCCAGCACTGCAGAGCGAGGCTTAACCCACAGCGCCATGACACCAGCTCCCAAGGAGATCTATTTAAGGCTGACAACAGGCATGGCAGGCATTACTGGAGAGCTCCGAAGCAAAGATTTGGCACATGCAGACTTGGGTGCAAGTTGCAAGTCTGCGTTTATGCAAAAGCGGCAGCAATGGACAATGTGTGTGTGATAGAGGCACCAATCAGGGGGTAACCTGGACAAATGCACTCACTTAAGTAGAAATCGAGCAGTTTACTTCCTGCCTACTAACAGGTCGAAGCCTCATCTTTAAAACGGATGGCCTTACCTCCGGGCTCCCCAGGTGATCATATTAGCCCTGGCCGACGCGGTCTGGCTTCTCCATAAATTCTGTCTCCTCTAACACAAGATCGTAGCCCTTGGGGATTTTTTTTTTTTTTTTTTTTTTAATATTCCCTGAGCTGAACTCCTGGGCTTGTGGAAGAGGCCTGACACGAAACTGCAGATTGCTTTTTTATTTTTTTCCCCCAATCACAATCCTTTTAATTACTGTATGCACCCAATTTTATTATCCAATTATGAATAAGATTAAAGTTCACCGAGCTACCCGTTTTATGTTACATCCCTTCATTTTTAAAAGATCAATGGGACATTAAAGCACAAGTGATACAGCCAGCCGCGGCTTACACACGTTGACGCTTCATCTATCTTCCGTAAACAGCAGAACTGGCTCTGGTATTTGCCCCAGCATAATAGGCCCGTGTACAGAGCGTGCTATAGACCTTTTCATTTCAGCCTTGGAAAAAATACAATGCATCCCCGGTGGGATTCATAATTTCCCCGAACGTCTCGTGCCGAAGGCCCCGGAGCGCCCAGCCGCTTGGTTACAGCAGATGGATGCGAGCCCACTGTTTCATGAAATTGCTTTTGAATATTTGCAGAACGACCTTTTCCCACTGCATCCCACCCAAGCGCATTAACTCGTTCCGCACACACGGTGGACAACGCCAGGCCGAGCCGCTGTCCTGCAGTGCCCTGCTGAAACCTCGCACCCTTGAATAGGAAACCTTTCCCGACACGTGTCCCACCGCCAGAGGGAGGCCAATGGGCTGCCAACTCCGCGCATCTGGGAGGTGGCGGTACCAGGGTGGTGACTCAGGCCTGAGCTGGCGCCAAAGCCTTGGCTGCTTCCACACCCTGGGAGCTTGTTGTCAATGCCTCTGTCATGGCCTCTGTCCCCTCTTCCCTTCTGTTTGCACAACCTGAGCCCATGTTCCCTGCATCGTAATCGGAGGTCCAGGGGGTGGTTTCCTTCTCCTACTACCACTTGATTTGTTTACATTTAAAGGTTTATGTGTTTACTTTGAAAGAGTTACAGAGAGAGAGGGAGACACACACACACACACAGAGAATATAAGAATGAGAGAGAGAGAGAATGAGAATGAGAGAGAGGTCTTCCTTCCACTGGTTCACTCCTTAGATGGCTGTAATGGCCAGTGCTGGGCCAGGCCAAAGCCAGGAGCCAGGAGCTTCATCTGGGTCTCCCACATGGATGGCAGGGGCCCAAGGACTTGGGTCATCTTCCGCTGCTTTTCCTAGGCCATTAACAGGGAGCTGGATCAGAAAAGTGGAGCAGCCAGGACACAAACCGGCCCCCATATGGGATGCTGGCGCTGCAGGTGGTGGCTTTACCTGCTACACCGCGATGCCGGCCCCTCTTACTGCCGCTTTAAGTGTAGTTCGCATTCAGCAGATACAAGAGCATTCAAAAAGTTCATGGAAAATTCACATCTATGCATGAATTTCAGGATTTTTGCGTCTGCATATGCTTGTCTTTTAATTCCATTTTCCATGACCTTTTTGAAGTGCCCTCATATTTCAGGGTGTCGGTTTGGGGTCAGAGAAGCCGAACCACTGATTGTACGCGTGCGCGTAGGACAGTTTTGTCTGTTAGAGGAATCCGATGTCTTTTTGCGTGCGGCGCTAGAGCGTCAAGCCCGCAGACCGGGTGGCTAGGAAGGGAAGGCGGATGGAAGGCAGAGGAGAGCAAGGACTTGCTGGAACCCACGCGTCCAAGCTGGAGCCCCAGCGTGGAGGGGCCCATGTCAGTTGGTTTGTGACATTAGTGCTGTGGGTGCTTTCCAGAGCCAGGGACTCTGGGGTCAACCGTTCACACCTGGCCCAGGCGCTGGGTCCCTGGGGCAGGACTCGGCAGGGAGACGAAGCCGCTGCAAGTCACGTTCGTGGCAAAGCATAGGCGCCAAGCCCACAGCTTCCCTTCTGCCTTCCAGATCTTCCACCAGGGGCTCCTGCACACTGGTCCCTGTGGAGAAGGGGACTCTGGGAAATGTAGTTCAGCTTAACCCCAAAGTCGCTCTGGTTCCCCTCTGTCAACCTGCGTCGCCTTCAGCCACACTTAAGGAAGGAATGAAGAAGGAGCATGTGAGCCTCTGCCTGGCATGACCAGACAGCAAGCCCTCGCCAGCAGGGGCTCCAGAACGCTGCCCCGCGTTCACGCGCCCCCGTCTCTGGCAGAGAAACTGAGACACAAGGCCAACCGCTATCAACACATCCTACGGAGGTGGTAGAGGAGGAAGAACCAATATACGCGGTTTGTACAGACAGAGGCTTCTATCGAAATGAGGAGGAAACACAAACGGGCCAATCCTCATTTCTATTTTTTTAAGATGTATTTATTTATTTGAGAGACAGAGTTAGAGAGAGAGAGAGAGAGAGAAGTCTTCCACGGGCCATCTTCCACTGCTTTCCCAGGCCATCAACAAGGAGCTGAATTGTAAGTGGAACAGCCAGGACTCGAACCGGCACCCATATGGGATGTCGGTGCCATGGGTGGAGGCTCAACCTACTGCACCACAGCACAGGCCCCAGCAGTCCTCATTTCTACAGCTGGTCCCGTGGTCATCGCTGGAATTGACTCCTGCCTCGTCCACTGCTCGTTGAATGTTTATTTCCTTTGCCTTCCAAACCACCGCAGGTGCACGATCAAGGCCAGAGATCAGCAAACTATTTTTTCCCCAAGAATCTGAGGGTAACATGGAGGCCTTGAAGGCCCAGAGCCTCTGTCTCCAGCACTCAACTGGGCACTTCTGTACTGCAGGAAAACCTGACTTGTAGAATTAGGTGGAGGGCCGGGTCTGCCGCTGGCCTGACAGCCCTGCCTGGATTAGGTAGTTGCTGTGTTCCCTGAACTTGAACCCAGGATGCAGGAGAGGTGAGAGACACCTGGGAGCATCTCCCAGGGGGCCATGCTCCTCTGGTAGGATTGCTCCGTTTCACCCCTGGTAGTCAGGGTCAGTGATTCCAGCCACTCTAGGTGCCCTGTAACCTGTTGACTTGGTGGCAAGAGGAGCCCAGAGTGACCAGGTAGCGACTTCGGCGTCCCGGTCAGTGGAGTCTAGGATGAGCCGGGGGAACATCCCACTGCTTTCTTCCATCCCGATTTTGGCTGGAGAACAGGGAGCCATGGGGACGGTGGTGTGAAGGTGGGCAGAGTCAGAGGATGGCTTGTCCAGGCTGCAGGGCCAGCCGTTTGGATTCTATGGAAGGTACACTGGGTAGGCAGATGCTAAGCAGGTCAGTGGCCTGCTCTGGTTGCTGGTGGAGAAGGGGCGGTAGGAGGGCAGGAGAGGGCGTGGGGAGGCCAGGTAGGGGTGAGACGGAGGGGCAGCTGGGATCAGGCGGGGCTCGTGGAGTGGGTGGGTGCTGTAGACGTGTTGGGAGGCAGCACAGACAGGGCATGGTTGTAGGGAAGACGGAAAGGGAGGAATCAGGGGGTGACTCCCGGGTCCCAGGACTTATGGGGGCTTTTGTTGTGTCTGTGCATGGAGAAGATGGGCAGGAGAAAGAGGATGACGCTAATGGCTTTTGTGTGTGGTGAAATACTCCTAACGCGGAATTCGCCGCTGTAGCCACTTAGAACGAGTTCAGTGGCACCCAGTACCCTCGCAGTGTTACGCCATCGCCAGCATCCCCAGAACTGTTGGTTTTCTCCCATGGAAACCCCATCCCATTCAGTGGGGGAAGCTGAATCCAGAGAGGCCTAGAGGAACTTCCTGAGCCTGCCTCGAATTTGAAAACCTGTCTTTAAGTTTCAATTCCCTGGTAGCAAACACCCCAGCCCCAGGGCGCTTCTGCCTAAGGATCATTAAGGTGGTACAGTAGGAGTGGCTAAGACCCTTTTGCATCACAACACCCCACCCCTTGCCCACATCCGCTCATGTGCTCTGTACCTCAGCTATATATACACACACGCCTCCCTTTTACAATAAAGAGACCCTGCGCCTGATTGTCCCCCGGGTTTGGGGAAGGCTGAGTGGCGGGTGGCGCACTTTCCCCTCTTCGGTCAAGGCAAGCTGCGGGCAGCCTGCCTAATTCTCCAGCGGAGGCGAGAACAGTCACCGCACCATTCGTCACGAGCTCCCCATGGATTTGACTGCACTGGGCAGCTCCCATAAGCAGAATCCTGCAGGATTTGTCCTTGTGTCACCTATAGCACAGTGTCACAAGATTGTTCTGTGCTGAGCGGGGTCAGCGTCCCCTTCCTCTTCAAGGCTGGCTGACGTCCTGTGTACAGAGAGACTGCATTTTGTGTATCCGTGTGTCTGCGAAGGGCACCAATCCCTGATGTGAACTCACCCGCTCTGTAACGTGGGTGCACAAATAGGCGTTTGAGTCCTTGCTTTCACTGCTCTTGGATATGTGAAAGAATCTCAAGAAAGTTCATAGAGAATTATAAGTTTTGGTGCAAAAATTTTTTTTTGAAATCTCTGCATAGTTTTTTTTAATAATATACATTTTCCATGAACTTTTTGAAAACCAATTTGTATATATGGTTTCTAAAGTTTTCTTTTTAAAGATTTATTTATTTGTTTGAAAGGCAGAGTTACAGAGAGACAGAGGCAGAGAGAGAGAGAGATAGAGAGAGGTCCTCCATCTGCTGGTTCACTCCCCAATGGCCACAACAGCTAGAGCTGGGCTGATCCAAAACCAGAAGCCAGGAGCTTCTTCCGGGTCTCCCACACAGATGCAAGGACCCAAGACTTGGGCCATTTTCCACTGCTTTCCCAGGCCATAGCTGAGAACTGGATCTAAAGTGGAACAGCTGGGACTTGAACTGGTGCCCATATGGGATGCTGGCACTGCAGGCAGCAGCTTTACCTGCTATGTCACAGTGCTAGCCAAATTTCTAAAATTTTTGTTTGTTTTGTTTATTTATTTGACAGGTAGAGTTATAGACAGTGAGAGAGAGAGAGAGAGAGAAAGGTCTGCCTTCTGTTGTTCACCCTCCAGTGGCCGCCACGGCTGGCGATGCGCTGATCCGAAGCCAGGAGCCAGGTGCTTCTCCTGGTCTCCCATGGGGTGCAGGGCCCAAGGGCTTGGGCCATCCTCCACTGCCCTCCCGGGCCACAGCAGAGAGCTGGCCTGGAAGAGGAGCAACCAGGACAAGAACCCGGTGCTTATATGGATGCCAGCGCCGCAGGTGGAGGATTAACCAAGTTAGCCACGGCGCAGGCCCCCTAAAGTTTTTTTTTTAATGTTTCAAATGTAAAGCACACACACACACACACACGTGAGAGAGAGAAAAGAGATATCTCTTCATTTGCCAGCTCCCTTTCCAAATGTCCGCAGCAGCTTGGAGCAGGACCGGACTGAAGCCAGGACCCAGGGACTCCCTGCAGTTCCTCCACGTGGGCGACATGCAAGGACTCTTGCTCGTGCCACCACCTGCATGTTAGCAGGCAGCTGGCATCGGGCGCAGAGCCAGGACCCAATCGCAGCCACTCCTGTGTGGGAGCTTGACCCACTAGGCCCCGATTGCAACATATTTTGTACCACAATAAACTATAAACTTAACTTTTAATTGCATTTTTCCAAAAAATGTTTGGCTTAGCCTCATACACCAATCCATTCAACCCAGCTTCCTGCTATGTGCGCCCTGGGAGGCAGCAGGTGACGTGACCCAGACTGAATTCTGGGCTCTTGGCCTCAGCCTGTCCCAGCCCTGGCCGTTTTGGTTATTTGGAGAGTGAGCCAGGGGATGGGAGATCCCTCTGTGGCTGTCTCTGTGCCTTTCAAAGGAATAAAATAAAATAAATAAAAATTATTTAAAGCTGGTGTAGCTACATAAGGGACAGACCTAGAGTCTCTCTGACTCGTGGATTTTATCCCCATGGTTGCAAAATAGCTGCTCTCCCTCCAGCCATCACTTCCACATTAAAAGCAGGAAGAAGCTAGAAAGGCAAAGGCCCAGCTGAGTCAGCTTTGCTTTCCCTACGTTCCCCACAGTGGACTTCTACTTACGTTTCACTGGCCAGTCCGGCTGGCCTGGTCACCTCTGGCTATAGTGGAATTTGAGAGGTGTTTTTAATTGGGTCCTATTGTTGGCAGAGAGAATGGATATTGACTCAGCCAGGAGGGAAAGTCCACTGCAGCCAGGCAGAGATGATGGATGGAGGCGGGGAGAGGGGGAGGCAGAGCAGGAGAAAGGGAGACAGGCCAAGGCCAAGGCCACAGCGCTGGTCCCTGAGCAGTGCTCATTACCGAGCCATTTCTGGAGGTGCCTGGACTATTTTCACCTCTTTCTAAATGGGTCTTTCCAGACTCAGCACATCCCCGGAGCGTTCCCCCCACTCTCATTGGCACCCTCATTTCAATCTTTTTTTCCTTGCAGACACCCGACTCATGAGACCCTATTGCTTTTCCTTTATTTATAAACAATTCTTTGTGGCTGCTTGGGGAGGGAGGGAAGCATTAATTAAAAAAATACACAATTACCCAAAGACGACATTAATTCTATGTGGGCTTCCCAGTAGAGGGGTCTCTGTCCTGGAGAACCCCTGACCCAAAGGGGACCAGCAATTTGAATTATTGATCAGAAAGGGGATGTCCCAGGCTCTTGTGGCTTTAATCACGCAGCCGGGAAGAGGTGAGGCTGGCAGAGCCTGGGTCAGGCGAGGAGGGATTGTAAAGAGCGGAGAGACTGGCAGCTGCTGATCGGCAGGATTCTTTGGATGGGGCTGTAGCTGGGGAGTTCAAGGGCAGTGGCTCCAGAAAGGCGGGGGAGTCTTGGAGGAGGAGCTCAGAGAGTGAATCACTCCTGGTTCTTGTTGGAATTCCCACCAGAGCCCCCTGCTGGGCCTCTGACAAGGAGACCCCCTGGTGTGGGGAGGTGGGTGGGCACAGTGCAGGGGCCCAGGAGCCTCCGCCACTGCGCCTGTCCTGGGAGAATGCTGGCATCTCGTTACGTCGGAGGGGTCAAGATTGTAGAGCCAAGTGAGAGAAAGGCCTCTCCTTGCTCCTAGGGGGACGCCCGAGTGATCTGGAATCCTCCAGGAGGAGGGGCCGTGGCCGGGCCTGGCTGCTGGCTGGGGAGCCCTTTAGCTCGTCATGCCGGAGGCCGCCATGCTGTTAGTCGCTAAGCATGCCCTGGGGGTGTGCATCACAGCTTCCTGTCTGGCTGACCATGTCCTCTGGGGCCCCACCCCTGCTTTCTGATGTTGTACAACATTAAACCCCCAAACTGGAGTTGCTGTAGAACCCCCACACCTGGGTCCCCCTGAGCCAGTCACTGACGTGGGGTGGTGGGAGAAAGGAGGTCTTTATTGCAAAGCCAAGAGCAAGGAGCCGGGCAGCTCTTGCTAGTTCCCAGGTTCCCAGAGAGGTCAGGGGTGAAGGTTCTCCTAGACTGGAGTTGGGACTCAGAGACGCATGGTCAGCTCGTGTCCAGGTTCCTGGTTGGTCAGCGGCGCTCGTGACCTCCCTCTGATTGGTCAGTGGTGTCATGCTCTCCAGGGAATTATTTTGGCCTCTTGGGCTCCGGTTGGCCCAGGGGTTACCGTGCAAGTGGTCATCACCGTCGGCCCCAGACCTGAAATTTCCCTGCCCAGGCTGGAACCCTCCTGACAGTACTGCCCATCAGGATTTTATCTCCCGGAGAGGCAAACGGCTTCCCGAGTCTCGTGATCAGAACCTTGTCGGGCCAGCTGTCACTCCCTCAGCCCAGTGAATTCCTTTTGACAAGTGCTTAATCCCAAAGGACGGGCAAGGACGCCCTGGGTGACAGGAGACAGACAGGAGGCCGGGTCCTGGTGACGTCCTGCCCTACATTAGGGGCGTTGCTGGTTGCTGTGGGGGTTCCGTGTGGCCGCTTTCTGCGTGGCTGTCTGTTCTCAGGCCCCCTGCAAGTGCCTACATGTGTCCCCGGCCACCGCTCTGTGCCCACTGCCCTGCAGCCATCACCCCTCGGGCACAGGGATGCCCCTCCTCATCCACGGGACCCTGCCCCATTGTCAGTTCTCCCAGGAAGCCCCCTCTTTCCCACACTGGGTCATTTCGGATGAGCAGTCATTTTTGGGGTGAGTCCCTTGGCGTCCATCTCTGTGGCTGGGCCGTGGAAGCATGTGAGGGCAGGAGCCTTGCCTGCCGCTCTGCACACAGTAGGCTGTTTACTAAGTCTCCTCCTCACTCCAGGGGGCAGAGTCCACAATTCCCATTTCCCAGCGAAGTCCAGTGACTTACCTGCGGTCACACGGCCTGCCGGGGCTCAGCTGGAAGTCACACCCGGACTTCCCTAGGCACAGCCTGGCTCTATGCCCTAGTGCTGCCCCCAAGGCACAGCCCCCACAAGCCTGTTCCAGAACAGGGGGCAGCAGCCCCAGCCCTAGCACCCAGGGCCCTGCCGTGACCCACGGTGACTGCCAGTGACCTCGCCCCTGGTCTGGATGCCACCCCGGTAGTGACTTAGACCCGGGGTCCTCACCCGGCTGGTGCAGAGGACCCACTTTGTGCAGCCAGGCTGGGCCTCGAGGTGCTGTGCCAAACTCCTCTCCTTGCCTTGCCTGGATTCTCCCCTCAGCTTTACCCCTGGGTTCAGGACCCACCCAGGGAGCGGGACGCCACCCCTCGTGGCTGTGCGACAGTTTGGAGTTCAGCCAGATTGGTGCAGGGCCGGCCTGTCTCCCATGGTGCCTGCCTTCCGTGCAGACCCCCATCTTGCGCCTTGTGACTCTGTGGGGCCCAGATCATTGTGTCAGGCTTCTGCCCACCCCCTGTGGGTGCTGGATTCAGGGTCCCCTCCAGCCAGGGGGAAGCCTGGCACAGTGTGTCCAAGCAGGTGGCGCTGGAATGTGGGGAGGCGTCGCTCCTGGGCAGGGTGGGGGGGAGGAGGGATGGACACTGGCTCTGGGTATTACCCAGAGGCACTTTGTCACTGGAGAGGTGCCAGGTGCGGTCTCAGAGCTCTGCCAGACAGTGCCCCAGGCAGCGTGGACCTGTCTCTCTTGGCTGGAGAGGCCAGGGGTGGGTGAAGGCTGCCCACACTGGTGCTCTCCTGGCTCCCTCCTTCCCGCACTGCAGTTTCAAACCCTCTTTGTTTCAACCCACGTGCTGGGGAGCTGACTGCCACGTCAGACCAGGCTGAAGTCGTGGGTGGTGAAAGAATTTCCAGCAGCCAGGTAGGGTGAACAGCACTGGATTTACCGAACACGCGCAGTGGGCAGGACAGCCAGGGGCTGCCACAGGGACTGCAGTCCAAGGGCCCTACCTGTAACTGCAGTACCTTCTCAGTTAGGGTGAAGTTTTATCTTTTTCCCATGATCCAATGCGTTTTCCCAGGTAGGTGGTTTGCATGTCTGGGTGCTGCTGGGGAGCCTGCAGGGGCCCTCAGCTTTGGGACCCTCCCGGTGCCCTGGGCTAACCCTGCACAGAGGGGACAAGATATGCACCAGACAACGGCGAACTTTCCCGGTGACAAGTGCAGTGATGGAGCAGGGCTCCGCGGGAGGCAGACCCACAGTGGACAGAGCAGAGGAAGCCGGGGCGCTGGAGGCTGCTTCCCCCGCAAACAGTGCCTACAGCATTCTGGTGGGGAGCAGGGACTGCCTGGGGGGGCGTGGGGGGAGGGGTGTCCGGCTCTGGAACAGGCCTCATTGTAGAAGGGGTCAGGGAGGGCCAGGGTGCTGGACGTGGAGAGATCCAGCGAGAACTAGGACTCTGCTGATAGCGAAGAGAGAATGTGGGGTACCTGGGGCTAAGGGAGGCTCCTTCCCACTGTGCGTGGAGAGGCCACTGTTCCCTGGGAGAGGCTGAGATGGAAGTCGACGGTGGTGGCCGCCACTGCCACCCTCAGGCTTCACTGAGCCGGACCCTGCCCCAAGGCCTCCAGGAGGTGTGCTAACGACAGATTGGTGCAGGGCAAGGGGAGGCGGGCTCCTCGCCTACAGGAAAACACCCGAGGCACGTTCAGGTGAGAGCAGCTGCAGCCGACTTTGCCAGGGCGGGAGGCTGGTTTGGGCTCATGGCTTCGGAAGTTTGCAGGCCAACATCCAGCAGCCCCACTGCGGAGGACGGCTCAAGTGCTGGGGCCCCTGCACACATAGGGGAGACCTCGATGGAGTTCCTGGCTTCTGGCTTTGGCTGGGCCCAGCATTTGCCATTGCACCCATTTGGAGGAGTGAACCAGCAGATGGAAGATCTCTCTCTCCATCTCTCCCTCTCTCTCTCTCTGTCACTTTGCCATGCAAATAAATAAAATAAATCTTAAAAAAAAACCCAACCCAATTCAGTCACCTCCCAGATGCCTCCTCTACCTAACACTATAATTGGATTCAGTGTCCACTGTCTTGGTATCATTAACCTAAGACTTGAGGGACCAAACTTATTTTTAAAAAAAATGCCTTATTTTTATTTATTTGAAAGGCAGAGTTAGAGAGAGAGAGAGAGAGAGAGAGAGAGAGAGGTCTTCCATCTACTGGTTCACTCCGCAAATGGCCACAATGGCCCAGACTGGGCCAGGCAGAAGCCAGGAGCCAGGAGCTTCTTCCAGGTTTCCCATGTTGGCACAGGAGCCCAAGCACTTGGTCCATCTTCTGCTGCTTTCCCAGGCACATTAGCAGGGAGCTGGATCAGAAGTGGAGTAGCTGGGACTTGAACCAGCACCCATATGGGATGCTGGCATTGCAGGTGGCGGCTTTACTCCCCATATCAGAGCATCGGCCCTCAGGGACCAAACTTGTAACACACAGGCTTCTGGGGGACACTCAACGCCCAAACTCATATTCAATTCATGGCAAAAGATGACCAGGGCTTTGAAGTCTGCACAAAGGGATTGCCAGACACTTCCACACACACGTGCACACAAGTGCACACACAGCTACACACACAAACACATGCAGTGCACACACGCACACACACGCACACAATCTACATGTACACATGCAGTGCAACCTGCACACACACACACGCACACACACCTACACACAAACATGAACACACACACACGCACACAATCTACATGTACACATGCAGTGCAGCTTGCACACACGCACGCACACACACACACATGCACACGGTTCCCCACACTAATGAACACATTTATAGTTCAGGTCATGAACTGCTGGAAAAGAAGCTCACGTGATCTAAGAGGCTGGGAAGCCAAGACCATTTGAATGCTTTTTGACCTGTAATTTTTTTAATGGGCTGGAAACCCCCCAAACGACACATTTTATGGGCTAATTACATTTTCCTTGTTTGTTTTGTAAAGAGTTACTCAGCCTGACGCTGGATTTAGAGCAGGTCCCTTTGGAGAGCAGATTCATCACTTGCTTCGTTAGGAGCAGAGGCATCAGGAAATGCGTGGTCTCATGTCCCACTGTCCCGTGATGCTCCTTTCCCGGCATGCCCTGGGCGTGTTTGCTAACACCGGACAGACATCTGGTCACGGGAGACAGCACGTATCCCTTTCAGTTCACAGCCAGCGTTTGCTGTGTTTCTGTGAAGGGCTCTGTGTGTGCCGCGTGACCTTGAGGGAAGGTGAAGTTCTCTTTCCTTCTAGGAGCAGGTGTGTGATTTAGGATTCTAGGGCAAGTCAGCATTTGGCTCACAGATAGGTCACATCCTATCAAGGAAACCGGTCAACCATTCCGAGTCCTCACCTGGGGAGCGAGAACGCCAACACTCTCTACCGCCAAGGACAGGTGAGAGCGTGGTGCTGTGCTCACCTGCGCGTGGGCAGTTGTCAGTCACACACACGTTGCCAGGGGGGTGCAATCGTGGGCCCTTCTGTGCCTGTGTGTGCGCTCTCTCTGGAAGAATCATTTTCTGGCTGCTTGGGGGCGAGGCACCAAGGCAGGTGGGTCTGAAATAGCTTGCTCCTCGGCTACCCTTCTCGCCCTTCTTATTTGAGAATCCCAACCTGCCCGTCACACATCTCACCCTGGACCAGATGCTGCGGGGCCCTGCTCCCGGGCCTGGGCTCTGGGTCTGTGGGAGCCGGCCACACGCCAGGCCCCGGTAGCTAAGTCTGCAGCAGGCTGGGGGCAGCGGCGGGGACTGTCCACCACAAGTTCATCACCGTGATGGATGGAGCTGGCGTGAGACCTGGAGGGGAGGGGCGGTTAACCTTCAGGAGTTTAGGGGAGGATTTAAAAAAAAAAACTTGTGGAAAATGGAATTTAAAAATGTTTATTTTGGTGCAAAAAATTTCTGAAATTCATGGGTTTTTTTCCCCCATTTTTTTTGTAATGTGAATTTTCATGAACCTTTTGAAGAAGCCTGGTGGGCATGGACTTCTCACCCTCAATAATGTAATTGAGCTCGAATTCTGGGGGAACGTCAAGTAAGACAAACACTACTCCTACGTAATACTACACTACTCCATTGTTATTATTATTATATAATAGACACGTTACTTTTCATAATAAACACTCATTCCTATATGAGAAACACTTGCACAGGTTTGCTCCTTGGATTCTCCCATGAGCCCTATGAATTAATTATTCTTTTCATCTCACTTGTACACATTTTATTTTACTTTTGACTGACACATAAAAATTGTATATACTGGGGCAGGCATTTGACCTGCCTGTGTCCCTCCTCGAAGTACCTGGGTTGGGTCCCTGACTCCAGCTTGCACAGTCCCTGGGGGGCAGCAGTCATGTCTCAGGTACTAGCGTTCCTGCCATCCACATGGGAGATCTGAATTGCGTTCCCGGCTCCTGGCTTCGGTCCTGGGTATTGTGGCCATTTGGGAAGTGAACCAGTGAATGGGCATGTTCTCTCTCAGCCTCTCTCTGTCTTATATATTTATAAAATAAGAAGGTCATTCATATTTATGCGGTACAATGTAATATGTTCATATATGTATATACTGCACAGTGTCCAATAGGAATAAACCCAATAAACCTATCTATTTCCTCAAGCAGTCAACACTTTTTTATGGTGAAAACATCAGAAAAAAATCCTTCTTTTCAGAGACACCTCTCTTTGTAATCTTTCAAATAAATCTTAAAAAAAGAGAGAGAGAGAGAGAAGAGGAGCAGCCAGGACACAAATCAGTGCCTTCATGGGATGCCAGCACCGTGGGTGGAGGCTTAGCCTATTAAGCCAGAGCACTGGCCCCGAGAAGAGGATTTTTGAGTTAGTTTTACTGAGCTAATTCATATGCAATAAAGTTTGTTAAATTACAAAGTACACTTTGCTGAGCTTTGACAAAGATATGTGATCATGTAGCCACTATCACTCCATAATGCAAAATGTTCTCATCACCCCTAGGCCGCCAGTCCCTTACCCCCACTTGGTCCCTGATGTCACTGACCAGATTTCCGTCATCATTTTGCTTTGCTTTCAAATACGTAGGCTCTACGGTGTCTGTTGGTGTCTGACTTCTCTCACTTAACATAATGCTTTCGAGCTCCATCCGTGCTCTTACACGCCTCACCTCAGTAGTTTCTTCCTGGGACACGCATTTGGACGAGTAGTTACGAGGCCAGTTAGAACCCTCACATGCCTCATCAAGACACCTGGGTTTGAGTCTGTGCTCCGTCTTCTGACTCCAGCTGTCTGCTTGCATAGACCTGGGAGGTGGTGGGGAGGGCTCAGGTAGTTGGGTTCCTACTACCCGTTGTAGGGACCTGGATTACATTCCTGGCTCCAGCCCCCAGCTGTTGTGGGAGTGACCAACAGAATGGGGCTGTCTTTGTACACGTTGCTGTCTCTGTATCTGTCTGCCTTCCTCTCTCTGTCTCTCAGCCTCTCAGGTTAAAAACATGAAGTCCTGGCTGGCGCCATGGCTCAATAGGCTAATCCTCTGCCTGCGGCGCCAGCACACCGGGTTCTAGTCCCGGTCGGGGCACCGGATTCTGTCCCGGTTGCCCCTCTTCCAGGCCAGCTCTCTGCTGTGGCCCGGGAGTGCAGTGGAGGATGGCCCAAGTGCTTGGGCCCTGCACCCGCATGGGAGACCAGGAGAAGCACCTGGCTCCTGGCTTTGGATCAGTGCGGTGCGCCGGCCGCAGCGGCCATTGGAGGGTGAACCAACGGCAAAGGAAGACCTTTCTCTCTGTCTCTCTCTCTCACTGTCCACTCTGCCTGTCAAAAAAACAAAAACATGAAGTCCTTTATTATTGCCGAGTAGTATTCTATTACACACACACTACATCTCTTCATCTGTACACCAGTTTGATAGACATTTGGGCTGTGTCCACTTTTGAAAAAGTGCGCACTTCCATGAACTTCCTTTTCCCTGTTCCATGGGTAAATAACTAGCAGTTATTTTAGTGGGTCACAGGGCAGGTGCGTGTTTAATTTTATAAGGAACTGTCAGACTTCCCAAGTGGGCATACCGTTTTGTGTTCCTACCAACAACATACGCGAGTTTCAACTGTTTCACATTTGTCAACACGTGGTACTGCTAGTGTTTAATTTTAGCTATTCTTGTGAGAATGTAGGAGTGTGTCAGTGTGGTCTTCATTTACATATCCTTAATTACTAAAGATATTGAGCATATTTTCAGATACTTGCCACTTCTTTGGTGAGGTGACTATTTATACTGATTGCTTACTTAAAAAATATTGTGATTGTCTTCAAGTTATTTTGATAAAAGTACTATTTTTTTAAAAAAAAGATTTGTTCATCTATTTGAAAGGCAGAATTACAGAGAGGGAGAGACACGGAGAGAGACAGAGAGAATAAATTTTTTTTTTATTTAACAGATAGAGTTACTCAGTGAGAGAGAGAGACAGAGAGAAAGGTCTTCCTTCCGTTGGTTCACTCCCCAAATGGCCGCCATGGCCGGAACTATGCCGATCTGAAGCCAGGAGCCAGGTGCTTCTTCTTGGTCTCCCATGTGGGTGCAGGTGCCCAAGCACTTGGCCATCCTCCACTGCCCTCCCGGGCCACAGCAGAGAGCTGCACTGGAAGAGGAGCAGCCGGGACTAGAACCCAACGCCCATATGGAATGCCAGTGCCACAGGCAGAGGATTAACCAAGTGAGCCACGGCGCCAGCCCGAGAGAATTTTCTATCCACTTGTTCACACTCTAAATGGCCACAATGGCTGGGGGTGGGCCAGGCTGAATCTGTGAGCCTGGAGCTCCATCCTGGTCTCCCATGTGGGTGCAGGAGCCCAAGTACGTGGGCCATCTTCTACTGCTTTCTCAGGCCACAGCAGAGAGCTGGATCGGAAGCAGGGCTCACAGGGGGTGCTGGTGCTGCAGGTGGCGGCTAAACCTGCACTGGCCCCTTACTGGTGTCCTTTATCGGGAATGTTTCTATTGTCTACATTATTGTTTGGAAGCTTACAAAATTGTAATGTAGGCCGGTGCTGCAGCTCACTAGGCTAATCCTCCTAAAATTACAAAATTGTAATGTAGGCGGCGCCGGCACACCGGGTTCTAGTCCTGGTCGGGGCACCGGATTCTGTCCCGGTTGCCCCTCTTCCAGGCCAGCTCTCTGCTATGGCCCGGGAGTGCAGTGGAGGATGGCCCAAGTGCTTGGGCCCTGCACCCCATGGGAGACCAGGAGAAGCACCTGGCTCCTGCCATTGGATCAGCACAGTGCGCCGGCTGCAGCACGCCAACCGCGGTGGCCATTGGAGGGTGAACCAACGGCAAAGGAAGACCTTTCTCTCTGTCTTTCTCTTTCACTGTCCACTCTGCCTATCAAAAAAAAATTGTAGCCGGCGCCGTGGCTCAACAGGCTAATCCTCCGCCTTGCGGCGCCGGCACACCGGGTTCTAGTCCCGGTCGGGGCACCGATCCTGTCCCGGTTGCCCCTCTTCCAGTCCAGCTCTCTGCTGTGGCCAGGGAGTGCAGTGGAGGATGGCCCAAGTGCTTGGGCTCTGCACCCCATGAGAGACCAGGAGAAGCACCTGGCTCCTGCCATCGGAACAGCACGGTGCGCCGGCCGCAGCGCGCTACCGCGGCAGCCATTGGAGGGTGAACCAACGGCTAAAGGAAGACCTTTCTCTCTGTCTCTCTCTCTCACTGTCAACTCTGCCTGTCAAAAAAAAAAAAATTGTAATGTAATTCATTTTACACTTACAGAAAAGTTGCAAGAATACCACAAAGAATTCCAAGATACACTGCACAGAGTGTTCATGCTCTGTTGTATTCGTGTTTTTCCTTTCTCTCTGGCCTCTCAGTCTCGTGATTCGTTGCATTTTCAGGTCACCCTCTTCTTAGTAGGTCAGCTTTCGCTGACCCTCTCTGTTTAAGCACCACTTAATTCCAACTAGCAGCTCTGTGGTCCAATTTCAAAAGCCTGGGAGAGAATTTAATTGGCTCAGGTCAGGTTGGGAGTCTCCCCCTGCCCGTAAGATCCATAGTGACCTCATGGTGGGGTCCTTTGAGAATGAATTTTGGGTGAATTTTCTAAGAGTGAATTAGAGAGAAGAGCAACTCTTCTAGAAAGCATTTAATGATTTGAAAAGTATTAAGAAGAGATAACGCCCCCACGTGAATGTCTTTTCCATAAAGCGGCTTTACCAGGTGCTGTCCCAGAACCGTGTGCGTATTTCATTGCTTGCCCTGGTACTTGACTTTGAGGACCAGCTAAGGTCTGATACTTTCCACGAAGAAGGAAAATCGGCATCTATCACACCTCCCTCTTGGACAGAACATGAGCGCTTTGCTTTTTTGTTAATTGCTAGTGGCACAAACACACCTAGATATCTGGGGGCTGGAGGTGGCTGCAGGTACATCTGGGGTCAAGGGTCACCTCTCTAACTCTTTCTCCACACTGCGGCATGGACTTCCTGTTCTATCCATTCTCTCGGGGACAAACGAATACAGAGGCTCCATGATGCCGTGAGTTTTTTCTCTTTTGCTCTCTGCCTCTCTCTTGGTTTCCTTTCTTCCACCCTGTCCTCTTACAACTCGGCTCTCCCTGGGTGACTGGCGTGGTAGCTGGCAGCCTCCAAGCTCACAAATGGCGCCAGGCATAATGGTGGCTTCTGAAAGCCATCTGTGACCTAGTCCCAGAACCTGTGAATCTGTGGCCGTGTAGGGCAAGAGGCACTCTGCCGGTGTGAGGAAGTTCAGGATCTTGAGTGGGGAGGTGATCTGGGTGGGCCCAATGGAGTCATTAAGGTCCGTGTAAGCGGGAAGCAAGAAGGTCAAAGGCCAAAGAAGGGACCAGGGTAAGGAAACAGAGGGTGGAGAGATGTGCCTTGGGCATGGATGAAAGGGCCAGGAAGAGAAAGGTGGCCTGCAGGAACTAGAAGAGGCAGAGAAGTGGATTCCACCTTAGAAGCTCCGGGAGAAACCAGCCCTGCTGACACCGTGAGTTCTGCCACCGATGCCGATTTTGGGCTCCAGATGTGAGAGGATGCATTCACGGTGTCTCAGTGCACACGTTGGTTGGAATTCATCACATCGGCCATAGGAGAGGCATACACGAGTCCAGTGTTGGTGGCTGAATCTTCCAGAATGTCTGTGATTTCCCGACGTGGGCCCTACACCTACTCCTGGAGCCCAGTACGCAGGACAGAGGGCAGGTAGCATGAGTGGCCACCTGCAACCCGCAGGTCAGAAAAGGCACCGTGGCAGGGGTGCGGAGAGTCCATCCTTCCACAGGGAGAGAGTGGCTGCGTAGACGACAAGACAGGGGCCCTCTCAGCCCCACCCTGGCCCCACCACGCCAGCCGGGCTTTGCCCCAGACGACTGTTGGAAATCAGCACTGTCCTTTGTGGACAGAGCCCCGGCTGCAAGGAGCCGATTCCGCAGTTTATCGCTGCAGGGTTGCAAAGCTATTTTTACAGGAAGGATATTGTGTAATCTCTGGAGAGCATATTTGAATAGCGCAAACCTCATTTGCATATGTGAAATCTGCTATTTCTGTTGTAAATGTTGTTCTTTTGTGGCCAGAAGAAAGATCTGAGTTTATATTCAGAGTCTGTCACATGCCAGCTTGGGGACCTCTGTGGATTTCAGTTTTCTCATCTGTAAAATGGAGATAATAATACCTTCTCGCGAGCTGTTGAGGGGATTAAGGGACGATTTATGTAAAACCTGGCACCATGTAAAGAAAGTGTGTAGAGCTTACACAGTTGCTCAGTACAGAACTGCTATATTTGTCTTGCTCTCTCTACTCAGGGAGATGAAATTGGCCCATGAAAGTCAAATCGAATGGGATTTGGGCTTTAGATGGGAGAGCCTTTTATTTTAGTAAATACATTCCTTTGAGCAGAGTGCTAAAATTTATGGTACCATGTGCTTGTGTGTATATATGAGGGTACTTCCGAAAGTTGTGGGGAAATGGAAATAGAAGTTCATTTTAGGGGTGAGCCTTTGACCCCGTGGGTGAGATGCGTGTGTCCCACGGTGGAGTCCTGGGTTCCATCACTGGTTCCAGCTTCTGACCCCAACTTCACGCTGATGCAGGCCCTGGGAGGCAGCAGGGATGGCTCAAGTCCTTGAGTTCCTAACATCCATGTGAGAAGCCTAGGTTGAGTCCCTGGCTCCCAGCTGCGGCTCCAGCCCGGCCTCAGCCATTGTGGGCAGTGGGGAATGAATTAGTAGATGGGAGCTTTGTCTGTCTATTTGTATTTCTGTTCTCTCTCTCAAATAAATAATTTTTAAAAGATAAAGCTAATTTTGGTGCAAAAAGTGTTGACATTCATAAGTAGCTTTTTAAAAAAATAATATACATTTTCCATCAACTTTTTGAAGACCCCCTCAGAAGCACGGAGTTAAGTTTTTGGCACCAAAATAAACTTAGCTTTGGATTTCATTTTTCCACCAACATTTTGGAGTACGCTTGTATGTCAGGATTTTCTTGAGGGCTGCAAAGCCTACCATTTCTCCCCCTCCCCCTTTTCTGGTGCTGGCTCCCTCCTCTGCTGAAGTCATTGCTATTTTTATTATTTTTAATTTTTCTTTTGAGAGATTTGTTTATTTGAAAGGCAGAGTGACAGAGAGAGAGAGAGAGAGAGAGAGAGAGAGAATCTTCCTTATGCTGGTTCACTCCACAAATGGCCGCAATGGGCAGGGCTGGGCTGGACCAAGGTCAGGATCCAGGGGCTTCTTCCAGGTCTCCCACATGGTGCAGGGGCCCAGGGGTGTAGGCTATTTTCTGCTGCTTTCCCAGGCACGTTAGTTTGGAGTTGGATAGGAAGTGGAGCAGCTGGGACTTGAACTAGCGCTCAGATGAGATGCCGGCATCACAGGCAGTGACTTAACCCGCTGCACCACCACGCTGGCCCCATCTGCTGGTTTCAATGTGGAACCTGTTCCAAGCATCTGAGTGTTAGCTCAGTGGAGATGACTGTGCAAAGCCAGAAGCTTCGTGGTCCAGCTGTAGCCCACAGGTCTTCAGGGTAGGCACTAAAAGGAACATCCTGGAAGCCTCCCTGGTTCCTTACCTCTGTGGCTTCTGCCTCACCAGCAGCCCAGGTGCCCGGTCTTATCTTGCCCTCTTGGCCTCAGAATCTCACACGAGCCCCCAGGATTGCTGGCATTCCATAAATTGGATGCTTCCTGCAGCTCTTTTGTTGGAGGGCTGGGAGGTGATGTTGATGTTTGGCTCTTAAGGTGGGGTATCTGGCCAGGCACTGCTGTATCCTGCAAGGAATTTAGCCTGGGAGCCAAAAGATGGAAAAATAATCAGGAGGGATGAACAGGCCAGAGAGGCCCTTAGAGATCGTAGAGGGAATAAAACCTATGTCAACAGAGAGCGAGAGGCCAGTGTTGTTGCGTGGCTGCTTAAGCCACCCCTTGTGACACCGGCATCTCGGATCACAGTGCTGGTTCGAGGCCTGGCTGTTACACTTTCCATCCAGCTCCCTGCTATTGCACCTGGGAAGGCATTGGATGGCCCAAGTGTTGGGCCCCCTGACCCCGACATGGGAGACTCAGATCAAGTTCCTGTCTTTGGCCTGGCCCAGACCTGACTGTCACAGCCATCTGGGCAGTGAACCAGTAGACTGGATAGAATATCTCTTTCTCGCTCTGTCTCTGTATCTCTCACGCTTCCTTTTTTAATTTTTTAAAAATATTTATTTATTTATTTGAAAGTCAGAGTTACACAGAGAGAGGAGAGGCAGAGAGAGAGAGAGAGAGAGAGAGAGAGAGAGAGAGAGATCTTCCATCTGCTGGTTCACTCCCCAATTGGCCACAACGGCCAGAGCTGCGCCGATCCGAAGCCAGGAGCCAGGAGCTTCTTTCTGGGTCTCCCACACAGGTGCAGGGGCCCAAGGACTTGGGCCGTCTTCTACTGCTTTCCCAGGCCATAGCAGAGAGCTGGATTGGAAGTGGAGCAGGCAGGACTTGAGCTGGAACCCATATGGGATGCCGGCACTGCAGGCGGTGGCTTTACCTGCTATGCCACAACGCCAGCCCCTCACTCTTCCTTTAATACCAATGAACCCATCTCACAAAACATAAGCAGGGAGGGAAAGCACTCAGCTGGGGGCCTGGGATCTGGAGGAGCCTCCTCCCTTCAGACTCTGGTGGCATTCGCTCCTGCAGGAGATGGGACTGCTGTCCTGCCCACATCTCATGTATGAGGCTGGGCACACATTCACCAGCTGCCTTGAGTGTCGCCTGCCCAGGGCTCACACCTGCCCCCTCTCCGGGACCTGCCCTGGCAGGTTATGTGCCTGCCCTTCCCACGGAAGCCCACAGCCACTGACCAGCCAGTACAGAGACCACGCCCCCTGCCTTCAGGGGGACCAGTGTGTGTGTACTTCCAGCTCCAGAACTCAGCGTGGGATCAGGCTGAAGCTAGACCCCAGCTCACAGCTCATCCTTGCTTCCATTCCCCCTTGCCCCTTTGCCTTTCTGGGAGTTACTCTCTCCACCAATCCCAGGTGCCCGAATCCCTGCTCCAGGCTCTGTTTCTAGGAAAAGTGACCCAAGACGCCTTCTTTGGACGTATTCACTGTGTTTCCTCCTGCGAAAGGACTTTCCAAGGCCTGTTCTTCTGCCTGCCATGTTCTCCCTCCCCTCTAGTTGATGCTTAGCCCACCCAAGCCGCAGGCCCCGCCAGCTGTTGCTTCCCTAGGAAGTAACGCTTTGACTGTCTGCTCTGGGTCAGATCTGACATCGACCTCCCTGGCTGCCCAGGGTCCCTCTGCAGTGAACCAGCTCTTCCAGTTGTCTGTGTGGCTATTGAGGAAATGCTGGATGTGTCTCCTTAGAAGGAAGGTTCCAGAAGGTTTGAGATCATGGCTGCCTCTTGCTCACCACCGTAAGCCCTGTGCCTAGGTCAGTGTCGTGCATCTGGTAGGTGCTCAATCAAAGCCTGAGTAAAGGGATTGAAAATACTTGGGAGAAGGCAAAGGGGGGCGATTGGAGTGACCCTCACTCACTGCCCTATGCTGCCCAGAGGGCAAGGTGAGGAGTTCTGGGAAGGTGTCCTTTGGGTGCAGTGCTGGAGGCCAGAGCTGAGCCACGGTGGGCCTGGGTGATGTGTGAGGAGTTGCAGGACGAGGGTGGATGACTTCCTGACACGTGGAACCAGGCCCATCTTGTTCTATGGTGATAGTATTCCCTGTGAGCCTAAGTCTCCTTACCTCCTGTTGTTTTCCACATTCTGTGGAAGCAAGTGAGTCTTGTGGATTTGCTGGGGAGCGGGGCGCCAGTCTCTTTTGGCCTCCCTGGTGTTGTGTGTGCCTGGCACCTCCGTGCCGCCCTGGTGGGTCCCTGCTCCTCGCGCTGTGGCAAGCCCCGTCCTCAAGTGCAAGTGTCGGTCTTGGAGCATGAGCAAGCTCTGCGAGCAGCTGTCCTGTCCCTCACCCAGCAAGAGGGCTGATGCCCTGGGAAGGGTGGGAGTGCTGTCCAGCACTTTGTAGAACAGGAGGAGACCAAGCGAGAGTCGCTGAATGCCGGCCATTTTCAGAGAACTGAGTTTGGCGTTTTAGGGGCAGGAGCTCAGGAGATGGCCAGACCCCAGTTTGCATTGAACTGAGTGACTTCTAGAATCAGACCTCGCAGGCTATCAAGTCCAGCACCCACTGCGTGTCGTGTGACAAAATCCCCGCACAGTGGCCTCAGCCCTCGGACCAACACCTCTAGTGACAGGAACTGCCCGCACCCATGCCAGCAATGTCACCTCTGGGCAGCTCTCCCACTAATGTTACTGCCAAGCTCTGTTTAAAAACCAAATCGAGAGAGAGACAGACAGAGAGTGATCCCATCCTCTGATTTGCTCCCCAAATGCCCGCCATAGCTAGGGTCGTGTAGGGGCCCAAGTTGGGAGCCAGGAATTCAGTCCAGGTCTCCCATGTGGGCAGCGGGAACTCAATTATCTGGCCAGCACCTCTTCTCTCTCTTCTCTTCTCTTCTCTTTTCTTTTCTTTCTTCTTCTACTTTTTTTTAAGTTTCTAACACTTCCAGTACCGTTTATAGATACGGTTCTGAGAACATAGTAATATTCCTTCTCCCTCCTGTCTACCCTCCTTGCCTCTTCCTTTGCCACTTCTCCCCTTCCCTTTTGAGATAACATATCTTCAATTTACATTGCAGCCAAGGGCTTAATGCATTAGAGGAAGGTTTTTTTTTTTTTTTTTTTTTTTTTTTTTTTTTTTTTTTTTGACAGGCAGAGTTAGACAGTGTGAGAGAGAGACAGAGAGAAAGGTCTTCCTTCCATTGGTTCACCCCCCAAATGGCCCCTACGGCCGGTGCACTGCACCCATCTGAAGCCAGGAGCCAGGTGCTTCCTCCTGTCTCCCTGCGGGTGCAGGGCCCAAGGACTTGGGCCATCTTCTACTGCTTTCCTGGACCACAGCAGAGAGCTGGACTAGAAGAGGAGCAACCAGGACAGAGCTGTTGCCCCAAGAGGGACTAGAACCCAGGATCCCGGAGCTGCAGGCGGAGGATTAGCCTAGTGAGCCACGGCGCTGGCCCTAGAGGAACTCTTGAGCTACACCCAGCCATCAGAGGAGTACCGTCTTCTAGGAGTGGGCCCAGGTTTGCAGCCCTGCTGTGCTCGGGCAGTGGCTGCAGCAGCTCTGGGGAAGCTTTGCTCAGCGTCCACATGGTAACGGATTTCAGGGCAGGTACTGGAGATCTGGGCAATGCGTTCCCGTGGCGACCGCACCCCAGTCTCCCCTCTGTGTCTGAGACAATCAACAGCCTTGGAACTGGGAGAAGGAAACGTTGGCCTTGGTGTTCCTGACAACGGTATTGGCGACCCCAGAGAAGCCTATGCTTGGATCTGGAGCTCAGCTTTGCCTGCACCCTGGCTCACGTTGTAGAGGTGCTGCCTCTCCCGCACTGTCCTCACTGGGGGCAGAATTCGTTGGGTGGCAACGCTGATGTACTTGTTAGCTCAAAGTAGGGTAGAACGCAGCCAAATCACCATGTGCGTAGTATGTGTTGGTCCAAAGGGGTTTCCCGTCCATCATCTCACTCGATCCTCACCCAAATCGTGTGGGGCTGGTAACTCAGGGGGTCTCCATCTTATGGGTGGAGAGACCAAGCCATAAAGTCAAAAGTGCTTATCAAAGTCAGATGGCCACTCAGTGGGGGAACTGGGACCAAAATCCAGGTGTCTCATACTGGATCCTAGATCTCTGTTATAACACATCATGATGCTACACTACCCGGGAACAAGGGGAAAGAACTAGACCTTTCTCTCCATTTTTCTGTATCTGGTGGGATTTGTGATGAGCTATTCTCCCCGCCCCAGTCTCCATTTTTTTGTGGCCTCTGAATCCAATGGGTTGTGCATTCATAATAACTTTAGTAGGACATGAAGCCACTTAAGTAAATAGATATTTTGTGACTTAGGAGGAAGAGGGAGAGAGGAAAGGGAGAGAGAGAAAGAGAGAGCATTACCGTCTGCTGGTTCACTCCTCAGATGCCCACAATAGCTCCACACTAGTGGCTGAAGCTGGGAACCTGGAAATCAGTCCAGGTCTCCCCATGGGTGGCAGGGACCCAACTACTTGAGCCCTCACCTGCTGTCTCCCAGAGTCTGTGTTAACAAGAAGCTGGGATTCAGGGTGGAGCTGGGGCACAAACCGAGGCACTTTGATATGAGATGTGGGCGTCTCAACTGGAGATGTAACCACTAGGCCATCTGCCTGCCCCGTGCCACCTCTGAAGCAGTAACTTAGAGACCACTCAAGTCCAGGAGCCTGAGGAACTGACAGGGCTCATTTGTGTCGTCAGCTGCATGTGGAGCTCTCGCCTGTCTCCAATCCAAGGCCAGTTAGCCCTGCTCAGTCATCGCCTTACTGCATGTCTCAAGTCAGAGTGCCCACCTTGCTGCGCAAGAAAGTAGGGGCTGTGTCCCCTCCACCCCCTCTCTTCCCATGGGGGGTCAGCTTTTCTGATATTGGTGGTGTAGGGTAGGGAGGGGCAAGGGTTTGAAGAGATGGAGGGTCCAAGCTGGAGCTCGGCTCCAAAGGTTAACCCCAAGGTCAGAGGCCTGTTGTCTTCAACCCAAAGAAGAGATGCTCCTTCCCTCCTGGCTCATGGGATAGAAAACCTGCTGTGCCCACAGGGTTGGGCCACAGAGCAAAAGGTCCATCACCTGCCCATCACATCTGACCAAGGCCTCCGAAGTATCAGGAAACTACCAAAGTCAGAACATAGCCAGAGAGGTTGGAGTCAAGGCCTCCTGACTTCCACTCTAATGATGATAAGCATCACTGTTATTATAACAATAGGTCACATCTCTAGGAGAAGCACCTGGCTCCTGGCTTCCGATCAGCGCGGTGCACCAGCCGCAGAGGCCATTGGGGGGTGAACCAATGGAAAAGGAAGACCTTTCTCTCTTTCTCTCTCTCTCTCACTGTCCACTCTGCCTGTCAAATAAATAAATAAATAAATAAAAAACAATAGGTCACATCTTTGCCATATAACCACATACAAAGCATCATTGGAGTAATTGGCCTTCTTTGGTTCACTTTCTTCCCCGCTTTCCGGTTTCTGTGTTCTCCAGCATCACAAATGAACCTGTAGAGGGGGGGTCTGCAAGCTCGCTGTGTGTGGAATATGCAGCGCATCAGGCTGGTGCCTGAGGACGGAGCTGCAAAGAGTGGAATATGCAGCGCATCAGGCTGGTGCCTGAGGACGGAGCTGCAAAGAGTGGTCTACGGTGAACTTGGACTTCACCGCCCACACCTTTGCACAGAGTCAGTCTCCAATTTATGTACCGGGAGAAAAAAGAAATGTATTTACAGCAAAGTTAGTCCATTGTTAGGATGTGTACATGTGGGAATGGTTTCCCGTCTGATACACTGGCGATGGACTCTGAGAGAGACGGCTGAGGTCTGTGCAGGTGCGCCCATGCAATCAGACCGAGGCGTCTCTTGTCACGCAGGGAAGAGAGAAGTCACGGACGCTGGTGTAATTTCTGTATGTAAATCTGGCCTGTGTGTACGTATTCCTTGTCCATTATCGCTGAAGCACAATCAGGAGCCAATTTTTTTCTTTCAAAAGAAGCCCCACAGCTGAGCGAGCCTTTGGCTCTGCCAGGCTTCTCGTGAAAACGATTGTCGGGGGGAAGGCGCAAACGCTTTTCTGCACATAATTGAGCTTATCAAGAAGTTTACAGTCTGCGGGGCAAATTGGAGGCCGCGTGTGTGTGTGTGTGTGTGTGAGAGAGAGAGAGAGGTGGATGCTAAACCAAAAGGAATAAAATCTAGGGAACGGGCTGACTTGTGTCCATGGCTGCCTCAGAACATTGACTGCAATAACCTGAGCTCCTAGTCCTACGAATGTTTGGAGAGAACTTTTGGTCACCGTTTTCAGGCCCTCTGACCATTGGTCACTGAAGCCTGTGCGCTCAGGGCGTGACACAGCGACACAGCAACACAGCGGCACACAAGCTGGTTTGGCCTGTGGGTCAGTAGAGCATGCTGTAGACTGCTGGCAGTCTACTGGCCTCACAGAGCAGACAACATGATGTCCCAGTCCCCTGGAGCACATGTTCACCCTGGCATTCATAGAGCAAAACCCCACCATGGATACCAAATGAAAGCAAAGCAAGAGTGTGCAGGCTGTCAAGGGGGCAACCCATATCAAAATTCCGGCGGCCATTTTTGCAGAAATTGGCAAACTGATTACAAAACTCATGTAGAGGGGCTGGCGCTGTGGCGCAGTAGGTTAATCCTCCGCCTGCAGTGCCAGCATCCCATATGGGCCCTGGTTCTAGTCCTGGCTGCCCCTCTTCCAAGCCAGCTCTCTACTATGGCCCGAGAAAGCAGTGGAGGATGGCCCAAGTCCTTGGGCCCCTGCACCCATGTGGGAGACTGGGAAGATGTACCTGGCTCTTGGTTCACATCGGCATAGCTCTGGCCATTGTGGCCATCTGGGGAGTGAACCAATGGAAGGAAGACATTTCTCTCTGTCTCTCTCTCTCTCACTGTCTGTAACTCTACCTCTCAAGTAAATAAAGAATAAAATAAATTTAAAAAGACTCGTGTAGAAATGCAAAGAGCTCAGAATAGCAAAAAAAAAAAAAAATCACTGGCTAACTCAAGTTTAAAATGTACCACAGAGCTGCAGTAATTAAAACAGCATGGATTAGCACAGGGGTGAACACATAAATCAGGGGCCGACACTGTGGCATAGCCGGCTAAGCCTCCACCTGCAGTGCCAACATCCCATATGGGAACTGGTGTGTGTCCAGGCTGCTCCTCTTCTAGTCCGGCTCTCTGCTGATGGCCTGGGGAAGCAGTGGAAGACGGCCCAAGTGCTTGGGCCCCTGCACTTATGTGGGAGACCTGGAAGAAGCTCCTGGCTCCTGGCTTCTGATGGGCCCAACTATGGCCATTGCAGCCATCTGGGGAGTGACCCAGTGCGTGGAAGCCTTTTCTGTCTCTCCCTTTCTCTCTCTGTAACTCTGCCTCTCAATAAATAAATAAATAAGTAAATAAAATCGTAAAGAAAGCATGAATCAGTGATAGAGAACTGAGAACCCGGTAGGGAACCCTCACATTTATGGTCAGCTGATTTTTGACAAGGATGCTAAGACAGCAACACGTGGGAAGAACACACATTTCGGCAGACTGCCCTGGGATAACGACATCGCATGCGCAAGAGTGCGGCTCCTACCTCGCAGCAGCCACCAACGCCAACAGGAAGGAATCCAAGCCAGCAGCGTCAGACATGCACACAACTCTTAGAAGGAAACATCAGATTCCATCTTCATGACCTCCGGGTAGGAAATGGGCTCTTAGAGGAGAAATCAAAAGCAGATCTAATGAAAGAAAAATAAAAGAGATCCATCGGGATTTAGCAAAGTGAAGAACCTGGAGGTTCCAGAAAACACGAGGGAGAAAGTGAGTGGACAACTCGTGCCTGACCATTGGCAGAGCCGGCAGTGCCGCGGCAGAGACAGAGTCCGAGATCGGAGAATGAGGAAGGAAGCTCCGTGTCCTCCTCCTCCTCCTCCTCCTCCTCCTTCTTCTTCTTCCTCCTCCTCTTCCTCTTATTCCTCTTCCTCCTCCTCTTCTTCCTCCTCCTCCTCTTCCTCCTCCTCTTCCTCCTCTTCTTCCTCTTCCTCCTCCTCCTCTTCCTCTTCTTCCTTATCACTATCAGAGAGGTGGAGAGAGAGCCAGAGCAGAGATCCTGTCTATTATTGGTTTACTCTCAGGAGCCCTGCATCGACCCTGGCTGTGCTCAAAGCCAGGAGCTGGGGACCCAACACAGGTCTCCGGCACAGGTGGCAAGGACCCAATCGTTTGACCAGGGAGGCAGCAGTTACAGACAGAGAGAGGGAGAGACAGAGAGCAGAGAGAGAGAGCTCTCCCATCCACGGGTTCACTCCCCAGATGGCCGCAATGGCCGGAACTGGGCTGATCTGAAGCCAGGAGCCAGGAGCTTCTTCCAGGTCTCCCATGTGGGTGCAGGGGCCCAAGGACTTGGGCCATCCTCCACTGCTTTCCCAGGCCATAGCAGAGAGCTGGATCGGAAGAGGAGCAGTTGAAACTCAAACTGGCGCCCAAATGGGATGCCGGCACCACAAATAGAGGTTTAACCTACTATGCCACAGGGCCGGCCCCGCTTTTACATGTTTGTGAATCTCAGAGTGAGAAAGCCGGAGCTTGTTACCCAACATGCCTTCAGGAGCTAGACCGCATGGTACCTGCTGGTCTTCCCAAGTTTGTCAGGACCACTTGTAGCACTAACAATCTGTGGCTCTAGCCTGGAAGGCAATCAGTATTGGGGAGGGGGGGAGAGATCAGAGAAATATCAGAACGGAGGGTGAGACTCAAGATGATAAGGTGCTGTCACATACCATGGAATAGAAAGAAGTATTTGCAATTCCTTTGTCTGATAAGGGACTGGTATTCAGAACTTTTACAACTCAATGTAAAAAGACATGCGACCCAATGAAAATGGGCAAAAGGGGGCCGGTTGTAGTGCAGCCAGTAAAGCCGCCACCTGCGGTGCCGGCACCCCCATATGGGCGCTGGTCCAAGTCCCAGATGCTCCACTTTCCATCCAGCTCCCTGCTAATGCGTCTGGGGAAGCAGAGGAACCTATCCCAGTGCTAGGGCTCCTGCCCCCACATGAGAGACCTGAAAAAAGCTCCTGGCTTTGGCCTGGCACAGCCCTGGCCATTGCGGCCATTTGAGAAGTGAATCAGTGGATGGAAGACCTCTCTCTCCCTCCCTCTCTCTGTAACTCTTTCACATAGATAAATCTCAAAAAAAAAAAAATAGGCAAAAGATCTGAGTAGACAGTTCTCGAAATGAGAGATGCAGAAGGGACAATAAGCACATGAAAAGATGCTCGGCTGAGGAAATGCAAATCCAAACCACAGAGAGAGTACGGAGTGCGGAGGAGCTGTGGCCCCTGGTGCGGCTAACGGAGTGCGGAGGAGCTGTGGCCCCTGGTGCGGCTAACGGAGTGCGGAGGAGCTGTGGCCCCTGGTGCGGCTAACGGAGTGCGGAGGAGCTGTGGCCCCTGGTGCGGCTAACGGAGTGCGGAGGAGCTGTGGCCCCTGGTGCGGCTAACGGAGTGCGGAGGAGCTGTGGCCCCTGGTGCGGCTAACGGAGTGCGGAGGAGCTGTGGCCCCTGGTGCGGCTAACGGAGTGCGGAGGAGCTGTGGCCCCTGGTGCGGCTAACGGAGTGCGGAGGAGCTGTGGCCCCTGGTGCGGCTAACGGAGTGCGGAGGAGCTGTGGCCCCTGGTGCGGCTAAAGGAGTGCGGAGGAGCTGTGGCCCCTGGTGGGCTAACAGAGTATGGAGGAGCTGCGCAGAATGGGAACCCTCTGACTTCGCTGCTGGTACTGTGAGATACTGTGGCCTCTTTGAAAAGCAGCTTGGTAGTTCCTCAAAACATCCAACAGAGTGCCCATGTGACCCAGAAAAAGAGAGAGATGAAAATACACATCCACACAAAAACTTGGACTTGAGTATATGGAGCCAAACATGTCAAATGTAAATAGGCGACATTTAGAAACAACCCAAACATCCATCATACTGAAACGTGCTATATCCTCACAATGGAATACTACTCAGCCGTGAAAAGGAACCAAGTAGTCGTACGTGCTACAACGTGGGTGAACCTTGAAGGCAGTATCGCCCGTGACAGCAGGACACAGGTGGCCCAGTGCTGTGTGAAGCACTCAGAATAGGCTCAGAGACAGGACGTCTGTTGTTTAGGGCCAGGAGCTGGGGGCGGGGCCGATGAGGACAGCACCCGCGGGAATGGTGGTGCCTTCTGCAGTGACAAAAATGTTCCAAAATTGCTTATGGTGATGGTTGCATAATTCCTCCCAGAAAAACTCTTAAAATCATAAAGCATGTAATTTGAATTAATGATTTGTATTAAGCTGAATTTTATCTCAAATGAAGCTGTTTCGGAAAAGCAAAAGGTAGAGTTTCCATGTGTTTCTCTCCCCTGCCGTGTCTCGTCTCAGAACTAACACCACAAGCAGCATCAAGCTCATTCTGCAGAAGCTCACAGAATTCTAAAGCTGCGATGGGAAAGCCCCCTCCCTCCGACTCCTTTGGCCTGAAGAGATGTATTTGTTCACAGGGCCACAGGCAGGGCCCGGAATGGAAACACAGCCCCTACCCAGTGCCTGGGGTGCAGATTCTATGTCCATTCAGGTTCCCATGGACACCCTCAGGTTCCCGTGGACACCTGCAGTCCCGTGGACACCCGCAGTCCTGTGGGAACCCTCAGTCCCATGGGCACCTGCAGTCCCGTGGGCACTCACAGTCCCATGGATACCCGCAGTCCCGTGGGCACCCGCAGTCCCGTGGGCACCCACAGTCCCGTGGACACCCGCAGTCCCGTGGGCACCCATAGTCCCGTGGGCACCCGCAGTCCCGTGGGCACCCACAGTCCCATGGACACCCGCAGTCCCGTGGACACCCTCAGGTCCCAGGCTCCCAGCTTCCCCCCTGTAGATTGAAGTTTCCTCACCTCGCTTTCAATATGGCACAGTTGCCAAAGTTACCTCGTGGAGTTGAGGGAGTGGAGCAGCTGGCACCTAATCACCGGCCCTGTAATTATTTATGTACTTATGTGAGAGAGAGAGGGAGAACCAGAGCGAGAGCGAGAGAGAGGCTGAGAGAGAGAGAGAAGATCTGCCATCCACTGGTTCACTCTCCAAATGGCCACAGCAGCCAGGGCTGGGCCAGGTCAAAGCCAGAGGCTGGAAACCCCATCCAGGTCTCCCACCTGGGTGGCAGGGACCCAAGCACTTGGACCACCACCAACTGCCCACCCAGGTGCATCAATAGGAAGCTAGATAGGAAGCAGAGCAGCCGGGACTCCAGCCATCACTCTGGCATAGGCTAGCGTCAGAAGCCACGACTTAACCCGCTGCGGCACAGGTTTGGCCCTCCCACGTGATTCTGATCACCAGACATGTGAGGCCACGCAGGAGCTGGGACATGAGCTGAGCGTGCACCTCTCAGCCCCAACCCCAGTCTGTTAGAACCCTCACCCCCAGGGAGCCCAGGACTTCAATAACAGCCGCCCTGGCTCCTTGCCTTGTGCTCCTCTCATTCGCCACTCTGGCGTCAGTGATAGGCTTTCTGCACGTGAATACAGATTTGGGGGTTGTCCTGTATCAGACCACACTTCGGGGACACATGTGACTGGCTGTTCTGGGGAGACAGAGATCAAGAACATACTAAAAAGCAGGTGCCATTCTGAAGATGTGCCCCGTAACTGGCCAGATGTGGAGGCGACACTCCAAGAACTTGGTCCTCATTCTTCCACCCAGGAAGTCTGGCTTCCTAAGAACATCCCCGTGTCTGGGGCAGCCACGATCGATTCAGTGAGACTGAAAGACCTACTACTCGTTTTGGGGCAGATAACTATGGAAAAGGGAAATGGGTAAATATTGGAGAAATATTCCCCCATGGAAGGCCTCCTCTCGTCTTACGGTGCACCTGCTCTTAATGGTGCCTATGACTGAAAAAAGCCTGTCTGGAGGGGCAAGAGGAAGCTCACCAGATGGGAAAAATTGGGAGCATTTAAAGCAGGATGAACCACACGTCCAAACGAGATGAGAGGGCTAGTCTTGTACCCAGCCCCTTTGAACCCTCTTCACAGCCCCCAGTGCTGCAGGTTGGTCATTTGGCTGACTCCATCCTCCTACTCAGCGCTTCTGAGGTCCTCCATGGATTCCACCGCACGCCGGTTGTTTTTGCAAGCTCTGGGGAAGAGCTGGCATCTTCTCCTCTTTGCTTCTCCCCAGCTCAGTATCAACCCTGTGCGTTAGCCAGAGAAGGCGGAAGGCACCTAGTAGGTCCTTGATTTATTTTTGATGAGCAATGAATGATGGTGCGGTGTGCAGTAAGTCTTTAGTCTTCCCGAGGAGGTCAAGGACAGTGTGTGATACTGTGGTTTTGCTGACCGCACATCAGCTGAGGAGGATGAAGACATTCTTGCTCTTTAAAAACTGGCTCATCAACTTGATGGTCGATTTTTTTTGTAAACCATTAGGCTCTTGCTATGTTGGCCCTGATATCTCCGAGAGTGTCAGATTGGGGGAGGGGTGAGAGGCAGGACATTAGAAGGGCTAACGTGCCTCCTAAGTGGCTGGAGGTTATCATAGGCATGGAGAAGAGAGGCCGAGAAGTTGGAGCCAATCAAGCTGACCTACAGGAGGCTCACGACTTTGGAAGCACAGATACAGCTGTCGCCCCTGGATGTCGCCTGGCACCTGCTCCTCCTTTGGTTTGGCTGCCGTTTTGAGCAATACCAAGTCTAAGGGAGATCGACTTCAGGATCACGCGCCCCCCGGGGACCCAGAGAATTCAGAAGCCTCTTTGCAATCAGACAACAGTTCAGCCACAAGTGGATGGGCCCCTCCGTGTTTGTTCCCATCACTGCAAATAGAAGTCTAACTCAATGCCCCATCCCCCTTCTCCAAGGCGTGTGGCTTGGCAGGTGGTTGGAATGTGCCTAAGGACCATGCCCTCTATATGGCCTAGAAGAGTGTGCCGGGAGCCGGCTGGCTGACCTCATTCATCTTCTGGGCAGAGATCAGAGCCTTCAGTGGGGAATACAAATGCAAGCAAGTGCTTCGGACCCTAGGAAAAAAATGATAAATAGGTTCATTTCATTTATCCAATTTCTTTTCTACTTTTTCATCTAATTTCAAATTATTTCACGGAGGATGCACATTTTATTAATAAATCACTATTTGGGAAGTGACAGAAAATGGATTTTGGCAAAAGGGATCTTGGCCCTCATTTGCAGTCTACCCTGGAACGGAGTAGCAGCTGCCCAGGCCTCCTTGGCTGTGAGCGCCGGGAGGCGGCACCCATGTGTCACTCGGCCCCACAGTCTCTGCCCCTCCTGGTGTTCTCCAGGCATCCATCATGTGCCTCTCATAGCATTAGGAATTGGAGAGCTAAGTGCACCAGAACTACGGTGCCTTCAGCGAGCAGCTGGTTGACCTTGGGTAGCTCAGCCAAAAGCTGTGGTGATGGTTAGATGGCAACGTAGTATAGGATGTAGGTGACCTTTAGCTCTACCAAGGATTACCAGCATTGAGACTGGAGGGAGGCAGGTGACTCCGTGCTTGCAAGGCTCTGACAGTGAGCGCATCACCAAACGTTCCACCGTAGCCCCCTGCCTGGCCTCCGCCCAGTCCCGATCTTGAGTATTGGACAGACGCAGTGAATGACTGAACTTCCCCCACACAGGTCTTCCAGGAGCGGGGCAGGCGACCCCGCACATCAGCGAAGTCCCTGAGGGTAATTCGGGTACCACACGATTGGGGGTCAGAGCAAGGGGGCGTCCTTCCCTCAGGTAACTGATCTTCTGGAGCAGGTGCAGTCTGATGGACAGCCCTGTTGCCTGGCGAGGAGGAGGTGGCTGAATAATTATAAATAGTGGCAAAAAACCATGGGAACAAGAGCACGTTCAAGATTTAACCTTGAAATTAACTAGATGTACGACTCTGAGTCACTTGGCAAATAAGGCAGCTAATTTCCCGGTGGCTTTTAATGTACCTCCGCAGTTCTTCCTGTAAATAGTGGCACAGGAGCAGCAGAAAAAGCCGTTGTTTCTGAAGGTGACGCATGGATGCTGAGTCCATCCCCGGTAATTTTCCACGGACCAGCGGGCCCCTCGTGGCCAATGCTGATTGGGCTAATAGAAACTCATTCAGGTGTTTAGTTCGGGTGGGAATGGGGTGTGTCTGGTGACTGGTTTTACAGATGATTAATTTATCAATAATGTCTCCTCGCTATAAAGATTTTTGACTTCTTCATAACCTTGCAGCTGATGAGTCAACTTCTTAGATAATGATGAATTCCTGTGTACGTGGCAAACATTCAACAAATCCATGGAAAATGGAATTAAAAGGTATGTATATTCTGATGCAAAATAATTTTGAAATCCACACATATGAGGAGGTCTTCAAAAATTACAAAAATGCATATTTTAAAAGAACTATGCGTGGATTTCAAATTTGCACCTACATAAGCTTATCTTTTAGTTCTAGTTCTCCACGAACATTTTGAAGTAACCTCATCAGTAACTTTAAAAAGAGATAGAATTGTGTCGTTAATATGGTTCTGAAACTTTTATCCCCTTCCACTTCATAATCCATCCCAGGCAGCTTTCCGGATCAGCACACAGAGAGTCGCCTAGTTTCCTTTGGAAGGTGGTGTAGTTTTCCATTGCACGGTGGTCAGATAACTTCCTTGTCCGGTCACGTGTTGATGTTGTTGATGGTCATTGTAGCTGTTCTCTATATAGTTGGTTCTGCTGTGAGCATACATGGGCATCTCCCATTAGGTATAAGCGACAACCTACTCACAGGATAAATTCTTGGAAGTGGGCATAGCATCTCTATCGTTTTGAGAGCTGAGTTTGTCCTATTAGTTGTGGGTAAGTTGGCAGTGACAGATGGGCTTGAAGAAGGTGAGGTGGGGGTGCCGGCGCCGTGGCTCACTTGGTTAATCCTCTGCCTGCCGCACCAGCATCCCATATGGGCACCAGGTTCTAGTCCCAGTTGCTCCTCTTCCACTCCAGCTCTCTGCTGTGGCCCAGGAGTGCAGTGGAGGATGGCCCGAGTGCTTGGGCCCTGCACCTGCATGGGAGACCAGGAAGAAGCACCTGGTTCCTGGCTTCGGATCAGTGCAGCACCGGCCGTGGCAGCTATTTGTGGCGTGAACCAATGGAAGGAAGATCTTTCTCTCTGTCTTTCTCTCTCTCTCACTGTCTATAACTTTACCTGTCAAATAAATTTTTTTTGACAGGCAGAGTGGACAGTGAGAGAGAGAGACAGAGAGAAAAGTCTTCCTTTACCATTGGTTCACCCTCCAATGGCCACTGCACTGCGCTGATCCGAAGCCAGGAGCCAGGTACTTCTCCTGGTCTCCCATGCGGGTGCAGGACCCAAGGTCTTGGGCCATCCTCCACTGCCTTCCCGGGCCACAGCAGAGAGCTGGACTGGAAGATGGTCAACCGGGACAGAATCTGGTGCCCCGACCGGGACTAGAACCCGGTGTGCCGGTACCACAGGCAGAGGATTAGCCTATTGAGCCTGCGCAGCACTGGTCATCCTGTCAAATAAATTTAAAAAATAAATTAAAAAAAAAAAAAAAGAAGGTGAGGTGGGGCTGGGGAGATGAGCCAGGAGGAGGGCCCTGCAGGGGGGCTGCAGCTCAGGCCGTGATTTTCAGGGGGCTAAGCCCTTACGTCCTCTAGTGCCAGAGCAGCAGCAGTGCACGTCTGCTGGGGAAGGAGATGGACTTGGCTCCTGGAGTTAGAACAGTAACGCCTTTTCCAGCAATGCCTTTTTCCGTTGGTGTTCCTAGACTGCTTTGTGAAATTCTTGTTACATCCTTTTGTGTACTGAGATTAGTAGCGGTAATAGCTTCATTGCTCCTGGTGGCTTTTAGGTTTAAGAAGCATCCTTGTTTGTCTTGTTTAATGCTCTGAAGTCCTCCATTATAGCATATATTTATAAGATTTATTTACTCAAAAGGCAGAGCAAAAGAGAGAGAGCAAGAGACACAAAGGGAGAGATCCTCCATCGACTGGTTCACTTCCCAAATGGCCACAACAGCCAGATCTGGGCCAGGCTCAAGCCAAGAGCCAAGAACTCCATCTGGGTCTCCCCTGTGAGTGGCAGAGGCCCGAAGATTTAGGCCGTCATCTGCTGACTCCCAGGCGCGTCAGGAGGAAGCTGGATTGAAGGCAGAGCAGCCGGGAATCGAGCTGTGCTCTGACATAGGATGCTGAGGATGCAAGTGGCGGCTTAACCCACTGCGTCACGATGTAGGCTCCCAGCTTACAGCACCAAGATCACGACACTTATTTTCTTCCATTTTAAATTTGCCTTTGAATTAGACACATTGTTTCATTTTTCTACTTTACAATTGCTTGGTTTTGTGCATGTTTGATGAGAAAGTGTAGAGTTGTCATTCTCTGCCCACCAATCAGATACAAGTGTGGAGCGTGGCGCCGGGTTTGGTCGCAGCTGTTCCATTGCTTTGTGTTGCATTCGCTATAAACACACAGTTCTTTATGCTTGGCTTCCAGTGTTGAAACCCAGTACCAATAAACGTAAGCAAAATCACAGCGCTTTTTGGAGTGTCACCAGGGTGGCCCAAGGAGTGGGAGGTGGAACTGGAAACCAGGGCTGCAGACTGAAGAAACGCCAAAGCCAGGTCGTCAGGAACTTGGGGTGGAGCCGAGAGGAGACAGTGGAGGCCGTTTCATTAAGCGATCTTTTAACTAACACAGGAAATGAGTGTGCAGTTATGCTATCCTCACACTGAGAGAGTGCGAGGGAGAGAGAGAAAGAGGGATCTTCCATCTGCTGGTTCACTCCCCAGATGGCTGCAATGGCTGGGGCTAAGCGAGGCTGAAGCCAGGAGCCAGGAGCTTCTTCCGGGTTTCCCACGTGGGTGCATGGGCCCAAGCACTTGGGCCATCTTCCACTGCTTTCCCAGGCCACAGCAGAGAGCTGGCCTGGAAGTGGAGCAGCCGGGACTCCCAACTGGTGCCCACATGGGATGCTGGCATTGCTGGGCTTAACCTGCTATGCCACAGCACCAGTCCCTATCTTCACACTTTTTAAAATGGTTTCTTTTTGTTGTTGGCAACATATGCATCAAGTAAAATTTACCGCTTTAAGCATTTTTAAAGTGCGTGGTGTGGTGGCATTTAGTTCATCCACAGGACCCTGCGGCCATCATCGCTGGCCACCTCTAGAACTCCTTTTGCTTGTCCCACGCTGAAATTCCATTACTGGTCAACAGTAACTCCCCGTCCCGCCCCGCTCCAGGTTCCGCTCATCTACCCTGCGTCTCTGCGAGCTTGACTGTTGCAGGTGGTTGGGGGGAGCGGAGCACACGATTCTTGCCCTCCTGTTTGCCTCATTCCACTCGGCGCCATGTCCTCCAGGTTATCCATGTTGCAGCGCGTGCCAGACCTTCCTTCGTCTTTAGGGCCGAGTAACATCCCACCGTAGACATGCACCACGCTGGCCGAGCCTCCCTCCTGCAGGGACAGTGCCATGTCGCCACAGTCCCCGTGGTTGACTGCGTGACGAGGGCTGCTCTGGACGTGGGTGTCCCGGATCTCTGGAGACTCTGTTTGCAGGACTTTCAGGTCCACGCCCAGGAGTGAGATGGCTGGATCCTGGGGTAATTCCATGTGTAGCGTTTTATGGACTCCTGTGCTGTTAGTTCTACTGGACTTGCCAAGTCCCCAAACCTCCGACATCTACTAAACGCACTGAGGCCCATGTCATCCGTGACGTCACCACTTCTCTCTCTCTCCACCGCCAGGTCCTCTCCTTCACTGTGGATTTTACCTTGGAAATAGCTCCTCCTCAATCCACCCACT
This sequence comes from Lepus europaeus, assembly GCF_033115175.1. Lineage (NCBI taxonomy): Eukaryota > Metazoa > Chordata > Mammalia > Lagomorpha > Leporidae > Lepus > Lepus europaeus. The sequence continues at coordinate 109,687,353 of NC_084837.1, forward strand.
TCCTGCCCATCCCCATCATCACCCTGGCTGTTTGAATAGTCTCTTACTGTGTCTTCTTTTTTTTTTTTTTAATATTCTGATTTAAAAGGCAGAGAGAGAGAGAGAGAGAGAGATCTTCCATCTACTGGTTCATTCCCTAAATGGCTTTAATAGCTGGGTCTGGGCCAGGCTGAAGCCAGGAGCCTGGAGCTCCACCCAGGTCTCTAACGTGGGTGGCAGGGACCCAACCACATGGGCCATCTTCCGCTGCTTTCCAAGGCGCATTAGCAGGGAGCTGGATTGGAAGCAGCGCAGCTGGCACCAGGGTGCGCTGGCATCGCAAGCAGCAGCGTAACCTGCAGCACCACCAAGCCAGCCCCTTCACGTACTCTTGTTACCCCTTCAACCGTTTCTGCTCACACCACAGCCGCACAGGAAGGAGGTTTTACCACGTGATCCCATTCACACGAAGTTGCAGAACGGGCCAAACTTGTCCGTGCTGGGGGAGATCAGAGCAGTGGTAGTCCTGGGGGTGGTGGGAGTTTGCCAAGAATGAAGAGGGAGTCTTCTGGAGAGGTGAAGTGTTGCACATCTCATTTGGGTGTTGGTTATACTGGCGACGACATTTGCAGTACACACTGCTGTGTGCACGCAGTTTTTCCTGTACGTTATACCTCCTCTGACTGTGCCTTCCGGCCTTGCCTAGTCCTGCCGCCTCCTCTCCCTTCCACCAACACCCAAACGCTTCAGTGTTTTCTCTCTGCTGCCGGAGTCCTGGTCCACACACATCCGCTCCCCAGCTCTCTGGATCCTTGCCCTCTTTTTCTGCACTTTCCCCCACTCTCTCCTGCCACAGGGCCTTGGGATATGCTACCCTCTCTGCCAGATGTCCGTCCTGCCTCTTCTCGGCTGGGTCAGTTCCTACCCATCTCTCAGCATGTCACTGACCCACTGAGTCTTTTCTGAGCCTCTCCAGCCTTGCCGGCCATCCTGTGTCGCGCTCCTGATCCTGCGGTAAGCTGTGTTCCTGCTTGTTCACGTCTCCCTTCCTGTGATGAGCTCAGCGAGGGCGCGTCCGATTTTTCTCATCGGTCATATGGTAAACGGTCAGCAAGCATTTGCTTGGAAGATGGAAACACAGACAGATGGAAAGCGAGGCAGGACGGAGGGAAGAACGGAAGGAGAAAGAAACAGAAAGAAATAATACTGTGGGAGGCCGAAGAAAGAGGACGCATTCCACGTTGGAGGGAAAAGCCAGAGGTGAGCGACACAGAGGGATCTGGACGGAGCAGGGCGTCGGGGTAAAGGCGACCCACGACGGACATCCTTCTCCTCTATTTCCTCCTCGTCCTCCTTAAATCAGTGACCAGAGTGGGTGATTGTCCTAGCAGTTGAAGGGCTGGTCACCACGCCTGCGCCCCATGTTGGAGGGCCTGGGTTCAAGTCCTGGCTCTGCTCTCGATTCCGGCTTCTTGCCAATACACACTCTAGGAGACAGCAGGTGACGGCTCAAGTACTTGGGTCCTTACCACCCACATGGGAGACCCAGATTGATTTTCGGGTTCCTGGCTTGGACCCGACCCAGCCCTAGCCATTGCATCCAGCATATGGATGACCTCTCTGTCTATCTGTCTGTCTTTCTCTGCTTCTCAAATAAATAATGAAAAAAAAAATTTTAAAAATCAGAGACTGGTTTATGCGGAAGCATTATTTTCTTCCTTTGGTTATTTTACACCTGGCTTTTTGTTGGATGCTTCTTAAGAGAGTCAGACTTCTGTTGGAACTGTGTGGAAACAATTGAACAAAACAGAAAAAGAGCTTTGAAACTGATTCGGCGATTTCCTGGTGCAGGTGCTGGGTTCTCGCTGTCATTGCTGGTGCCCAGGTGGGGGTCCAGGCTGGAGTTCAGGGTCTGTGTCTGTGAGGCAGGTCCTTGACTTCATGGTTACTTTGACAAAGAGACAGGGCCCTCATGCAGACCTCAATTCTTCAGTGGCGCTTAGTCAGGGGCAGTGTTGACCACCAGGGGACATTTGGCAGTGTCTAGGGACATTTTCGGTTGCTGTAGCGTGGCAGCGGGCACTGCGCCTAGTGGGCAGAGGCCGGGGGTGTTGTTGCAAAGCCTGCCATGTACAGGACAGCTCTCACAGCAAAGAGTTACCTGGCTGGAACCTCAGGGATGCCTCTGTTGAGAACCCTGCTGTAGGCCTTGGGTGTGTATTCACGTGTGTGCGTGTGTGTGCGTGGAGAGTGATCCAGGCCAGGAGTCCCGCCTCTCTGGGTCCCAAGAGCTTCACCATGAGTCACGGGTGAGCACGCAGTACCAGCAACCATCGACTTTGCAGATGGAGAAATCAAAGAGGGGATATGGGCTTCTCAGGTCTCTATCCTTAGCTGAAAACAAAACCCAGCAAACCACCATGAGGGAGCAAGACCATGCAGCAAAACCGTACCCGTGTCATCATTGGCCCAAGTCTGTCACCCGTCTCCCTTTTGTATATGTGCTGCCGAAGCCAGCACACCCATCCCTCTTTGGACTGGGAATTCTTTGGTTGAAGGGGCTGGCTAGACGATTACGCGTGCAGTTATTTTTCCCACTGTGTGGGATGTTTTGGGTCTGAAGTAATGAAGTTTAATTATTCTCATGGCACTGTGCGCATCTCTAGATAAGGTGCATTGAAAACCCCAGTGTTTACCCTTAGCAAACATGATTCGCAGGCGTTCTCAGTGATGCTATTCCTGGCAGGTACATTAAATTCTGGTAGAATAACAGGACTACCTTTCTAGGCTTTGATACACTCAGGAGCTGGGTTAATAATGCATGCGTCCATTTATGCCTCAAATATTCTTATTTGACTTTCTCTTCCCATCTGCCCACGTCTGTAGGTGCAGAGGTTGACCGCGGTGAGGTTAATCACTACATCGGCATTTGACCCCAAGTACCCACTTGGCCAAGACATGGGTCCTCAGATTGACTCTTGTGCTTTGCACAAATGTCTAGGCACAGGGGTGCTCAAAAAAGTCAGCTGCAAAATGACATGAAAAGGTGAATTTATTCTGGCACAAGAAAAGTGTAGGGGCCAGTGTTGTGGTGCAGTGGGCTAAGCCACCACTTGCAATGCTAGTTTCCTGTATGAGCACTGGTTCGAGTCCCAGCTGCTCTGCTTCTGACCCACATCCTTGCTGATGTGCCTGGGAAAGCAGTTTCGACTGCTTTCGATGGCCTGAGTGCTTAGGACCCTCCCACCCATGTGGGAGACCCAGATGGAGTTCCAAGCTCCTGACTTCGGCCTGGCCCAACCCCAGCTGTGGCAGTCATTTGGAGAGTGAACCAGCAGGTGGAAGATCTCTCTGTCTTTCTCTCTCTCTCTCTCTCTGTAACTTGCAAATAAATAAATCTTAAAAAATTAAAATTCATAAACAGTTTTTTCACAGTGTACATTTTCATGATTTTTTTTGAAGACCGCTTGAATAATTTCAAGGGTTTTTTGTGTCCAAATAAACTATCTCTGAATTCCATTTTCCTGGAACTTTAAGTTTATTTATTTAACTTGTTTGAAAGGAAGAGAGATACACACAGACAGAGATACAGCTAGACATCTCCTGTTCCTGGCTCACTGCCTGCCTGCCCACAACAGGCCAAAGCTGGGAGCCAGGAGTTCAATCCAGGTCTCCCACACGGGTGACAGGGACTCAGTACCTTGAGGGTCAGCTCTAGCAGGAAGCTGGGGTAGGAGTGGGAGCTGGGTCTTGAACCAGGCACTCTGAGGTCCATGAACTTTTTGAAGTACCCTTGTGCATGTGCTTGTGTGTGTGTGCGTGCACACGCTCACGTGTGCGTGTATGCATGTCAAGGTTATCATGTGGAACATAGGTATTGAAGTGCCTATCAGCCCATAAGACCTCCCCAGATTTCCTGTTTCTGTTCTGTTGGCTTTGCCGCCGTCTCAGGCCTTTGTGGGCCCAGTTGCTTGGCTACGTGGCGTCCGGCTGCTTCTGCCTGTAAAGAAAGGACGGGACCACTGCCGTGTTGATGTCGCAGGTCCCTGGTCTTCCCATGGATGCCGCTTTGCTTCTCTCTCTTCCTCTCTGGCAAACACTCTCCAATCCAGGAGAGGATGCCTGTCCGCACATAACCATGGCCTTTCAAGTCCGACTCTGACGGCTGGCCTCCGGGGAGCACACAGTAGGCTGTCAGCTAGCACAGCCGGTACTCGGGGTTCACCTTCCAGCTTTCTCGAGCTGCAGGGGTCCTCGGCAGAGGGTATGCGAGAGTCTCGTGCCACTGGGGAGCTCCGCCTTTTTCAGAGTGGACGCTGGGTCAGCAAAGTGGCTGCACCTGCAGGCCCCTCCGGTCAGCACAGCGCAGAGCTGCCAGCCCTCAGTGGACCAGCAGCTTGTGGGCCCTTTGCATGTCTGCTCAACATTTCTGTGATTCTCCATGGCTGGGATCTGTCTCTCCCCACCTCCTGGTCCAGCTGCCACTTCTGGGACTGGACCCTGGATTCTGCCTTCCCCCTAGCAGGCATTGGTGAGCTACAGGTTGCACTGTCATTTTCAGCAAGCTGAGTTTCCTTGTTTGCTGCTTGCACCACGTTTCCCAGGGAACGGAAATGTGTGCCCAACATCAGACCTACCCGGAGCACGCAGCATAATACGTGCAGCACCCCAGAGCCAAGGTGCTCCTCTCTGGATATAACAGGTTAGCAAGCCTCAGAAATAGTGCTTGAAACACATGGTTCCCGAGATAGTGAGCAGTTACAGGGACCTGGGGAGCGGAGATGTAGGTCGACCTAGCGGTGGTCATGGCTCCTGGCTGTGGGGCATCCCGGGTTCTGTACCTGGTCCCTACCCTCTCATCTGTAGATAGCTCCTTTGTTAGTCTCTCTCCATACGACCTGGCTCAGCGCATCGTCTGCCCCCTGCCGTGACCTTGCCCGATACAAGAGTTCATCACGTTCCCGACTGTGTCCTCACAGCGCCTCCTACCCGCCCTGCTTCAGCTGTGTCGTAACCTACTCGCCTGTCACTCTCCCCTAGAAGATTGTTGCTCCTATACTGGGAGGGGAGGGGCCGTGTGTTGCTTCTTGCCCTACTCCTAAACCCAAGTAATTGGTGGTGTCTTTATGAATATGCAAGTCGACCAGGAAGCAGGTGGAGGGGAGTTCCTAGGCAGTCCTGAGCAGCGATCTCTCACAAGGTAAGAAGAGGGAGAGGGGCTGGTGGTGTGGCACAGCTGGTTAAGCTGCCACCTACAACGCCAGCATCCTCTATGAGCTCCGATTCTAGTCCCAGCTGCTTCACTCCCTGCTGATGCCCATGGGAAAGCAGTGGAAGATGACTCAAGGGCTTGGGCCTCTGCACCCACGTCGGGGAACCTAGAAGAAGCTTCTGGTTCCTGGCTTCAGCTTGGGCCAGCCCTGGCTGTTAGACCCCTCTGGGGAGTGAACCAGCGGATGGAAGAGCTCTCTCTCCCTTTTTCTCCATTGCTCAGCCTTTCAAGTTAATAAATACATCTTTAATTAAAAAAAAAAGACTAGGGAGCACAGTCATTGAGACAAGGGGCCTGGATTCAGAAGCCAGCACCTGCCTCACTGTGGGCAGTGCAGCGAGCACCCATATTCAGGAGCAAGAATGCTTGTGCTTGAAACCCACTCCCATTTCTCATTTTTGCTAGCTGTGTGGTTGGCAAGTTATACAACCCTCGTGTGAAAATTTCTTATCTATAATTTGGGCACTACAACAGTCCCCTTTTAGTAGGATGCTTATACAGGTTAAACGGGAGGCCATGGGGCTGGTGCTGTGGTGTAGCGGATTAAGCCATGGTCTGCAGTGCCCGCATCCCCTATGGGCACTGGTTGAGACCTGGCTGCTATGCCTCCGATCCAGCTCTCTGCTACCGACCTGGGAAAGCAGCAGAGGATGGCCCAAGTGCTTGGGCTCCTACACCCACATGGGAGGTTCAGGTGAAGCACCTGGCTCCTGGCTTTGACCTGGCTCAGCCCCAGCTGTTGTGGCCATTTGGGGAGTGAGCCAGCAGATGGAAGATTCTCTCTCTCTCTCTCTGTGTGTGTGTGTGTGTGTGTGTGGGGGGGGATATCTCCTCTCTCTCTCTCACTCTCTAACTCTGACTTTCAAATTAATAAATAATCTTTAAAAATATGAGGCCATGTGCTCGATGCGTGGTGAGCTCTCAGTAATCGTTAGCTTGGAAATGAAGAAACACAGAGCCCTCGATGTGGAAGCAGGCAGGGGCCTGGGGAGGCCCGGGACTTCAGATTAGCTTTGCTGTATTCCTGTGCTCTTGCGCACGTCAGCCTGCATCTCTGGCTCTTGCGACTCCTTCTAGAACCACTTTCCTCCCGGAACGTGGTAATGCTGCACCCACTTTCACAGGGGCTCCCTCTTTTCCCGGCTCCACATGGCTGCCAGCCAGAACAATGGGCACTTGCCCCTCGTAGCGCTGGGAGACAGCTTCTGCTTTTCCCTCTGCCTCTTCCTAGTTCTTCCCACAGGAGCAGGGGAGACCTGTCTCGTGGCTGAGGTTTGGAAGAGGACCGTGCACGTCTGTCCTTGCCTGTCCCTCTCCATCTCTCTGTCTGGGAGGTCGTGATACCAGCTGCCTTCTCTCCTCTGTCTCCTACCCAGGATGAGCAAGCCGGGGCAGCCTCTGCTCCCTCGGGGCCGTGGTGGAGGTGGGCACAGGGGAGGGGCTGAGCAGGCAGGTGCAGCTGTCTAAATACTGTGCTTGTACCCAGTGGAGAAGAAGCACTTTGTCCTTGGGCCCAAGATCTGTTTTCTTTTTAAATCTTATACAACTTTGCCAGCAACAAAATCAGTATTTTGATCGCCATGAGCTTCCTGGGTCTCAAACCATGAAACGGAGAGGGGTGCACCTGCTGGGCACCCTGAGTCTTCAGCCCACGAAGGGGGAACCCTAATAAGAAACAGTCAGTGGTCACCCAAGCCCCAAGTCCCATGTGGCAAGGAGCAACTGGCCTTGGGCTGCCTCCTCGTTCCTTGCTCCGGAGGACGGCCGTCTGGGTGATGGAAGCCAGCTGTAGGAAGCGTTGTGGGGTTAGACAGGACAGAGCTGGGGAAGGATCCGGAAGAACACGGCTGGAGTTTGTCTCCCACGTGGATCAACCACACAGAGGAGACAAATTCCCCACCTCTTGCCCTGCTACCCATCACCTGCTTGACTGCTGTGTGGGGGGATGGGTGGTCTGTCTGTCCAACAGAGATGCACCTCGGAAGAGGAGAGAGGGCAATAAAATCTTGATACTTTAAATGCGACCAGCCTTTGAAAAAAGTAGCTAAAGGGACCAGGAGGCTGTATAGATTTTGCTGTAAATGTCCTCAAAATGTTGATAAGATGAACAGGCACTGGAGATGCAGCGTTGGGAAAGACCCAGCAGCTTCGTCCCGTGGGACACAAGCCGGCAGGAAAGATGGGCACGTGATTAACTGTCAGTGTAGCAGGAGCGGCTCTGGGTTGTTTGCTCTAGTACGGCTTTTTTTTTTTTTTTTTTTTTTTTTGGACAGGCAGAGTGGACAGTGAGAGAGAGAGACAGAGAGAAAGGTCTTCCTTTACCGTTGGTTCACCCCACCAATGGCCGCTGCAGCCGGCGCGCTGCGGCTGGCGCACTGCGGCTGGTGCACTGCGCTGATCCGAAGCCAGGAGCCAGGTGCTTCTTCCTGGTCTCCCATGCAGGTGCAGGGCCCAAGGGCTTGGGCCATCCTCCACTGCCTTCCTGGGCCACAGCAGAGAGCTGGACTGGAAGAGGAGCAACCAGGGCAGAATCCGGCACCCCGACCGGGACTAGAACCTGGTGTGCCGGCGCTGCAGGCGGAGGATTATCCTATTGAGCCGTGGTGCCGGCCCTCTAGTATGGCTTTTAAAAATCCGGGACTTTTTTTTTTTTTTTTAAGAGAGGGGAGTTAAATTACACTGGAGGGACTGGAGGGTCTGTTGGTTATGGTAATGCTAGCTGCAGCAGCAGCAGCAACATCCAAGGTTTCCATGGCTTGACATTGTAATGGTGGCTGCAGGTGCTCCTGGTTGGTGGGGATTGGGGCTAGGGGTGGAGCAGTGGGAGGCTGGAGGAGTTCTGCTCCATGTGTATGGAAACTTAAGCCCATATCCCTGCAGCTTCCTGCTGTGGCTTCTGGGGTCTCTGTGAGTATTGAACTCTGGCCAACTGATGGGAAGAGAGAGAGAGGAGAGAGAGAGAGAGAAGAGAGAAGAGAGATCTCCCATCCTCTGGTTCACTCCTCAGAGTCCCACCATAGGCAGAGCTGGGTCAGGTCCAGGTGCTGGGATTGTAACCCAGGTCTCCAGGTCTCCCATGGGAGAGGCAGGCACCCAACTACTTGAGCCGTCACCTGCTACCGTTCAGGGTGTGCATTCGCAGGGAGCCGCAGTCGGGAGCTGAGGCTGGGAACTGAACCCAGGCCGCCCCAGGTGGAACGTGGGCATCTTCACCACTGTGTCAAAGGCCCACTACCTTTCACATACTCTAGTACGGCTGAGACACTCCGGCTCCTTCCCTCATCCTTGGCTAGAACCGTGTGTGTGACCCCTTCTAGGTTTCAGAGGCTGGAAATGCAGTCCCTGGCTGGATGGCATGTCTCCCAAGACAGCTCCCATCGTTAAGCATAAACCTTTGGTAGGCAGCAATCCGGCTGTACCCCTGAGGACTTCCTGGAAGAAGTGGACTTAATGCAGGGTTTTGGAGGATAAATTGCTGTTAGCCAGAAACTCCACATGCTGACGCATATTCTGGCCAGAGGGACAAAATGTGCAACAGCATCCGTTGTGAGAAGATCGGTGAAAGATTTCGCATCATCGTGGACCATTAAACAGCTTTCCCTATGTTTTATGTTTGCTGGCGTCAACAGAGCAGTCTCTGGCCCATCTGTGCAGGATGGAGAGCTGTACACCGATTTCAGGCGTAAGAGTGACGGCTCCGATTTGCTCGTGACGAAAGCTGTGTGGGTGTGTGGGCTTGGAGCACGAGTCCACCCAAGGTTTCGGGGGAGTCAGTGGATCCCAGGCATGGCCTGCGTGCTGGGGACAGAAGCCAGGGTGGGTGGGATGCTGAGATGAGCTTGCAAGAGGGGGAGGGCCAGGCAAGTAGCTGGCAGGATTGGCTCTGAGTTATGGCACAGCAGACGGGGAGGGGCTGACCACGGCCTCAGACTGACAGCTGGCCTTGTCGAGTCTTAGCATCTCCCCAAGTAAGACCATGCAGCTTGTAACTGCCCAACCCCAGCCACTTAACGCACATGGATGCTGGGAACCCATACACAGCATAGGACGGAAGGGCCAAACAGAAGCGATGCAGGCGAAGATGTGGGAAATGGGGACGTGCCATGCAAATGGATGGATGGATGGATTATTTTTTTTTTAAATATTTATTCGAAAAGTCGAGTTACCGTGGGAGAGAGAGAGAGGGGGAGAGAGAGAGAGAGAGAGAGAGAGAAAGAGAGAGAGAGAGAGATCTTCCATCCACTGGTTTACTCCCCGAATGGCTGCGACGGCTGGAGCTTCTTCCAGGTCTCGCGCGTGGATGCAGGGACCTAAGGACTGGGCCGTCTTCAGCTGCTTTCCCAGGCGCATCAGCAGGGAGCTGGCTCAGAAGTGGAGCAGCCGGGAATCTAATCGGCACGCACATGGGAAGCCAGCGTTGCTGGCAGCGGCACGGGGCGTCGTGTGCGGTCTGCGACACTCGGCTCCCGCGTAGTTTCGCGCTGTGCTCTTTGTCAATGTCACGAGATCTGCTGATCTTTCCCCATTGTCATCAGGAGAGGACTCAGAGGTGTGGGCTCACGGGTTGCACTGTGTTTTGTCCAGCTCTTCCTCTGGGGCTGGGCGTCTGTGTTGCTTCTGTTCCTCATTGCAGGAAAGGGGACTTGGGCCTGGTTGACTTCACCTTCGGGGCCTCGCGTGTTGAAAGGTTGTCCCGACCCAGGCAATGCACCAGTTCTGCGGGGCACATGTTAACTCCCGCTTCTCGGGAAATGCAGGTGCAGGGAGATCAACTTGCCCTGATCCTGCAGCCCTGGAGCTGTAGGGTTAGGGCTCCCATGGAGACGATTTAGCTGCCGGGCCCGGGCTTTCCCACTGGAAACCTCCAGGCAATGCGACTGCGTCTGGATGCCCGCGTCAGGCCCTTGGAGAGACTCCCTTTCTTGTATTCAGCTCCCGGGCATAGCACCTCACCTGCCACTGTGGCTGCTGCCTCTCGAGTCTCCTTCCTCCTCCCGTGGGCGCATCCTGCTGCACTTCACATCACGCTCCCTGTCTGCTTTTCCAACACATGGGTAGTACCATGGCAGGCACGGCCCCTTGCTCTTTCTTTCCACATGGGATGTTGACATAAAGTCTGGACTGAAGCAGCCACCTTGTGACTGTGAGGTGACCAGCATGAGGGAAAGAACTGCTGTGGAAGCTCGGGGTGGAGCTCTCTTAGTCCCCCTACATGTGCAACCTGGAAATGCAAAGGAATTAATACTTCGTGGGGTGAAAAGTTGGCCAAGGGGAAATGACAGCCAAGGAGAAAGTTCTTTGCCCTTCCTCCCACCCCCTCTGGTAGACGGCCTCACCCCAGTTATTACATGGCCAGGAAGAGGCTATTTTGTGAGGCTGAACAATCAATTCTGCTCCATACCCAGCCAAGGCCAGCTCGGTGATGGACCCCTTCCATTGATTCATTTTCTTTTCTGCCTCATTTCCCATCCTCTCACTCCTGCTTCCCGGAGAGAAAACCCTCTAATAAAACGGTAGCACCTACATTTTAGAGTCCCAGCTCTGCTTACTGGGCAAGGGAGGCAAAGACGGTGCACAGAATATTTTCATTATTTAGAGTGATTTCCTTTGAAACAGTTCTTGCTGCAGGACAGCGAAGTGCAGGGTTATGAATAGTCCTGTGGCTTTGGGAACACTGTAGCAGACTTCTAATCTCCCCAGCCCGGCCCTTGGCTCACCCCGCAGCTGACTCTCTGTAGGGCTTCCAGTCAAAGCTCATTACCGAGCTGAGGGTGAAGCTCGGGTCCTCCTGCCAGTGACTCACGGAAAACGCCATAGACAGGAACGTCTCAGCCCACGTCCACACAGCTGAAGTTGCTTCAGTGATGATGTATGGAGAACTCTAACCTTCGCTGAAAAGGAGTCTTAGCCATTTGGGCTTATGCTCCCTAGAGGAAGGGGACCTAGGCACACAGCTTTAAGACTGTGCTGGCCCCTGGTAATTGCTCTAATTACCTGTGAGCTAACTAGGGACCATTATGTATGCAGAAGAGAGATTTGCATCCTTCGGAATTTGCATCGCCAGGGAGAGGCTCCTTTTCTATGCATCATAAGGTGAGCGTTTCCTGCTGATTGCCTTTCCTCGTGTCTAAGCTGGGCTCACGCCGGGACTGCCATCATCAGAAGTCCGTTAGGAAGAAGGCAGGAAGAGGGAGCAGCATTCCGGAGCAGACAGAAACGAGGATCCGGAGAGAGGCCTAGCATCCGGATGGCTCTTCGCCAAGGAGGCTTTGGAGAGGTCTCCTGAGAGTCGCAGGCTTTCCAGAAGGAATCAACTATCGGACACCATCCTGGGTCAGACATGGCCATGCGTGGGCCCTACCAAGACTCTAAGAGAAGGCGTTGAGGGCTTGGGTGGGGTCCGACCAGGTGGACGTCACAACAAACATGGTGGCCTGGGGAGACCCGAGTGGTCCGCAGCCCGCTGCTCTGTGTCCCACTGACTTCCACCTTGTGTCTCCGATCTCCTTTTGGTGCTGCCATGGGCTGATGCCTCCAGCTCTCAGCCTCTTCCCTGCGGCCCATGGTGGTGGCTTGATTCCATGTTCTTGGTGAAGGAATGGGAAAGAGAGGGAAGAGAGGGCCTCCTGCCCCTGAGCGGCTTGGAGCGAAGGGAGTGGCCTGCAGGGCTGCAGGCTCCTAAGGGTGGCTCTGTCCCCAGGTAGACTTCCACATCCCTAACGTGAGCCATGGGCTACTGCTAGGACGTGGGAGTGTCCTGAGGTGTGGATTAGGACAGGATCGGTGTCTTAGCTCTGCTGAAGTTGGAGGAGTCAACACAGTGTAGACAGATCTGGGGGCACGGACGTCTGGCCTCCTGGCTCTACTCTCTCTTGACTGTTTCCTTGGCCCTGTGTTTCCCAAAGGAGCAGGGGAGGCCAGAGTCGGGGTAGCAGCCGTTTGTCGTGCACCCTGTCCCACCACAGCCCCTCTGACGGCAGGTGGTGCTGGTCAGTCACATGCTTACCCTGCTTCCAGCCCAGATGTGGCCTTGCAGTTCTCAACTGGCCACACCTGGGAGCCACATCCGTTGATCAGAGATGACTTAAAATACAACCCAGGGGCAAGTAATCTGCAAAGTCCCTTCTATAAAATTCCTGGAATCCGGTCATTTCTGAGTGGGTTAATAACAGAATCGAAATCTGGTTTACTGCAGTAAACAAAGCCTCCACCCCACCCCACCCCATCCCATAAATCACCCTTTGTAGCCATTTTCTTTGCTGTGTTATAAAGTACCCAAAACTCAGCAACTTACAACAATATTTCTTCTCGGGGCCGGAGCTATGGTGCAGCGGGTTAATGCCCTGGCCTGAAGCGCCGGCATCCCATATGGGCGCCAGTTCAAGATCCGGCTGCTCCACTTCCCATCCAGCTCTCTGCTGTGGCCTGGGAAAGCAGTAGAAGATGGCCCAGGTCCTTGGGCCCCTGCACCCGCGTGGGAGACCCGGAAGAAGTTTCTGGCCCCTGGCTTCAGATCGGTGCAGCTCCAGCCATTGCGGCCAACTGGGGAATGAACCAGCAGATGGAAGACCTCTTTCTCTCTCTGCCTCTCCTCTCTCTCTGTAACTCTGACTTTCAAATAAATAAATAAATATTTAAAAACAAACAAAAAACCAATATTTCTTCTCTTCCCCTCAAATCCCATTTGTCATCTGACAGTTGTGTAGTTCAGAAGTTCAGGTAGGATGGCCTGGGTTATCTGCCTAGGGTCACCCGGGTGAATTAGAGGTGTCTGTTGGCCTGGGCCGTGGGAGCTGTAGGAGCAGGTCTGGTTTCATTCAAGTGGTCGGCAGAATTCCGTGGTTGTAGGACTGAGGTTTCCAGTTCTGTGTGGGCTGTTGGCCAGGGACTGCTCTCAGCTCTTAGAGGATGCCTGCATTCCTTCACTTTCTGCCCCCTCCGTCCTTCAAACCCCCACGGGTATGGCAAATCTTCCTTGTGCTTCAATCTCTCTCTCTTCCTTGGCCCCCTGCCCGTGAAAGGTCTCTACTCTTTAAAGGCCAGCGGAGCCACGTGATCAATGTGTCACAGTTACAGGCTCCAGGGGAACACAGAACACCTTGGAGGGGGAGTCGTTTTAGAGATTCTGCCTACCATTGTCACATCCAGAAAAATCAGATTCTATGTGAACCAAGTTGGAATGAATGGGTTTGACATAAGGTTTCTTGAAACCCAAGATTATGCTCTGTTCATCTAACAAACACTAAGAGCAGCTGTTAGGACCAGGCACTGAACACAGTGATGTCCGCCTTCCAGAAGCACACAGATTAGTGGGGTCCACTCGTCACACCTTGTTATAGTGTCGTTTATAATAGAGGTGGGTACAAAACATATTGGTGTCAATGGAGCAGGAATAACCATATGAATGAGTGGGGGAGAAGTAATTTTTGGGGAAAAGCTTGCTGAAAAGGTGGTATTTTAGCTGGGTATTAAAGTAGGAAGTCACACCTCTGTTAATACTGTTTGGTAAGCACATTTTCCTCTAAGAATCTCTGTTCTCTGTAGCACACTTCATGTCCCTTGTATTTGTTTTATTTATTTGAGTTACAGGCAGTGAGAGAGATGGAGAGAAAGGTTTTCCATCCGATGGTTCACTCCCCAAATGGCCGCTACAGCCGGAGCTGTGCCGATTCGAAGCCAGGAGCCAGGTGCTTCTTCCTGGTCTCCCCATGTGGGTGCAGGGGCCAAAGCACTTGGGCCATCCTCCACTGTCTTCCTGGGACACAGCAGAGAGTTGGACTGGAAGAGGAACAACTGGGACTAGAACCCAGCACCCATATGGGATGCTGGCGCCACAGGCGGAGGATTAACCAAGTGAGCCATGGTGCCGGCCCCAATGTCCCTTATATTTGAATGTACAGTTGTAGATGAGTGTGCAGGGGATGGCAATGAAGATGGATGGGAATCAAGAGTGAGAGAATTGCCAGCGCCACGGCTCACTAGGATAATCCTCCGCCTGCGACGCCGGCACCCTGAGTTCTAGCCCCGGTCAGGGTGCCGGATTCTGTACCAGTTGCTCCTCTTCCAGTCCAGCTCTCTGCTGTGGCCTGGGAGTGCAGTGGAGGATGGCCCAAGTCCTTGGGCCCTGCACCCCATGGGAGACCAGGAGAAGCACCTGGCTCCTGGCTTCAGATCAGCGCGGTGCGCCAGCCGCAGCGCGCTGATCATTGCAGCCATTGCGGGGTGAACCAATGGAAAAGGAAGACCTTTCTCTTTGTCTCTTTTTCTCACTGTCCACTCTGCCTGTCAAAAAAAAAAAAAAGAGCGAGAGAATCCCTAGAGATGGGGTCTCGCCTGCCTGCCTCAACTTCCTGTGCCAGCTGAGTTGCCTTGTCCTGCTCACCAGGAACATCAGAGACGTGGTGTAGCAATAATTAGGACACAGCAGAAGCTGGGGGCCAAACGGGAGCAACAACAAGGACCCCATGGCCCCGAGCACACAGGGAGGGGTGACGCTGGGGTCGACAGAAGCAACGAGCCCCCTCCCTGCTTCCCCAGGCTCCTGTGGGCTCTGGTCTTCTAGCCTCGCTGCAGAGTGTGCTGATATATGGACCGCACACGTGGGCACAGCAGCATCCACAGGAGGAGCCCGTCAGCACCCTTGCCTCGTGTGATCGGCCTGGTTGGGTCAGTGCTGAGGACACACAGAGCCTTCTGATGATTGGCATCATCTTGGGGGATGGACCTCCTCGTTGGTAGGAGGACGGGAGCACCATGCCTGGCCCAGGACAATCAGGATGCACCTCCAGGCTCATTGAGGGAATGTAGAGATGCCCCAGATGGCCACTCAGTGGCTCTGAATTGTGGTTCCTTGCCCAAGAACACCGAGGGTGCTTCCTGAGGACCAGTAATCGATCGATTGCTGACGACGGAGCGGGTAGAATTGCATGATTTCTTCTTCGGATATCAGAGTAATACATGCAGAAAGGCCTTGCCAAGGGGCACAGCTTGCTCCAGGGCAGGGACCCCTGGTACAGTGCAGGGCATGGTGGCTCTAACACAGTCCCGTGGCAGTGAATTGTGCAATAATTCCCAGGGACTACTTAAGCAAACTTCTGTAAGTAGGCCATGTTGTTAGAACAAAACATAGATCAATGCTACTCAGATGAAAATGCCTTTTCTCTTTAAATCAAGCCCTCCTTTTATTCAGGAAGGAAAAAAAAAAAACACCCTGTGTGTAGAGGCTTTGCTTCTTTGTGCCATGGCTCTGCATCACTGGTTCAGTCTCATTGTGGAGATGCCGGAATTTATAATTGGTTTTCCAGTTGTCACCAAGGCACCTTAATGGCTTTTTACAAATTATTTGTTGTACGAACAACACGAAGGGAAACCATTCTGGAAATTTAACCCGTGCTCTGGCCATGGCTGCAAATCCAGCTGTTCGTGCGAATCCACTCTTTATGCAAGCTTTTGCCCACGTGCACCCAGAATTTAATCATAGGACAGTCATCATTTATAGCGGCAAATTACGAGCACACTCTGTGTATTGTGAGACAGTGAGAATCGTACGTTTTGGTGGTTACGTGGTCTCTGATGGGTTTCTGGAAATGAGAATCCACGGCTGTCTTTGGTACAATGACTCCCTTGCTTCTGCCTGCATCCCACCCGGATCTGGAGTAGATTTGGGGACCGTCTTTCCCCTATTCCTGCTTTATGCCTACAGAAGGAGCGACTGCTCCCAGGTGTGGGAGGGCTGGCGCATGGCACACATTGCTCGTCTCCAGAGGAGCTCCTCCTCCTTCTGTGGGAAAATGGTTTTCCTCTCATCTTGCAATTTAATTGCACGTGTGTTTTCTCATCTCTGTTATTCAAGCAGCTCACCTAAGGAATCGTGTGGGTCAGAGACAGAGGCGATGTAAACTCTAATTAGGAATTTGCCTTAAATCAGGAGTGAGGCCAGCCTGGGATAAAGAAGTGAGTATAAGACAAGGCAGGCGTGGCATGTCCCTGGTGTCGCTGTCCTCACTCTTCTCTCCTATGCAAGGCAGCACCAGTCAATCAGGATGCCCCTCCATAGGAAGCCCAAGTGCAATGTCAGGGTCGCTCCTAACACCACCCTACAGGGATCCATGACCAAAGAGTTGCAGTGGACACTGAGACGAACTCTATCTCTCGTCGCCATTCCTCCAGGACTTCTAGGGTCCTGATCTTGTCTTTGGGTCTGTTCTCGTCCCAGGGAGCCCCCCTGAGCCAATGAGGCCAGGAGACGCCACCCTCAGCTGGCTGCCGTGTCACCTCCAGTGCCTTCCTGAGAGCAGGGGCCACTTCTGCTCATCTCTCTTCCAGTCACTGTCTTCTTTCTCCAGGAGGCGCTCTGTGCTCTGCACTGTGCTCTGAGCGGTACTTGGGGCTACACAGGGGTGGCGTGGGGCACACCCGATATTCCCACCGAGCCCTCCCAGCAGTCACCAGGTCCACTGTGGCCTCGTGGAGAGTGTGCGTCTGGGAGAAATGTCACGAGGGCTCTGCCACTTGAACAAGCTGCAGTTTGATGCATGTGTCCCACACCTTCCACACCGCCGCGTTCCCTGGCCTCGTGTGATTTGCACTGTTGACTGTTCATCTCCCATGAGACTTGGGGATGATGTCCTGGCTTCGGGCTTTGTGTCAGTCAGATGGGTGCAGTACTAAGCAACCCCTCCTGCCCCCCACTTGTCTGTGACACTAAAGGCGGATGTCTCTCTCTCATCAGGATTGGAGGCCCACAGGGGCACCCCTGTCTGTCGCTCATCACCCTGGTAGGAAGGAGCAAGAGACGTAATGAACTCACACTGAAGTTTTGCTCTTTTGAGTTATTTGATGTGGTTGGGAGTATAGTGGAAGTCTCATAAACTGTGTAGTTAAAGTGTTCGATGCAGGCGGACAACCCCGTGTACCTGGGAAGCCAATGAGAATTTCCACTGCCCAGACAGGTTCCTTGTTCCTCTTGGCAAAACGTGTCTCCCTCCATCCTGACCTCAGGCCACTGCTGTCCTGCTTTCGATCACTGTACATTGTTTTGCCCATTCTAGATTGTTTAATAAATACATCTAAGTGAAAGCACACAGCATTCACTGTGTTCTCACTCTTTTGAAAGGGTACATTTATTTTTTGTTTATCTAAAAGGCAGAGTGACACAGAGAGAGAGAGAGAGAGAGCTTGCATCAGCCGGTTCACTTCCCAAATAGCCACAAGAGCCAGGGCTGGGCCAGGCTGAAGCCTGGAACTCCATCCGGGTCTCCTGTGTGGGTGGCAGGAGCCCAAGGAGTTGTCCATCTTCCCCTGCTTTCCCAGGTGCATTTGCAGGGAGCTGGCTCAGAAGCAGAGCAGCCAGGACTGTGCCCATATGAGATACCAGCACTTCAGGCAACAGCTTAACCCGGTGCGCCACAAGCTAGCCACTCTGGCTTTTGTTCACTCCGAATCATGACTTGGGGAATTGAGTAAGAGGATCCTCCAAAAATC
Organism: Lepus europaeus; assembly: GCF_033115175.1. Taxonomy (NCBI): domain Eukaryota; kingdom Metazoa; phylum Chordata; class Mammalia; order Lagomorpha; family Leporidae; genus Lepus; species Lepus europaeus. Next base: position 109,705,087 of record NC_084837.1, read on the forward strand.
CATGGGAAAATAGAATGAACAGATCAGTTTATTTTGGTGCAAGACATTTTTGAAATCCAGGCATTGCTTTTACATCACACACGATTTTGTGAACTTTTTGAGGACCCCACTAATATGCGTGGATTTCGATTTTTTTTTTTTGCACAAAATAAACATATCCTTGTCGGAGGCCACCAGACAAACGACACGGAGATGCAGCACTCAGTCAATTCATCACCACGTTTATTGCCTCATCGCGTTCCAGGCCAAGTAGGGGGCCCGGCGATGAGTAACTGGAGGCCGTCTCCCTGGGGAAACTCTTCAGCCTCCACAGAAAGACAAGGATATATACCCCAGGCCCCATACAGATAACATTCATTGCGTGCAATCATGCATAGCACAGGAACAAAGCAAGTTTACAAAGTAGCAAAGATCAGGGTACAAGCTCTGCTGATAGAGCAAAGAACATCATACACCTTCATCAGAAGTCACATCCTGCCTGCAGGAATGTGGGATGAAAAGTCTTGGAAACAGGATTAGATAAGGGACAGCCTCAGCCTGCTGCATCTCATGTCGGGCCAGGGCCACTAGCCCCGACAATCCTTTAATGCCATTTCCCATGAACATCTAGAGCTGCACCTCTATGTGTAGTGATAGCTCCTTCTGTTTCATGGCTAAGTGCTACTCCACTGTATGGATGAACCAGTGTTTGCTGTTTTTTTATTCACCTGTTGATGGGTTCACTACTCGTTTTTGGTTATCACAAGAGTGATAAGGTACAAATTTTTATGCTCCCCAAGGAGCTTCCAGCAAAGCAAGCAGGAGGAAGCAGGTCAGCTGGCGGAGTGTAGAGAATCCATGTGAAAACGATGGTGACATAAAATCCATCGTGTTCACCTTTTAAAAAAAAATGAACCAGCCTTGTCCCTCCGAAGCTCCTCTCGAAACTCCTGCCGAGGGCGCCTGCTCCTGTCACCCCGGTCCGTCTGAGACTGGAGGTCTGTGCAGGGTTTCCAAGGCTGTGGCAGGTGCTCAGTGACCTTGGCAAAGAGCTGACAGGATGAATCAGACTGTACCCCCGCCGGAGGAACGCAGCGGGCACTGAAGTGTGGGGCAGCCCCAGCCACCGGGAGGAGAGGGAGCGGCCTGGGTCCTGCTGGGTGATAACAAAACTGACACTCAGACCTGGAGCCGCAAGCCTGCAGGACGAGGAGCTGTGACGCGTGGACTGGGCGGAGTAGCTGAGCGGAAGCCATCGCATGCAGGCCAAGCACACAGGACCGGACGACCCCAAGGCCCCGGGCGAGGTCTGAGCCCCCATGGCTTTTGCACGGATCCTGCAGGCTGGGGTGGGGGTGGGGGTGGGGGGCCGGGCAGCTCCAGCTGTGGGTGCTGCTGAATGAGCGAAGGGGCAGGCACCAGGCAGAGTGCGACAAAGGACATCACGTGTTGACTTATTTATAGACGACTAAAAATGAGAATCCCTCCCGGATGCACCCGTTCACACGCCTGCTGGATCCCCCAGGGAGGGAAGCTTACAAAGCCAGCACAGGGAGGCAGCACCTTCCCCAGAGTCTTCATATGTGTTACCCTGTTTGTGGGAGTCATGGGTTAAATCTGTTCTATTTCTGGGCCTTTCTGGACACGGCCAGCCTGCGGTATAGACAGGGCCACCAGGAGGCTCTTGGGCTTGGAGGGCGAGCTGCCCTGTGGAAGGGTGGGGGACATGGCAGGTGCGGGAAGCCTGCTCTGTATGCAAGCCCACCAGCCCGTCTCAGTGCACACACCCACCAGGGCCCTGTATTTCTGGGCAGGGCCCAGGGTTCTGCATTGCCAACAAGCTTCCAGGTGGCATCCAGTGTTCCGGGCTTAGGGACCAGTTTTGAGTATCCAGGGACGATCCTGTTCAGAGGGAGGTGGTAGGCATGAGGGCCTTCAGGTAGAAAGGGGTCGCGCCTGTGTGGTGACAGGGACGAGGAGCAGGTGCCACTGAGACGGAGGCAGCCGGAGTGGTGTGCCTGCATGGGAGTCTAAGAGTGGAGGCAGTGGGCTTGGGCTTGATGCCTGGCTCGGCTCGTAACTAGCTGTCAGTGGTATCAGTCCAGTTAGCCTCTCTGGACAGGAGTTTCCAAACAGGCCCAACCCCGATCAGATTGTTGTCAATATTAAATAAGCCGTCACACGTGAAGGGTCTTGCATGGGTCCGCCTCTCGGTGGGCACTCCCGGGCGGGGGGAGTTCAGCAGCCTGGCCTCAGAGAAGGAGATAGGAGATGGGGGCCACAGAGGATGGGGCAGCCTCTTGAGTCCAGCAGGAGAGGGGAGAAGGTGCGTTTACTAGAAACCCAAGCACCACACTGAGCCCTCACTGCCAAACTGGCACTGGTCTGTGGGAACCAGGACGTGGCCCCGGAAGGGTGGGGTCCACTCACGTGCCGAGGGCGTGGGGGGTGCAGTGCCAGAGGGTGAGGCTGGAAGTGGAATTTCTGGACCACAAGCTTTTTCCACCAAAAAGGAAGGGGGAAAAATAACAGAAGGGATTGGTACGGGCGCAGTCGCTGGGAGACGTGGCGTGGGAGCTCGGGGGGTATTTTCATGGCATCGCCTCTCTCTCCTGACCCCTCTGAGTGCTGAGCTGTCCATGGGAGGCACCCGCTTCCCATATTGCAGGGGAACTGGTTTCCAAAGACCGCAGACTGCGGCTCTCCTAAGCCTGTCATCAGTCCCGTATGACGAAGTGTAAGAGCCCAGCCTCCCGAGGATGGCAGAGCAGACATCCGGAGAGAAACATGTTCTTGCTGACGTACTTGAACGACTCCCCAAAACGGGAACTCATTGTCCCCGGTGTCACAAGGTGAGATAATTAAATGCCATTGTTCCTTTGGCCTCTGCTGTGCATTGCTGGTCTCAGGGGACACGGAATGACTGCCACACTGCATAACCACAATAAAGCCTTCCCCTGAAAAGGCGGGGGTTGGGGAGGCACAGGTGTTTGGCCTCTTGGGGAAGATGCCTGGGTCCCTCACCGGAGCCTGGGTTTGATACCCATTGCTGCTCCTAACTCCAGCTTCCTGCTCATACAGACCCTGCATGTGAGTGGGGATGACTCAAGTATTTGAATCCCTGCCCTTCATGCGGGTGACCCAGGTGGAGTTCCTGGATCCCGGCTTGGGCTTTTGGGGGAAGAAAGCGGTGAATGTAAGCTCTGTCCGTGTATCTGTGTCTCAGGGAGAGGGGAGGAAGCAGCATGCTGGGGCCACATCTCGCTTGACCGGAAAGGCGACAACCCCCTTCTGTCACAATGCAGTGGTCCATCCATCACTTGTACCCTCATTTTGCTCTTTGGAAATATCTCTCTCGTCCGTTGAGGAACATGTTCTACTGCTATGGTTGGACTTTTTACCTGGAATGCAGATATGATGGTGAGAGTTTCAGCAGTCTTCTTGTGTCCATGAGGGAAAGGTCATGAGAATCTCCAACTTCATCCCTAACATCTCGAATCTACTGGGCTGATGTCAGCACCTGCTACCCCCAGGTTTCTTGTTACATGAGAGAAACGGGAAGTTCCCTTTGACTCCAGGCTTCACCTTTTCGAGTTCATGTCTGAGCAGTGGCCTTGATATTTGCTTGGTGTTTTCCTCGGCTGTGACTACAGCAACTTGAAGAGGCAGACCCGGAGGCAAAGCCCTGGCTCCGGGCGGCCTCACCATGGGTGGGTTCCCCTGCTGTATCTGTCAGCAAGAAGGGGTCACAAGGAGTCCCTCGTGTGGTTCTACCTGGGTCTCCGTCCTGGCTCCCCCCCCCCCCCCATGAAGCTGTGCTACGCTGATCTCAGGTAGAGAATTTGGCTTTTGCATTTCCAAAGACAAGGACTGATCTGCTGGGCTGGGGTGCGGCGTTCGTGCCCACGGGCAAAATAGGGTCTCTCTGGAAGAGCCCTGAGTCCTTCTCCTGCCACGTCCAGACCGGGCCACTGGAGCGGAAGCGTGTCCTCCTACCACGTCCAGACCGGGCCACTGGAGAGGAAGCGTGTCCTCCTGCCACGTCCAGACCGGGCCACTGGAGCGGAAGCGTGTCCTCCTGCCACGTCCAGGCGGGGCCACTGGAGCGGAAGCGTGTCCTCCTGCCACGTCCAGGCGGGGCCACTGGAGAGGAAGCGTGTCCTCCTGCCACGTCCAGGCGGGGCCACTGGAGAGGAAGCGTGTCCTCCTGCCACGTCCAGGCGGGGCCACTGGAGCGGAAGCGTGTCCTCCTGCCACGTCCAGGCGGGGCCACTGGAGAGGAAGCGTGTCCTCCTGCCACGTCCAGACCGGGCCACTGGAGCGGAAGCGTGTCCTCCTGCCACGTCCAGACCGGGCCACTGGAGAGGAAGCGTGTCCTCCTGCCACGTCCAGACCGGGCCACTGGAGCGGAAGCGTGTCCTCCTGCCACGTCCAGACCGGGCCACTGGAGAGGAAGCGTGTCCTCCTGCCACGTCCAGGCGGGGCCACTGGAGCGGAAGCGTGTCCTCCTGCCACGTCCAGGCGGGGCCACTGGAGCGGAAGCGTGTCCTCCTGCCACGTCCAGGCGGGGCCACTGGAGCGGAAGCGTGTCCTCCTGCCACGTCCAGACCGGGCCACTGGAGCGGAAGCGTGTCCTCCTGCCACGTCCAGACCGGGCCACTGGAGAGGAAGCGTGTCCTCCTGCCATGTCCAGATCGGGCCACTGGAGCGGAAGCGTGTCCTCCTGCCACGTCCAGGCGGGGCCACTGGAGCGGAAGCGTGTCCTCCTGCCATGTCCAGACCGGGCCACTGGAGCGGAAGCGTGTCCTCCTGCCACGTCCAGGCGGGGCCACTGGAGCGGAAGCGTGTCCTCCTGCCACGTCCAGACCGGGCCACTGGAGAGGAAGCGTGTCCTCCTGCCATGTCCAGACCGGGCCACTGGAGCGGAAGCGTGTCCTCCTGCCACGTCCAGGCGGGGCCACTGGAGAGGAAGCGTGTCCTCCTGCCACGTCCAGGCAGGGCCACTGGAGCGGAAGCGTGTCCTCCTGCCACGTCCAGGCGGGGCCACTGGAGCGGAAGCGTGTCCTCCTGCCACGTCCAGGCGGGGCCACTGGAGAGGAAGCGTGTCCTCCTGCCACGTCCAGGCGGGGCCACTGGAGCGGAAGCGTGTCCTCCTGCCACGTCCAGGCGGGGCCACTGGAGAGGAAGCGTGTCCTCCTGCCACGTCCAGACCGGGCCACTGGAGAGGAAGTGTGTCCTCCTGCCATGTCCAGATCGGGCCACTGGAGAGGAAGCGTGTCCTCCTGCCACGTCCAGGCAGGGCCACTGGAGAGGAAGCGTGTCCTCCTGCCATGTCCAGATAGGGCCACTGGAGCGGAAGCGTGTCCTCCTGCCATGTCCAGATCGGGCCACTGGAGCGGAAGCGTGTCCTCCTGCCACGTCCAGGCGGGGCCACTGGAGCGGAAGCGTGTCCTCCTGCCACGTCCAGGCGGGGCCACTGGAGCGGAAGCGTGTCCTCCTGCCACGTCCAGGCAGGGCCACTGGAGCAGAAGCGTGTCCTCCTGCCACGTCCAGGCGGGGCCACTGGAGCGGAAGCGTGTCCTCCTGCCACGTCCAGGCAGGGCCACTGGAGAGGAAGCGTGTCCTCCTGCCACGTCCAGGCGGGGCCACTGGAGAGGAAGTGTGTCCTCCTGCCACGTCCAGGCGGGGCCACTGGAGAGGAAGCGTGTCCTCCTGCCACGTCCAGGCGGGGCCACTGGAGAGGAAGCGTGTCCTCCTGCCACGTCCAGGCGGGGCCACTGGAGCGGAAGCGTGTCCTCCTGCCACGTCCAGGCAGGGCCACTGGAGCAGAAGCGTGTCCTCCTGCCACGTCCAGGCGGGGCCACTGGAGAGGAAGCGTGTCCTCCTGCCACGTCCAGGCGGGGCCACTGGAGCGGAAGCGTGTCCTCCTGCCACGTCCAGGCGGGGCCACTGGAGAGGAAGTGTGTCCTCCTGCCACGTCCAGGCGGGGCCACTGGAGAGGAAGCGTGTCCTCCTGCCACGTCCAGGCGGGGCCACTGGAGAGGAAGCGTGTCCTCCTGCCACGTCCAGGCGGGGCCACTGGAGAGGAAGCGTGTCCTCCTGCCATGTCCAGATCGGGCCACTGGAGAGGAAGCGTGTCCTCCTGCCATGTCCAGATCGGGCCACTGGAGAGGAAGCGTGTCCTCCTGCCATGTCCAGGCAGGGCCACTGGAGAGGAAGTGTGTCCTCCTGCCACGTCCAGGCGGGGCCACTGGAGAGGAAGCGTGTCCTCCTGCCACGTCCAGGCAGGGCCACTGGAGAGGAAGCGTGTCCTCCTGCCACGTCCAGGCGGGGCCACTGGAGAGGAAGCGTGTCCTCCTGCCACGTCCAGGCAGGGCCACTGGAGAGGAAGCGTGTCCTCCTGCCACGTCCAGGCAGGGCCACTGGAGAGGAAGCGTGTCCTCCTGCCATGTCCAGATCGGGCCACTGGAGCGGAAGCGTGTCCTCCTGCCACGTCCAGGCGGGGCCACTGGAGAGGAAGCGTGTCCTCCTGCCACGTCCAGGCGGGGCCACTGGAGAGGAAGCGTGTCCTCCTGCCACGTCCAGGCGGGGCCACTGGAGAGGAAGCGTGTCCTCCTGCCACGTCCAGGCAGGGCCACTGGAGAGGAAGCGTGTCCTCCTGCCACGTCCAGGCGGGGCCACTGGAGCGGAAGCGTGTCCTCCTGCCACGTCCAGACCGGGCCACTGGAGAGGAAGCGTGTCCTCCTGCCACGTCCAGACCGGGCCACTGGAGCGGAAGCGTGTCCTCCTGCCACGTCCAGGCGGGGCCACTGGAGAGGAAGCGTGTCCTCCTGCCATGTCCAGGCGGGGCCACTGGAGAGGAAGCGTGTCCTCCTGCCATGTCCAGGCGGGGCCACTGGAGCGGAAGCGTGTCCTCCTGCCACGTCCAGACCGGGCCACTGGAGAGGAAGCGTGTCCTCCTGCCACGTCCAGGCGGGGCCACTGGAGCGGAAGCGTGTCCTCCTGCCACGTCCAGGCGGGGCCACTGGAGAGGAAGCGTGTCCTCCTGCCACGTCCAGACCGAGCCACTGGAGAGGAAGTGTGTCCTCCTGCCATGTCCAGATCGGGCCACTGGAGCGGAAGCGTGTCCTCCTGCCATGTCCAGATCGGGCCACTGGAGAGGAAGCGTGTCCTCCTGCCACGTCCAGGCAGGGCCACTGGAGAGGAAGCGTGTCCTCCTGCCATGTCCAGATCGGGCCACTGGAGCGGAAGCGTGTCCTCCTGCCATGTTCAGATCGGGCCACTGGAGCGGAAGCGTGTCCTCCTGCCACGTCCAGGCGGGGCCACTGGAGAGGAAGCGTGTCCTCCTGCCACGTCCAGGCGGGGCCACTGGAGCGGAAGCGTGTCCTCCTGCCACGTCCAGGCAGGGCCACTGGAGCAGAAGCGTGTCCTCCTGCCACGTCCAGGCGGGGCCACTGGAGCGGAAGCGTGTCCTCCTGCCACGTCCAGGCAGGGCCACTGGAGAGGAAGCGTGTCCTCCTGCCATGTCCAGATCGGGCCACTGGAGCGGAAGCGTGTCCTCCTGCCATGTCCAGATCGGGCCACTGGAGCGGAAGCGTGTCCTCCTGCCACGTCCAGGCGGGGCCACTGGAGAGGAAGCGTGTCCTCCTGCCACGTCCAGGCGGGGCCACTGGAGAGGAAGCGTGTCCTCCTGCCACGTCCAGACCGGGCCACTGGAGAGGAAGCGTGTCCTCCTGCCACGTCCAGGCGGGGCCACTGGAGCGGAAGCGTGTCCTCCTGCCACGTCCAGGCAGGGCCACTGGAGCAGAAGCGTGTCCTCCTGCCACGTCCAGGCGGGGCCACTGGAGCGGAAGCGTGTCCTCCTGCCACGTCCAGGCGGGGCCACTGGAGAGGAAGCGTGTCCTCCTGCCATGTCCAGGCAGGGCCACTGGAGAGGAAGCGTGTCCTCCTGCCACGTCCAGGCGGGGCCACTGGAGCGGAAGCGTGTCCTCCTGCCACGTCCAGGCGGGGCCACTGGAGCGGAAGCGTGTCCTCCTGCCACGTCCAGGCGGGGCCACTGGAGCGGAAGCGTGTCCTCCTGCCACGTCCAGGCGGGGCCACTGGAGCGGAAGCGTGTCCTCCTGCCACGTCCAGGCGGGGCCACTGGAGAGGAAGCGTGTCCTCCTGCCATGTCCAGATCGGGCCACTGGAGAGGAAGCGTGTCCTTCTTCTGAGGATCTGGAAAGACGGCCAGAACACTGGAACGATGCAGATCCTGAGAGGGTGTGTGTGTTTGTATGAGAGTGAGGGGGAGAGAGAGAGAGAGAAAGGGAGGGAGGGAGAGAGAGACAAAGAGAGAGGGAGAGAGGCAGAGAGACAGGGAGAGACTCAGAGAGAGAGAGGGAGGGAGAGAGGGAGAGAGAGAGGAGAGAGAGACAAAGAGAGAGGGAGAGAGGCAGAGAGAGAGGGAGAGACTCAGAGAGAGAGAGGGAGGGAGAGAGGGAGAGAGAGAGGAGAGAGAGGGAGACAGAGAGAGAGAGAGAGAGAGAGAGAGAGAGAACTTTATATTTTGCCATAATTTGAAATCCACAGAGAGGTTGTAAGAGAAGAGGGAGAACGCCCCTGCACTCGGTTCACCAGGCCCACACGGCCACTGTCTCGCTCTCGCTGTCGTCTCTCCCCTCTGCGTCCGTCTGTGCAGAGGTTACTTGTTCTGAACCGTTCCTCCCTGACCTTGCTGTGCTGTCAGAGCGCAGCCAGTCACTGGGCTGGGCGCCGTGTGGTCCGGGGTCTCCGCCTGGTCCAGTTGCAGCCGTCTTTGGAGGAGGAGCGGATCCGCCCCCCTGGCCTCGGTGTTTCACATCAGGAGGCACACGCTGTCGACTTGTGCCGGAACTCACGGGGCTGACTTACCACGTGGTGGACGTGGCGTCTGCTGGGTAAGGAACAAGCAGCTGTGCTCAGAGCCTCAAATGTGTTTTACGGGGAGATTCCACGCGGGGCAATCTTGGGTATATCAGTTACCACAAATCAGGGAAAACAGGATATTTGTCTTATTCCACTAAGCATGATGGTGCAGAAAAGTAATCGCTATGAGTTAAACTGACATTTTGAGATTTGATTATTGTTTATAGCCCTTGTCTATACTGCCGGGGAACAGCGGATTTTCCACTTACTACTGGTTGGATTCTTTACTCAGCGGAGGGTTAAGCTTGTGATGATAAAGTGTAGGTATGTCATTGTAAAAAATCAAAAGAAAAGTAAGAGAAGAGGTAGGGAGAGTGCGAGTGAGGGAGGGATGGAAGGTAGGTTGGGAGGTGTCAGTGTGCTCTTAAAACGGTGTCTATGAAACCCAAGGAATTTGTTCTGTTTTTAAAAACTAAAAAAAAATTTAAAAAGAAGATATCCTCTTCCTCACCAAGCTTTGGCACCATCCACGGATGATTCTTGCCCCAGTTTGACTACTGTGGTGTCGGGCTGACGGCAGTTTATCTAACGCCATCATTTGTCATCGTTTGTTCTGTGTTTATCACTTGGCATTGTATTACAGAGCAGGGCTGCTCTTTTGCATACTCATTGAATTATATTGATTCAGAATCTTAGATTCTTTTTTTTTTTTTTTTTTTTTTTTTTTTTTACAGGCAGAGTGGACAGTGAGAGAGAGAGACAGAGAGAAAGGTCTTCCTTTGCCGTTGGTTCACCCTCCAATGGCCGCCGTGGCCGGCGTACCGCACTGATCCGAAGCCAGGAGCCAGGTGCTTCTCCTGGTCTCCCATGGGGTGCAGGGCCCAAGCACTTGGGCCATCCTCCACTGCACTCCCTGGCCACAGCAGAGAGCTGGCCTGGAAGAGGGGCAACCAGGACAGGATCGGTGCCCCAACCGGGACTAGAACCTGGTGTGCCGGCGCCGCAAGGTGGAGGATTAGCCTATTGAGCAGCGGCGCTGGCCCCAGAATCACAGATTCTTATGTTCTTCAGTGGCTTGACGTCCATCGCTGCCATGCAATCTTGTGCCCAGATCTTTCTGTGTTGTAGGACACCTTTCAGGCTGGCTGCTCCCTCTCTTCGACGTGTTTCCATTATTCTTTCACTTCTTCCTTACCTTGCTGTGGCACACCAAGGTATTCCAGACTCAATCTTGCATTTTCCCTGCACCAGTCATGGACTCATCCATTTCTCCATGGAGTTCTCCTGTAGTGAAACACAGTCGTGAAAGCCAAGATCTGGAAGACCCTGTGTGTTTCTGGGGAAGGGGTCGTAACTCCCAGGCCCCCTTAGTGGGCGGAGCTAGGAAACAGGTGTCTGTGAATACATGTACACATCCCATTAACCCACTGTAATCCATCCCATAATTGTATCTCTATTAAAAACCACCGTGCTATCTGGAATCCCCATCCACCACTCCAAGACTTTTCCTAGTCTTTCCACTTCCCGTTTTCTGTCTCCTCTCACGGTGAGAAATCTGGCTCCAATTACCAGCAATATTATTATTATTATGTTAATTTGGGAGGTAGAGAGAAAGAGACAGACAGAGAGCTCCCTTCTACTGGTTCACTCCTCAGATGCCTGCAACAGGCAGGGCTGGGCCAGGTGGGAGTTGGGAGCGAGGTCTCCACATGGCTCCCGGGCCAGGTGGGAGTTGGGAGCGAGGTCTCCACATGGCTCCCGGGACACAACCGCCTAAGCCATCCCCACTGTGCACCAGCAGGAGCTGGAATCAGGAGCAGAGTTGGGACTTGGCCTCAAGTACTCCAAATATGGAATGTGGTATCCCGAGCAGTATCTTTTTTTTTTTTTTTTAAGATTTTGTTTATTTATTTGAGAGGCAGAGTTACAGAGAGAGAGAGAGAGAGAGAGAGAGAAAATGGTCTTCCATCTGCTGGCTCACTCCCTAGATGGCCAAAACGGCTGGAGCTGGGCCAATCCGAAGTTACAAGCCAGGAGCTTCTTCCAGGTCTCCCACAAGGGTACAGGAGCTCAAGCACTTGGGCCATCTTCCACTGCTTTCCCAGGCCATAGCAGAGAGCTGGATCAGAAGAGGAGCTGCAGGGATACAAACCGGCACCTCTATGGGATGCTCGTGTCAAAGGCGGAGGCTTAACCTACTACACCACAGTGCTGGTCCCCCAAGCAGTATCTTAGCTACCAGGCCGATCACCTGCTTGCAACATAATTACCACGCACTAAGTCCGTGCATGAAGCCCATGTCCCATCCTGGCCGGGTTGCCCCTGGCAGCTGCCCCAGCAGTTCCCATGCCCCCCAGCCCCATGTGCACACTTCTTAACCAAGTGTCCGGAAGTCCAGGCTCACCAGGCCTGGGATAGATGGGAACTGAGCCGGCTAATTTGCTGCTCCCTGACCTCCATTCCCAACTCGTCCACCAGAAAGGAGAGCCGTTTTCCCCGTTCTCTGCGTTCCCCCGACTCAGTCCGTCTTTCCCTTTAGACTATTTTATTGGCTATTTGCAGAGATTTATTTGGTTGGCTAGAAGCTAAAATCAAATGAACACACACAACACCAGTAACAAAAGGAAGTGGACTGGCGCACCATTGGCAAGTTCAAGGGGAATCTGGCTTCAGGCCTATCTAAGTCAGGGTTTGAGTGTCGTCTGGACTTCTCCCTCCTCCATCTGGTCCCTCTCCCTCTGTGTGAAGACTGCAGTCTGTAGCAGGCTCCCCTGGCTCCCGGCATCAATCCCGGACAGGATTCTGAATTGGGTTTCCTTGGGTTAAGCACCCGTCCCTGGACTAATGACTGTGCGAGGGGCCTGAGGTGCTACGGTTTTCTAAGTGTGGCCTGGGATTTGTGTGGGGGCGGGTGGGGTGCAGGGGGACTTTATGACTGACACCTAAGCAGACCACATGTGATTCCATCACGGACCCAAGTGATCTATTCTGGATCTGTGGCTTCGACTCTTAGCAATAGAGTGTCCACCATGGCCACCTTAGATTCCCTTGCCTTGACATCTGTCTTGAACGGTCAGGACCAGGATGTCCAATTGCCTGCTGCATATCTATGACGATCCTTTGAAAAGCCCATGGACGTTGGAAATAAAGGATAAGTTTACTTTAATGCAAAAGAAATCCACACATAGCTTTTCCATAATGTGCATTTCCATGAAGTTTTTGAAGACCCTTCCCATCGCCACCTGGGCATCCCACCGGCCCCTCCAACACCACCCTCCCAGGCCTGAGAGTGTGATGGCTCCCTGGAAGCCCCACTCTGCCTCCGGGATTTGTGGTCTCACTCATAGCAGCGCCTCCCCCTTGGCTTGCCCAGGCCGACACCCAGCAGTCTTTCTGCCATCACCCCTCTCCCTCCCGCCCTGCTCCCGTCAATTGCACTTTCTAATTCCTTCCCTCTTCCCTCCACTTGTTTCTCCTGCCCTTGCTCCAGCCGAAGCCCGGCCCATGTTCCCCCTGCTGCACCCCCCAGCAGCCTCCCAGCATGCTCCGTGGCTGCCCCTTTGCCCACCCTGCCCCCGCTCAGAGGGAGCTTTAGAAAGCTCAGGTCTCATCCTTGCCAGGCTCCTGTGAGAAAGGTTGTGAAGCTGCTCACCCAACCTCTGTGGCCCAAGGCATTTCTCGAGGGCACGCTGGGCCCCGCAGGGGTTGCTGTGCCCAAGTGACAGCCACGGTGACAGTGGGGACCTCAGGCCCCCACCCCGCATGTGGCAGCCTCAGACCTCAGGCCCCAGGCTTACTCTTGTTACATTTATACAGTGCGTTAGGATTTCCCAAGCATGTACACATACGCTTTTATTCAAACTTTTGGGTGTCGCAAACACACTGATTGTAGAGATCAAGAGAAGATTGGGGCTGGCGATGTGGCATGATGGATAAAGCCCCTGACTGCGACACCAGCAGCCCCTATGGGTGTTGGTTCGAGTCCCAGCTGCTCCACTTCCGATCCAGCTCCCTGCTGATGTGCTTGGGAAAGCAGCGGAAGATGGGGCTCAAATGCTTGTGGCCCTGCACCCTCGTGGGAGACCCAGATGGGGTTCAAGGCGCCTGGCTTCAGCCCGGCCTAGCCCTGGGCTAAGCCTCTTTGCCCGTCCCCAGCCTGGCTGTTTTGGGGGGAGTGAACAGTGGATGGAAGGGATCTCTCTGCCTCTCTGTCTCTCTCTGCAACTCTGCCTTTCAAATAAATAAGCAAATCTCAAAAAACAAAACCGAAAAAAGCTGAGACTGATCCTGAGCTGAGTAGGCAGGACCAGCTGGGAAGCTCCGGCCCAGATTACCCCACAGGCCCCACCTTACCCTGCCCCTGTGTATGATGGGAGCGTTTACTGCACCTCACCTCGCACACTTTCAGAAAAGGCCAGGTGGGAGCCCCAGGACGCTGGGCAGTGGCTGTGGCGGTCACGTTCCTGTCTCTCCCCACATCTGTGTGGCTCCCGGTTCCTGAGACACGCCCGCCCCGGGGCCATCTGCTCCCACCACGAAGCGTGTTTGTGATTTGTGCAGAACGAGCCCCGCTTGTTGACTTCTCTCCTTACAATCGAACGTAGATTTCTTTTTTCCCATTGACAGTCAGGTCTTGCCTTTCTGGATGGTGAGGAGGATGGCACTTTTCACAGAGCTCCAGATGGTAGAGGCGGGAGGCTGGGGACGGGCAAAGAGAGCAGCCCAGGGTGACTCTGAGAGCCGCAAGCTTCCGGCTTTGCTGAGCAACAACTGCGATGCCATTTATTTTCAGCCTGCCACGTTGCAGGCTTTGTTCTGCAGCCATCGCCAAACGCATGACAGCCTGGCCTGCAGCACCCTCTGTGCCCAGGCCGGGCCCGTCTTCCCTACACAGGCCCTGGCCCGACTTCCCAGGGGTCAGTGTCTGGGGCTAATGCCACGGAGCTCCTTGGGCTTCATGGCCAGAGGTCCTGCACAGAGGCCCTTCCCCCGCCTTCCTCTCAGGGAGCGGGCAGAACCTTCTGGGGTGTGCTGAATGGGGATGCACGGGCTGAGACTCAAGATGACACCAGGTGACTTCTCCCAGGGAAGGTGAGGCCCCAGTGGCCCATGGGAGATCTTCCTCAAAGACTTGGCGGCTCCTCTCCCGGCGCTCTTGCCCCTGTGTTCCCTGAGAGCGTGGGAGGGCGAGGGACTGTGCAGAGGAAGCATACGGAGGACGAGGGGGAACAGAGAGGAGGTGCCATCCCTGGGGTTCGGCTCCAAAGGGGCTCCCCACAGAGGCCCACAGATACTGCTCAGACTGTGCCAGGGTGCTGGGGAGTTGACCCCGGCTTCAGCCAGGCCGTCTCCTGGGACATGGCCACAGAGTCACAGCCAGCTAACCCGGGAACTGTCAGAGACAACTGGTCCCCTTGACACGGCTGTGGTCCTAGTAGCAGCAAGACTTTAGGCTGCAGGCCAAGCAGACCCCAATCTGTCTTATCACAAAGTTTTACTGGAACAGAATTCCAACCATTCATTTACAAATTATCAACCCTTGCCTCTTTGCAACGAGGGCAGAGTTGAGTGACGGGCAGAGTCCTCGTGGCTCACAAAGACTCACATCATTCCTAGCTGTCCCTTTTTAGAAAAAGTCTGTCACCCCTGTTTTCAGCCACGTGGTGGTGGTTACTGCAATGTGATCAACCTTTGCTGATTGCTTGACTCAGTACAATATTTAAAGCTTTCTAAAAAGGGACCGGCGCTGTGGCATAGCGGGTAAAGCCTCCTCCTGCAGCGTTGGCATCCCACGAGGGCGCCAGTTCGAGTCCTGGCTGTTCCACTTCTGATCCAGCTCTCTGCTATGTCCTGGGAAAGCAGTAGAAGATGGCCCAAGTCCTTGGGCCCCTGCATCTGCATGGGAGACCCAGAAGAAGCTCCTGGCTCCTGGCTCCTGGCTCCTGGCTTTGGATTAGCCCAGCTCCAGCCATTGTGGCCATTTTGGGAGTGAACCAGTGGGTGGAAGACCTCTCTCTCTCTCTCTCTCTCTCTCTGCCTCTGCCTCTCTGTAACTCTTTCAAATAAATAAATCTTTAAAAAAAAAGCTTTCTAAAATAAACTTGTTTTTAGTTTTTATTTCTTAGATTACTTTGAAAAGTTTTTATTTGAGAGGGAGACGGAGGGAAGGAGAGAGGGGGAGAGAGATAGAGAGAAAGTTGTTCATTGTTATCAGTTGGTCCATTCCCCTAACGCCCATAACGGTCTCTGCTGGGGGCTGGGAGCTCCATCCAGCTCTCCTGTGGGGGTGGCAGGGACCCAGATACTGGGGCCGTCACCATCGCCTCTGAGGTCTGCCTTGGCAGGAAGCTGGAATCGAGAGTGGGAGCCAGGATGTGCTGCCAGGAACCCTTGATGTGGATGCATGTGTCTGATTAAGGTAAATGCCTGTCCCTATCTCTTTGATCATTACTACAACCGTACGTTTGCTCTCCTTGTTGTATATCTTTTTTTTTGTCTGTGTCCCTTGCCATTTTGTCATTAGGAATTTTCATGATTTTTCTTATTGATTTAATGCAATTCTCAAAGGAGAGAGAACTTTGTAGTTGCTATTTGATTTATTCTGCCAAGACTTAGGAAGGATATAGCCTTTTCCCTTCAGAAGTTTAATAAATATTTAATTATATTTGTTCTGGTTCCTATATTTGATTTTATAAAGGAATATTTTATCCTACCAGGAGTTTGTTTTAGTGCAACAGGCAAGATAAAGACCTAAATGAATGCCTTTTCTTCCAAGTTGCTAACCAATTTGCTAACATCACTTACTGATAAACCATTGCTTTTTAATGCTTTTTTTTAATTGG
Source organism: Lepus europaeus (assembly GCF_033115175.1). Classification (NCBI taxonomy): domain Eukaryota; kingdom Metazoa; phylum Chordata; class Mammalia; order Lagomorpha; family Leporidae; genus Lepus; species Lepus europaeus. The sequence continues at coordinate 109,720,794 of NC_084837.1, forward strand.
CTGAACTGTTCTATACAAAATTGTCCATATTAAGGCTATGTTTCTGTTGAACAGATTATCATGTATATTCATGCAAAAATGCTTTTGTCGTAGTGTTAAATGGAAAATCAAAATGCAAAGTTTATAGGTATGTATATTAAAAGCACAGTAGAATAGACTGGGAGACAATGCCTAAATGTTAGTAACTGTAGTGTTTGTATGAAGCTGTTTTATAATTGTCTCCAGCTTACCATTTTTTTGGTCATTTAAAAGATTTAAAAACTCTTCTTTATATATACAATAATGGAAAACTAATTTATTTTACAGGAAAAAATACTTTGTCCCAACATGAAATCTCAGTTTGCTAATTTCTTTGACGATCTGTTCTCTTTGCTGCTGTCTTGAGAGGTCCTGCGGTGGCTCTAAAATTCTTCCTGACTTCTGGATTTTTGTCCAAACCCGTTTTCTGCCTTTATAGCTGTTTCCTGCCCAGGAGCTGCCGTGTGTCCCCTCCCACAGACCCCGGCCAAAGTCTTATACCCTGTGTCAGGTTCTTGGGATTTGCATCCACGTTGAGGTAAGTAGGAGCCACCAGGAGCTGGGTGTAGGGGACAGGAACCCCCAGAGCTGATGTCGCCAGGGCTCAGTCACCTCCCAACCGCCTGCCCGCACCTCACCCACTTACCCCCTTGCCCAGAACTTTCTTCATCACACCCACCCTCGTCCAGAGCGTCCAACGGACTCACCACCTCCCAGGCTGCCCACGAGGACCTGGAAGGCCTCCCTTCCCTCAGCCTCCACACGGCTGCCAGCACGGGCCCGTGGCTCTCTGACATCCCTCTACAGACTGACACTCCTGCTCCAAGCCTTCATCATCACTCAGTCGGACTCAGGGCAGTTCCTTGCTTCTGGCCTGGTTTGCACCTGCAGCCGGCCAGGGTGTTGTTCACAACCCAAAGCTGAGGTCAGGTTCTCTGCCGGGTGTCCCCTGCTGCTGCTGTTGCTACTCTGATACCCGTTCTACACTTGCTGCTCAGGTGCAGAATTTACGCTTCCTCTTCTTGCTCTCGGAACGTCAGCATGGTCTGGAGACCAGTGGCTGATACTCCTAAGAGCTTCTCTTTGTTGAACATTGTTCCTGTGCCGCGCCCTAGGCTAGGAGCTTTCTCTACATTAGCATTTGTACATGAGGACAATATTGCTGAGGACCAACACTCTGCCCGGGTCCCTGTCTGCTGGCGGTGAGGACAAAGAGGTCTATCCAGGGAGGCAGCTGGATCGGAGGCCTTTGCATGCTGTCCTAGCTCTGGGCTTGGCGGTCAGTACACCACCTCCTGGAATGTGGGCTGCCATAGTAGCCGCCAACGAATGGTCAGGGCCGCGCAGAAGAACCGAAACGTCTCTGTGATGCCTGAGTGTCAAGTTCAGCTGCCGGACTGGGATCAGTTCTTCACAGTTGCTCTCGCTCCACGACAGCGGGTGACCTGCTGTGCTGTTGTCCTCCAGGTTTCCACACCTCCTCTGTCGTGGACTGTGTCTGGCTCAGGGAACAGGTGCAGGGGTGTGGAGGCCTCTTCCTCTGCAATGCTGTGTGGAAGGGATGCTGTCCCAGGACCTCTGTGATGCGTGGGGAGAGTGTTTTCCCTGCACATCTGTGAATCAGCCGTGCCTCCTTACCAGTCTCTTTGGATCACGGCTTGCAGGCAAAGGCCATGCACGGTTAAACATGTGAGCCCGTGAGCATCCTGGAGAGTGGCAGGCAGTGTGGGAATGTGCCAGGCAGCACAGGGCATGGGAGAATCGCTCCTTACTAGGACTGGCTGGCATGCCAGGCTGCAGGAGGTGAAGCCGCATCGTTTCCCAGACTAGGAGCCTGCAATCCCCTCCCCGTGGGGTCGTGTGTCTGTATGCTCAGGGGTTAGCACAGGCTCTGCTCACCGCAAGGGGCAGTACCACCAGTGCCGGGCTGGGGCCCAATCTGCTGAGTCATGAGGACCAGCTGTGTGCATCTTTTTCCAACCCTGCCTACGGTGAAGTCACTATGCAAACCTGACATTGACCGTGGTGGAGGCATTTCCACCACGGGCCTCGGTAAAGGCTGCCCGTCGTGGCTTTTCTCTCTGCTTGGAGCCAGTTGAAAGCCTCTGCGTGTAGTGTAGTGAGCAGGTGCGCAGGCGCTCTCATCAGGCAGGCCTGGGTGTGGATCCCAGCTACATCGCTTGCTAGCTGAGTTCCTCTCTGAGGCTTCGTTTCCTTATCAGCAAAATGAGGAGATAACAGGGCTGGGGAAGGACTGATGTGCTGTGCTGAGCAGGCAGCCTGACTCTTTGGAAGCATCCAACAACTGACTGCAAAGTGAGCTAAATTCCATCATTTCCAGCACAGCGGATGCAATTGGAGTACATGATGTTGAGTGCAATAAGCCGACACAGAAAGACAACTACTGCACGTTCTCCCTCATATGTGGGAGCTAAAATAACAAAGACATTAAGAAGAAAAAAAAAAAAAAACAGAAAGAAATGCCCGAGTGTGTATCAGTTTTGCTGCAAATAATGCCCCGTAGTAAGGAGGTATGGGCACGAGTCCTACAGAGGCCAGAGGAGTGGACATTTAGCTCCATGGTGGTGAGGACGTTGCTTGGAACGCCCAGAGCCCATCCTAGAATGCTGGGTTCGAGTCCCAGCTTCACCCGCCACTCCAGCTTCCTGCTGCTGCAGACCCAGGGAGGCAGTGATGCAGGGTGGATCCCCACCACCCGAGTGAGTGACCTGGCTGGGGCTCCCATCTCCCAGGCATCTGGGAGGTGAACCAGTGCACCGCAGCTCTCTCCTTCTCTGTCTCCCTGCCTCTCACATAAAATACGTAAGGAAGAATTTCCAAAAAGGAGGTTGGAGAAGGGGAGATGTGGAGGAAAGGAACTTTGCAGTTAACAGAAGCAGTGAATCTCAGTAGACGTCACTCATGGATTCACACAGAGGGAGCCACTGATGGTGGGACAGAGAGGTGTGGAGGGACACCAGACACTTAACTTTGCAGAAGCGTGGTTTTGCATTTGTAAATGATGGATAATCTCCTTTGTGTCGTATAAGCCAATAACCTATATGTGACAGATCTTTGCCTTGTTATAAACCACCCCAGACAATTTATTATTTCCTATAATTTTGTGATGTGGCTGCCTCGCCAGTTCTTCCGCAGGTCTTGTCTGGGATTCCTCCTGTCACTCCATCGTCTGACATAGAGCTCAGCTGGGATTGGAGAATCCAAGACGGCCCAGTTCACAGGCCAGGCCGTCGGTGCTGGTGATGGCTGGGATGGCTGGGGTCGTCCCCCACAAGGGGTTTCTCCCTCAATACCCTGGACTGGATGTCTTCAAAGCCTGCTGGCTCCAAGAGTAAAAACAGATGCTGCAAGGTTTTGTCCTGGGCAAAGTTCCAGAACTGGCACAGCACCACATCTGTGACCCAGACAAATCACAAACCCAGCTTCGTTCAAGGAGAGGTATAGCCGCGGGGCTGCAAACACCGGAGGGGATTGATGGAAGTCATCGTTGTCACCGTCGTCGCACCTGTCAGCGTCACATGGCTGTTCCCAGCCTCTGCCTTTCCTGTTGCTTTTCTCTGTGCCAGCCCAAGAGGTTCCATCCGTTCCCCGTATTGTAAGAGGATTTCTGTTCTGTTTGTCTGACTCACTGGGTGTTTGTGACTTAGAATGAGGAGGAGGAGGAGGAGGAGGAGAGAGAGAGAGAGAGAGAGAGAGAAGAAGAAGAAGAAGAAGAAGAAGAAGAAGAAGAAGAAGAAGAAGAAGAAGAAGAAGAAAGGAGAGAGGGAAGAATGAGAAGAGAGCAGAGTGTGTCCCGGGGCGGGGTGGACTTCCAGTGCCACCTGGGTGGAGGCGGCAGGTGGGGAGTGAGTGAGGCCCCAGAACCACAGACGGTCTGTGGAAATAGGACACTGAAGAATCGTAAGGAGTTTGCCATTTCCAAGTGCAAAGAACAGAATTCTTTTCAGATTTCTTTGGACTGCTGCATTGTGTTTCTTTGACTTTGCCCGGAGATGGGATCACACGGCGTGCTGGTGTTTGTTTGGGTAAGAGATGCAGAGTGCGTGCGATGGAGTGGACACGCGGTAAATGGCGCGTGCCCTTCCTGCTGCGGCCTCCGTGCGCCGTGGGCTCGCTGGGACGGGTCCACCTCTGGCCACTCGGGCACCCCTTGCTGCCACGCCTGTCCTCCCCTCACACTGAGGTTTCACCTTTGCAAGACCCAAAGTGAAAATCCATGGCATTGCTGCCGCACATTAAATTCAGATAAAGCAAGAAGAAGGAATTCCATGTCTCCCTTCTCCACGCAGCATTTAAGGCCGGAGGGCCTGAGGTCACAGTCGAAAACACAGCAGGGCTGGCAGGGAGGACAGTGGCGGGCACGGGTTTCTGGGCCTGCAGAGCCGCCCTGGCCCCTGCTCTCACTGTCACGGGCACGTGCATTTCCAAAGCCCCTGGTCTCGTATTCGTTGGGGTGGGTCCCTCCTCCCACCCTCCTTTCATTTTTCTGCACCGACAGTGTTATTTCTAGTCATTTGGGGACCATGTAAGAAATCTTTCTTAATCTCTTAGAAGTGACAATTTCCTCTTATTTGCAAACACACACTTCAATAGGAGCTCGCGATTTCACTGGTTTCCTGTTCTCTCTAGCATCATGTGAAATTATTGAGTACAGCTGTTTATTCCCTGATGAATCTTCTTCCCTCGGCTAGAACCTAGACCCCGTGAAGTTTATGACCCTATCTGTTTCGTTTGTTAATCCATGGCCAACGTTAAAAAAATAAAGTGTCCGGTACAATCCACATTTGTTGAATGAATGAGTGAATGAATGAATTTTCCTTCTGAACTTTTTTTTTTAACATGGATGGGAGTGGCATGAACCTGATGGACCAAGGGCTGGTCCAGCACTGGAAGTCACTGCTTGCTACGCTCCTGTCCCATATTGGAACGCTGGTTCTAAGCGCGGTTCCTCCGCTTCTTTGTCAGCTCCCCACTAGTGCTCCTGGGGAGGCAGAAGATGATGCCCCCAGTACTTGGAGTCACTGCCACCTGTGTGTGGGACAGAGACGGAGTTCCTGGGCCCTGAACCGGCCTGGACCAGCCTGGCCATTGTGGCCATTTGGAAAGTGGACCAGTGGATGGAAGATCTCCCTCAGTCTCTCTCTCTCTCTCTCTTTGCTTTTCAAATAAATCTTTAAAAGAAGCCCACAATGGACCTGGTACGTCGCCAGGAGCTCGACATGAAGGCCCATGCTTCGTGAGTCAGAGCAAACAGTACAGACCGATCTTGAAAAGACAAGTTTTACGGCTCGAAAGACCCGGTGCAACATGGTTGGATGTATTCACGTAGAAGACGAAACAGTACGTCAGTGAGAAGAGAGGCTGGTCAGCCACTGAGCCACAGCTGGAGGCGCCATTGCCTCCCAGGAATTGGGCAGCAGCCATCCTGGCCACCGCGAGCTCTCCCGTCCCGAGGCTCGTGCACTGGCTGCTGTCGAGATCCGGTCTCACCTGCACGTGAGCTCCTACTCACCACGCTGCTCCTGAAGGTGACCAGCTTCCCACCCAGGCCTGCTTTCTGGGGGGCGGGGGTAGCGCTGGTTACAATGAGCCGAGGCCTCTGGCCCCTGCAGCTGCACTCCTCTGTGTGGTTAGGGAGCTGGGACTCCAGTGCTGTCCATCATCCTCACTGCTTTGGCCAAGGGGAGTCCAGTCTTGAGAGTCAGCTGCATGGGCCGGCGCCGCGGCTCACTTGGCTAATCCTCCGCCTGTGGCGCCAGCACCCAGGGTTCTAGTCCCGGTTGGAGGCCGGTTCTGTCCCGGTTGCTCCTCTTCCAGTCCAGCTCTCTGCTGTGGCCCGGGAAGGCAGTGCTTGGGCCCTGCACCCACATGGGAGACCAGGAGGAAGCACCTGGCTCCTGGCTTCAGATCGGCGCAGCGTGCCAGCCGTAGCAGCCATTTGAGGGGTGAACCAACAGAAGGAAGGAAGACCTTTCTCTCTGTCTCTCTCTCTCTCACTGCCTAACTCTGCCTGTCAAAAAAAAAAAAAAAAAAAAAAAAAAAAGAGTCAGCTACATTCCCATGTGCCCGTGACCTGCATGGCTGCAGGTCAGACCCTATGTTGGGCAGTCCCCTGTAGTGGGCACCTCCCTGTGAAGACGCCACACACAGAGCGGCCGCCTCCTTGACTTTGCTATGGTTCCTCCTCTAAGGAGAACTCGGTAACAAACATGTTACATGGACACTGTGCATTTGGGACAAGTTGGGCCATCACTGCTCTCCTCCAAGGGACGGTCTGCAAGGCCACGTGATCTGCCCTAAGGTTGCATTCAGGTTCCATCACTGGGCTCACGTCTTGGACTGGGCAGAGCCACAGTTTCTGGGGGGCTGTGGTTTTTAGTAGGATCCCATAGAACCCACAACGGGTGCATCTCACTTTGTTAACTACCAGCCCACTTGGCTTTATGGATTCCAGAGGTTACATCCGCAACCAAAGATCAAAATTTTCCACCCTTGGCAATATTTTAATGAAACTACTTCAGCCTCCAAGTGCAATTTCTCTCTAATAAATTTATGTTTCTACAGCGGCAGGATCATTAAAATAGGTTTATAGCTTATCTTCACGTAGTAACAACTTGTAAGGGACATAATAATTCAGAAATATAACTCCTAAGATCTTTGTTGAACACAAAGCTTTCCTCAAAAGCTCTTTTTTTTTTTTTTTGGTGTATTCTTAATTCAACTGTTGGACAGTTTTACTATGAATTTTAGCATTTTCTATGCCTAAGCATATTTCAGTTTTGCTTACGCGTGTGAAAGGAGCTTGTTTCATATTCTTCAACCCCTCTTTCGCCATCGGAAAGCCATTTTGAAGCTTCTGAAGGGTGACCACGGGGACAGGACCTTCGGGCAGAACTTACCCAGCGGTCCTCAGCCCCCGCTGCACATTCAGATTGCTTAGATATGCTTCCAAAATTTCCGCCCGGGTCCCACGGCAGAGCAGTGACGTCAGGCCCTCTGGAGGGTTTCCGTGGTCACCCCCATATGCAGCCGGGGATGTGAACCCTTGAATTTTACAAAACAGCTCCTTGGGGCACTGGAGGTAAAGGTCAAAAAGCTGCTTTTCCCAGGCGCATTAGCAGGGAGCTGGATCCGACGCGGAGCAGCCGGGGCTCGAACTGGAGCCCACGTGGGATGCTGGTGTTGCAGGGGAGACTGGGAGGGGCCCAGAGTCCAGCCCAGGCAAAGAAGGACCGGCGAGAGGGAGAACAGCTGAGTGTAGTGTGGGCGGGTTCCAGTGAGATCGGCAGCAGGTGCTGGGGAAATATGACTTTTATCTTCTCTGCTGTGGGAGGTCGGATGAGCTGTCAAAGGTGGTGAGGTAGAAAGACGAGGTGGACACAGGTGGACAAGGGGATGGGTGGGGCAAGCAGGGAGCAGGAGCGTGCCTTTCAACAATCCAGTGTTTTCCCTGCTGGCAATGAGCCCCAAAAACAAAATAAGAGGAACTCAATTGTTTTCATTTTTCCAAGAACTCAAAAAATACAATCTTTACACCTACTTCCAAAAACGCTGAGCTTGGAGGCCGAGGTCCAGCCAAGAGCATTGAACAGTGACTCAGGAGAGCAAAGACTTCGCATGGTGATGGTCCTCCATCCCCTGAGGACTTTTAGGGGTAGCACCAAGGTCGTCTTTGGAGACACTTTTGTTCTTCAGCAAAAACCAGGAAACCAGGGCTTCCCCGTTGAATGAAGGACCTCCTCGGTGCAGGTGCTCTAACTGTCACAGCAGCTTCCCGAGACAAGGGTCTCTCATCCCCCTTTATGGGTGAGAAAACAGAGGCAGAGGGTCTTCAAGAGTCCATGGAAAGAGGCCAGCACTGTGGCACAGAGGGTTAAAGCCCTGGCCTGAAGTACTGGTATCCCACATGGGCGCTGGTTCGAGTCCCGGCTGCTCCACTTCTGATCCAGCTCTCTGCTATGGCCTGGGAAAGCAGTGGAGGATGGCCTGAGTCCTTGGGTCCCTGCACCCACGTGGGAGACCTGGAAGGAGCTCCTGGATCCTGGCTTTGGATCGGCACATCTGGGGAGTGAACCAGCAGATGGAAGATCTCTCTCTCTCTCTCTGTGTCTCTACCTCTCTCTGTAACTCTGTCTTTCAAATAAATAACATAAATCTTATTTTTAAAAAAAGTCCAAGGAAAGTGTGTGGTCTCTTTTTATTTTGTCTTTCCAGTTGGAGGATTCTTTTCAAGACCCATTTTTGTTGAAGGCCAGAGTCAGGACTTGAGCTGATGTAAAATGTTCCATTATTCAGTGCAGCTGAGAGAAGGGGACAATTTCCTGGCTCCCCACTTCGTTTTCCCCATCCTGTAACCTGGATTGATCCTGTATACTTAATGAGCCTCTTTTTGTGTTTATATTCCTTAACAGTTGATTAACCATGGGTAGATCTTAATGTGCCGATGTAAGCGGTTTTCAAGTCTTAAAAGATTTTATTGGGAGATACTTCCTTGACTAAAAAAAAAAAAAAAAAAAAAAAAGACGGTTCAAAACAGTGTTGGGACAATGCACTATGCATATGGAAGACAATCAAATTAGACATCTAACTAATGCCATACATCAAAATAAATTCAAAAAGGGACGCAAGTGTTAAATGAATCACGTCAAGCCGTTGATGTTACAGAAGAAGATGAAATGGTTATTTATAACCCAGGGATAGAGAGCCCCTCCCACACAAGACACAAACCCAGACGCTGGGAACGGCAAGATGGATAGCCTTGATTACATGTAGAAGGGTGCTAATTGCAGCACCGTTCACAATGGTGAGAAATGAGAGTCAATCTGCAAGCTCTTCAATGGAAAGTATTGAAATATATGTTGAGCATAGCAAAGAGATGGAGACTAGGGGCTACAACGCATGCAGTGGGATGCCCGAGTACCTGGGACTAAGTCACAGCTCTATCACCTCCTAGCCATGTCTTTGGGGAAATCGCTTCACATTCTCGATTTTTCTCACCTGGAAGATCGACAATAATTTTATGCATCTCACTGGGTTATTGTGAGGATTAAGTAGAATAATAAAGTAAAACGCACTGTTGAATAGATCCCTAATACGGCGACCTCAGCTGTTGTTAACATGGAGCAGTTACAACAGAAGGGTAGGCTGATGTGCAATGACTCAGTACAATCTCAGGATATTATTTTTTTCGACAGGCAGAGTTAGACAGTGAGAGAGAGAGAGACAGAGAGAAAGGTCTTCCTTCCGCTGGTTCACCCCCCAAATGGCTGCTACGGCCAGCGCGCTGCGCTGATCCGAAGCCAGGAGCCAGGTGCTTCCTCCTGGTCTCCCATGCAGGTGCAGGGCCCAAGCTCTTGGCCCATCCTCCACTGCCTTCCCGGGCCACAGCAGAGAGCTGGACTGGAAGAGGAGCAACCGGGACAGAACCAATGCCCCAACCAGGATAGAACCCGGAGTACCGGCGCTGCAGGTGGAGGGTTAGCCTAGTGAGCTGCGGCGCCGGCCAGGATATTACTTTTTTAAAAAATATTTGTTTATGCAAAAGGCAGAGTGACAGAGACAGATGGAGAGACAGAGAGAGAAGGAGATCTTCCTTCTGCTGGTTTACTCCTCAAGTAACCACAACAGCTGCTGCTGGTCCAGGCTGAAGCCAGGAGCCCTGTACCCCATCAGGGTCTCCCACGGGGGTGGCAGAAGCCCAGTCACTTAGGCCATCAGCTGCTGCTTTCCCAGGGAGCTGAATCCGAAGCAGAGCAGCCAGGACTCAAACTGGCGCTCTGAGATGACACGGCAGGGTTGCAGGCAGCAGCTTAACCTGCTGCGCCACCACGCCGGCCCCCAGTTTCAGAATATTACTAAGAAAACAGGTTTCAGGACAGCGTTTCGGGTACGATTCCACTTTAGTGAAAATGTGTCCTTATTTACAGATGCGCACATGCAGACGAGCTGAGAAGGCTATGGAGGAGAAGAACCCAGCACACCGTGATGGCTGTTCTCTCCGGAGGCCGGTAGGCGGGTAGGTTAAACTGTGTCGTCTTGTGCTGCTTCAGTCTCCTAGGAAGGGTCAGCTTGCACACTCTTTGCATTAAGGAAAAAGAGGGAAGGGGAAAGGAAGTGGTAAGCCCTGCCTGCTGCCGTTACTGGATAAGACGCTTAGCATGAAGCGCTGATCCCCACGGCGTGGCGGCACTGGCCCCTCTCCCTGAGACACGTAATTCCTGGTGTTAGGAACACTCCGCGGGGTGCAGGATTGGGAGAGAGGAAGGAAAGAAATAGAAACGGGGAGGACGGGGCCTGCAGTCCCAATAGTCTTTGTGATGAATGGAGGAATCGAATCCAGGTGGCCGACACAAGGCCCAGGTGTGGACTCTCTCTCTTGTTAGCTGCCCTGGAAGTCTTCGTGGTTCCCAGCAGCACGCTGTGCGAGGGACATGAGCAACTGAAATACTCTGTTCAAGGCTCGCAGGACAGTCCCACTCACCGCAGGGAGCCTGAAACCCACGCCTGTGCCGTGGCCGAGTAGCGAGGCTCAACACACCGCATGCACACGGCACAGCAAACGCGAGGCGAGGGATTCTCACACGCGCCGATGGGGATGTGGTATGTCTCCTCTGGGTGGGGATACGGTACGCCTTCTCCAGGCCTCGGCAGAAGCAAAACCAGAACCTGCTTTGCAGGAAAGTTTTCTGGCTGAACCCAGAATCCAAGCGTCGGAAACTGCACAAGGAAATTAATCACGGTAAGACAGTGCCAGCAGACAAAAGTAACGGTGGAATGCGCATCCCACCAAAGGGAGGAACGCGCTGCATGATAAAGCTCTCCAGTGGGCATGAAGGTGCCGCAAAATATTCCTGGAAAATGCACATTATCTGTGCTTTCCATTGCCCATGGGCCTTCCCAAGTATCCTCATCTATTTAAAGCACTTAAGAAATAAGTCATGAAATGTGAATTTCCAATGGAACGGGCTGCTATAAAAATAATTTTTTAAAAAACCCATAGGGTTTGAAGTGAAAGCTCGGCTGATGGATGAGGCAGATCCGTCTCAGCTGACAGGAGAGTGGGTGGACTGGAAGAGATAGATGAGGAAGCCTGTTTGAGCAGAGCTTAAGGACATGAAGAGGTAGAAAACTCGAGAAAGTTAAGAGAAATGAGAGAGAAACAAACAGAAGGTTGTCCAGCGCTCACCTGCTGGGGATTCTAGCAGGGGACACTGGAGGGCATCATGAACATAGTAGGTTCTTTGCTTATTAAAATACTCTAATAATTAGGAATCCAGAGCAAGTGTGCCTGCTCCTGCGTGAGCCGTGTTTTGCACCTGCTGTGGGCGTGGGCGGATGAACAATCTCAGGAAATTATGTGGTTTTAGCCACCTTCTGGTCCTATGGTGTCTATTAAAGGTTTTTGTGTGGACATATATTTTTATTTATTCAAAGCTAGTTTAGGGGGCCGGTGCTGTGGCGTAACAGGTAAAGCCGCCGACTTCAGTGTCAGCATCCCATATGGGCACTGGTTTGAATCCTGGATGCTCCACTTCTGATCCAGCTCTCTGCTATGGCCTGGGGAAGCAGGAGAAGATGGCTCAAGTCCTTGGGCCCCTGTAACCGCATGGGAGACCCGGAGGAAGCTCCTGGCTCCTGGCTTTGGATCGGCACAGCTCCAGCCATTGCAACCAATTGGGGAGTGAACCAGTGGATGGAAAACCTCTCTCTCTCTCTCTCTCTCTCTCTCTCTCTCTCTCTCCCCCTCCCTCCCTCCCTCCCTCCCTCCCTCCTTCTCTGCCTCTCCTTGTCTCTCTGTGTAACTCTGACTTTCAAGTAAATAAATAAATCTTTTTAAAAAAAAGCTAGTTTACTCCCCAAAAACCCAAAATGATATGGACTGGGCCAGGAGCCTGGAACTCCAGCCAGGTCTCGTGTGAGTGGCAGGAACCCAAGTCTTGGGCCATCCCTGCCGCCCCCAGGTTTGCATTAGCAGGGAGCTGGAATCTGGAGCCCCCCGAGGCCTGTGAGTTGGAATGTGGTGTCCTACGTGGCCTTTTGAGTGCCAGGCTAAACACCCGCTGCACCTGTTATTTCGACTGAGTTGTCTTTTTATTGTTGAGTGCAGACTCTCAACTGCTTTAGGCAATTTTGGCCCAGATTCTTGCAGCTTCTATGGAGTAGAGAATTTTTAGAGGTTCCTATTTTGCCATTTTCACTCATATCTTTAACATCTCTCAGCGTGTTTAACATTGTCATACTGTCTTTGGTGAAGTGTTTATTCAAGTGTTTTTTTTTTTAATTTGGTTATTTATTTTCATTTTGTTGCATTTTCTTAAACTTCACAATTTGAGATTTGTAGAGAAGTTTCAGAAATCCTGCAGAGACTTGTTGCTGTGGATTTGTTCTGAGAGGAGGAGCGTGGTGGGGGCAAGAGGCGCAGAGTCACCACACAGACCCTGGGAGTCGGGTGAAAGCAGGCCAGGGCGAGCAGCCCGCAGACTCGTTTATTTCTGTTGCTACAGCAGTTTATATAGCCGAGGCAGCCAATCTGGTCAAGGGGCGGTTTATGCCCTAACCAATCACAGCCTGTTGCCAGGCAGTTTCTGAAGCCATCCAATCACAGCCTGTTGCCAGGCAGGCTCCGTTGACAGCAGCCATCTTGGCATGGCCTTCTCATTCCACCACAACTTGTCACATAATGCTTCCCAGTTTCTTCTACTGTTGACATAGTTCATCACATGGGACATCTGTCAAAACTTAAGAAATGGGGGGGGGGACTGCACTATGACGTAGTGGGCTAAGCCTCTGCCTGTGGCACTGGCATCCCATATGGGTGCTGATTCGAGTCCCAGCTGCTCCACTTCTGATCCAGCTCTCTGCTATGGCCTGGGAAAGCAGTAGAAGATGGCCCAAGTGCTTGGGCCCCTGCACCCATGTAGGAGACCCATAGCTCCTGGCTCCTGTCTGGATCGGCTCAACTCCAGCCAGTTGCAACCATTTGGGAAGTGAAACAGCAAATGGAAGACCTCTCTCTCTGTCTCAGCCTCTCTCTTTCTGAAACTCTGCCTCTCAAATAAATAAATAAATAATCAAAAAAAAAATACTTAAGAAATCAAAATTCAAATGGGCGCTGGTTCAAGACTCAGCTGTTCCACTTCCGATCCGGCTCTCTGCTATAGCCTGGGAAAGCAGAAGATGGCCCAAGTCCTTGGGCCCCTGCACCCGTGTGGGAGACCCAGAATAAGCTCCCGGCTGTCAAATAAATAATTAAATCTTTGAAAAAACAAAACGAAACCCGGAAGCAGCAAGTTGTCAGCTTGTTACGGGGAAAAGTCTGCAATGCCAAGTAGCGTCTGGAGTTTCCCCGGCCAGCTTGGCCCCTTCGCGCCTTCTCGCCCTGGGCAACCGCTCGGTTGCAGGGTGGCTTGGAGACCTGCACGCGGACACACATGGCCTCATGGCTCAGGCAGCTGGACAGGCACAGCCAGGCACAGCCCAGCAGCTGGTGCAGCTGTTCAACAAGCAGAACCAGCTTCTCCTGGAGAGACAGAGCCTGTCAGAAGAAGTGGACTGGCTGCGAACCCAGTTACCCAGCATGCCACAATCTGATTGCTGACCTGGACAAAACAGAGTGAAATAAATGATTTACAAAGAGGTATTTACAGTCAAGCGATTGGTTCTTAGTATGCCACAACGCACCACGGCCTTCCCGGGGTGACGCGGCCTCAGACTCGAGCGGGCTGGTCCTCACTGCCAGGTTTGTTGGCCCTTGTCCTAAGGAAGGGAGAGAGCTGAAGTGACACTAGCGGAGGAGAGAGCCTGGTGTGTTTCCAGAAAAGGCTTGATGTGTCCTGAACCTGTGCACGTGTATGAAATGTGATAGACGTGGATTTCAGTAAATGAACTTTTTAAAGACTTGAAAAAAAAAAAAGAAATCAAAATTCGTACATTTGACTGCCTAAACTCCTAACTTTATTTAGATTTCTTTTTAATTTGATTTATTTATTTATTTATTATTTAGATTTTTTAATGTTGGGCTTTAAAAGCTCTTTATGTATTCTGGATAGAAGACCCTGATGAGTTGTATGCTGTATAAATCTTTTCTCCCAGTCTGGACCTTGTCATTTTGTTCTTTTATCTGTGTTGCTTCTATTTTTAAAATATTTATCTATTTATTTTCATCTACTTAAAAGGCAGAGAGAGCGATATGTATCTTCCACCCACTGGTTCGCTCCCCAAATGCCCACAACAGCCAGGCTGAAGCCAGGAGCCTGGAACTCCATCCGGGTCTCCCACATGGGTGGCAGGAGCCCAAGCGCCTGAGTTATCTTCTGCTACCTCCTGGGTGCACACTGGCAGGAAGCTGGGTTGGAAGTGGAGTAGCCAGGACTTGAACCTGTACTCCCATATGGGATATCACCCTCCAGCCCACACTGTAACCTGCTGTGCCCCAATGCTGACCCCTGTTTTTTTTTTTTTTTAATGTTGGTAAAAGTTGTGCAGCTTCTGTTTTTTTTTTTTTTTGTATTTCTCTTTGATGAACAAAGTATTTTAAATAAAACAACAGCAAAACATTATGTAAAACTGTCTTGTTTAGTTCAACCTGAGTGAAATGGCTTATGATCAAGTTTCATTTTGTTTCTATGTTGCTTTGGACTTGAAAAATTCCAAATGCATTGGTTTCCTGTTCAGTAAGACTGGCGCTTTAAAGCTGTAGTGTAAGTACCTGAGAGCAGGTACTTTTATTTATTTGAGTGGTAGAGTTGCAAACAGAGAGAGGGCAAAACAGAGAAAGGTCCTCCATCCGCTGGTCCACTCCCAAGATGCCTGCAATGGCCAGAGCTGGGCCGATCTGAAGCCAGGAGCCAGGAGCTTCTTTGGGTCTCCCACATGGGTGCAGGGGCCCAAGGACTTGGGCCATCTTCTACTGCTTTCCCAGGCCATAGCAGAGAGCTGGACTGGAAGAGGAGCAGCCGGGACTAGAACCAGCACCCATATGGGATGCCAGCGCCGCAGGCAGAGGATTAAGCTACTGCACCATGGTGCCGGCCCCTAATCAGATACATTTTTAAGATTGTTATTATAATCAATATGATATTATTTTGAAAATCAATATGTTCTTTCATTTCACTATCAATGAGACAATATTTTTGTTACAGTGCTTTTTATTATTAAGTGCTTTGAATATGAATATATTTTCATTAAACTCTTGGAATCGAAAGTTTGGTTTATTAAATATATATAAAATACCTATCATATAATTTAATTGGCAAAGTCAGTCCTCATTGTAAAGCCAATCTGCCAGATCATACTTACTTTCTGTTAAGATAAAAATCTAATTTTTCCCCGTTCAAACACACTAATAGGCATTTCAAAGACTGTTATAAATACCACTGGCCAAAAAAAATTACGGAATTCATCTTGTAGGATAGATAATAAAATCAGTCAAGTCGGGATTAAAATGATGCAGCACTAATGTAATTTATCCATTTTATAATGTTATAAAAACACGGTCATAAATCAATAGGCTGTGTCTCTTTGCTGAATTTCTAATCGGACAGTGCTACGCACACGTAAAAGGACGAAAGAAATGTGGCTTGGTCGTCCCCTCCTTGGAGCGCGGGTGTGGGTGGCGACGTGTGCCTGCAGCCGACATTGGCTCTCTGCTTCGCGGGATAATGAAGCAAGAGTCCAGCGTTAAGATGAGAAATAACTCCATTAATTTTTTGGCACAGCCCAATCAAACTTTCCTGAGAGAATAAATGACAGAGAAAGCTCCACAGTGACTCCGCCCGCAAGCTACGACGCGATGTTCTGTTTTGTTAATAGGAGGTGGGAAAGACCGAGTATTTGAGTAGGGGGTGTTTTCCCCACTCTCAGTGCTACCCTTCCCTGGGTGGGGTGTCTGAAGGGACACAGAGAGGACCCTGGGGGTGGGGGTGGCTGAGCCTGGTCTCTGAACAGCTCCCACCAGGGGGCAGCCAGGGGTGGGGGCTGGAGCCTTCCTGAGAGACCTCCCCTCACCCAGTTCTCTCCTGGCTCCCCCTTGCGCCATCTGAATATTTCCCTTGCTCAACAGTTGCTCTAATTCTCCTGCTGTCGTCTGACCCCGTGCACCCCATGTGGCCCTTCCAAGTGCAGGCTGGATCTTCCAAAGCATCCTGCAGCGTCGGTGGCTGGCCAGCCTCCCGTGAACTTGGCCCAGAGCCCGGAACCTGTTCTTCCTCCCTGGCAGGCCCTCTGTTCCAGAGACGGACACATCGTCTCCCAGCGAGTCTTGGAGGCCAGTCCGCGCCCAGCACCCCTCTCCAGGGGACCCCGTGCCCACAGCTTCACGGCGAGCCTGGCCACAGGTTCTGCCGCAGCGCCCCGGCCCAGCCGGGCCCACAGCCTGCCTGCAGACTCTCTTGTCTCCATGGATACAGACTTGTGCACTCCATCAGCGCCTCCCTCGATGGAGTACCTGGCACGCCCTGTCCCCTCTGCACTGAGGGACTTAGAACTGTGTTTAACGTGTGACAGGGCCGCAAAAGCATATTTTAAAGCACTTTCAAAATTTATTTTCATTTTATTTGAAAGAGAGACAGCAAGGGAGACAGAGAGACACAGACCCAAAGAAAAAGGCACATCTACAAAAGCTCTCAACTAGCAGGGCTGGGCCAGGCTGAAGCCAGGAGCCCAGCAAGTGCTCCATTGGGGTGTCCCATGGGGGTGGCAGGGGCTGCCTCCCAGGCTGGCATCGGGAGTGGCGCCAGGCACTCTGATACGGGACGTGGTGATGCACATGGTGCCTTTGCCCCCTCCTTCTCCCAGAAGCACATTTTGAATAAACGCGATGCGATAGAAACGAGATTACTCAAGTCAAGCCTGTGCCTCGGGAGGAATGGAAATGTCGGGGGGCCAGGGTCCCCTGTGCTGCATCAGGCTGAGTATCTGGGGTGCGCGACTCAGCGCTGGGGAAAGCAGGCGTCGGAGAGAGTGAGCCGTCCCTGCAGGTGTGTGGACAAGGCCGTCCCACATGGCAGGGGCACCTGGGGGACCCGGTTACAGAGTAGCAGAGGAGGGCTCTGGGCAGTGTTGAGGCTGGGTGTGGGCTGCCCGGCAGGCTGCTTGCCATCAGCACCAACACCAAGTTCACGGCAGACCCGCAGCTTTGAATGAAGGGGAGGGGGAGGTGATGTTCGCTCCTCATCTGGTGTAGGAGGGCCTCTCGGGGCCCTTGGAGGCCTAAGGGGCTCCTTTGGCTCTTAACTTAGCTCACTCTGGGGCTGCCTCTGAAGATTCGGTGCAATTGAAAGCTCGATCGTTCTCCAGGAAGAAATTTCTGAGAAAAGCACTTTTTTTTTTCCCAATAGAAAATCTGTAAAGATGGTGAATAGCAGAGGGAATCCAATTCCAGGCAGCAGATCGTGCCAGTCCCTTGATGCCGGTTTAACCGCCTTTTGGGTATTTTGTGCCAAAAGGAATGCGAGGTATGTCAAGAGGTTCATGGAAAATGAAATCCAAAGATAAGTGTATTTTTGGTGCCAAAAAAGAAACAATTGAAATCTATTCATATGAGGCATCTTTAAAACATTCACAGAAAATGCATATTATAAAAACAACTATGCCTGGATTTCAAAAAAAATTTTTTTTGCACAAAAATAAACTTGTGTTGGGGTCAGTGTGGTGGTGCAGTGGGTTAAGCTTCCCATCGGGGGCTGCCTGTTCAAGTCCTGGCCACTCCTCTTCCAAATCAGCTCCCTGCTGATGCTGGGAGTGCAGTGCTTGGGCCTCTGCCGCTCACGGTAGAGACCCAGATGGGATTCAGGCTGCCAGCTCTGGCCTGGTTGAGCCCCAGCTGATGCAGACATTTGGGGAGTGAACCAACAGATGGAAGCGCTCTCTCTCTCTCTCGTAAATAATTGAATAAACCTTTTAAAAATTACCTTTTCTTTCTGTTTCCCCACTACTTCGGGAGTCCCCTAGTGCTATTTCTCATCCAATAGATCGATGTTTCTAGTCTTCATTCCATCGCTCGCACGTCGGTAACCGTCCTCTTGGGCACTTAGCTAAAGGTTGCCTGCTCAGTGTGGGACCCAGCCCGTGAGGATGCTGTCCTGGGCTTTGACAGAACGATGCACCGCTCTCGGATACAGGGATGTCTCACAGCTGAAACTGAACAAGCATGCACAGGCGACTATGTCAGTCAGCTTTGTGCTGCTATAATGAAGCTACATAGGAAGCCTAGAGAGGTTGTTTGGAAGCCGGAAGTCTGAAGGGCTTGAGGTGGCCTCAGCAGAGCGCTGCTGGGTGGGTGGTGGCGCGTGTGCAGAGGAGGGACCACGTGGCAAGCCAGGAAGCAGACAGAGTGGGTGGGGCCAAACTTGGCCCCTTATATAATGCTCTCATGAGGACTACCTTCCAACGGTGTATCCCTGCTCATCGAAAGACTCTCCGTAGGCCCCTCCTCCTGTAGGCTCCACTACCTCCCAACAGCACCACTCTGAGGACAAGCCTTCAATACAAGAGCATTCAACAGGCAAACAGAAACAAACAAGTCTCTCCCTGCAGGGAGACATGTGACTGGTAGCCCACACTACTGGAACTGGAAGAGGTGCCAGAGGTCAGGTCCTGTGGGCGGCCTATAACCAGTGTTACCAAGACCAGATGTGAGGATATGGCTTAAAACCAACTAGAGGGTCAGTGCCGTGGCTCAATAGGCTAATCCTCCACCTGCGGCGCTGGCACACCAGGTTCTAGTCCTGGTCAGGGTGCTGGATTCTGTCCCAGCAGCCCCTCTTCCAGGCCAGCTCTCTGCTGTGGCCCAGGAGGCCAGTGGAGGCTGGTCCAAGTGCTTGGGCCCTGCACCCTATGGGAGACCAGGAGAAGCACCTGGCTCCTGGCTTCGGATCAGCATGGTATGCCGGCAGCAGCAGCCATTGGAGGGTGAACCAACGGCAAAGGAAGACCTTTCTCTCTGTCTCTCTCTCTCTCTCACTGTCCATTCTGCCTGGAAAACAAAAACAAAAACAAAAACAAAACAGCTAGAGGAGGACAGTCTTTTGGGACCGGTCTGTTTCCTCTTGGCTTATAAGAGTCATCTGTGCATCCCCTTAGTTTTCAGGTGTTGTTGCTCTGTTGCAGGCCCTGGGACAGAGGTGACTGAGACACAGCCTCTGTCTTGCAGGAGCTCACGGAAGGGCCGAGTCTGGAAGCGGACGGTGGAGTGCAGGGTGGGGGGTGCCGGGCTGGCTGCAGCTGGTGCACACAAGAGCCAGGGCCTCTCTTCCGGCTTCGGTGGCTTTCTGCTGACCTGGAGGAGGGCAGAGACCTCCTGGTCCCTCTGACGCTGCATCCCAGACCTCCTGCGTTCAATACGGGAGGAGGCTGGAGCCAGCAGCCCAGAGATGGTTACGCATTGATTGCTCTTTCTCTTGGACTCCAGGCAGCAACGTGGCAAACAACGATGCTACAAGGCCACGCCTCCACGCTGGTCTCCTCTGGGCTGTGTCTGCAACTCCAAGACTGCTTCAAAAATCCAGACTTGCAGGTTGGAAACATTTGAGAAATGCGTAGTTTTAATGCTCCGCCCTGGTGATGGATTCCAATGTCCGGTCTGGTCTGGGAGGGGGCACAGACAAGGAACCCTAGCAGTGGGGCTGGGTAGGTGACAGGTATGGGGCAGGTGTGGTTTGATGAAGGAAGAGCACCCCAGGGATACAGGATCATGCGGCACGATGTGTAGGGAGATGATGTCTAGGAGCTGAGGATGCTGGGGAGACAGGAGAGAGGGAACAGCAAAAGCTGAGGTTGGATGTGTGGCAAGTGGATTGGTAGAAAAGGCTTTTCAGCCAAGGGCTAAGGGCCTGGCACGGATTCTGTGGGAAAGGCAGTGGGATGGTGCCCCCAGAGTTCAAGGAAACAGCACAGGTGGCACAGGTCCATGGAGAGAGCCTAGAGGCAGAGGGACTGGCTTAGTAACCTGTTGCTCTGAAGTAAGTGACCCCAAAGCACGGACATGTCACCTGCCCCTTCCTTGCCTGGGTCAGGATCTAGGCAGGACTGGGCAGCTCTGCCCCGTGTGGCGCTGGCCGTGGTCAGCTGGAGGTTGGGCTGGGCTGAAGGGTTATGAAGGCTCTGTTTTGCTACCTGGCATCTCGGTGCTCCTCCCTCTGTCTCCCCTGGGAGGGGGTTGCTTGGGAGTCTTCACTTGGGGCGGTTGGACTTGTTAGGTGGAGGCCAGCTTCTAGGAGGGAGCCTTCCGAGTGGCAAAGGAAGAAGCTGTAGCTCTCTCGAGGTCTGGCCTTGCAAGCCACACCACGCTGTGTTTCTGGGGTTGAGTCGGGCCACAGGTGCAGACTCCACCTCCTGGTGGGGCAGTGGCACGGTCTTGTTGCATTGGAGCATGGGGAATGGAGACGTCCGTGTGTTGTGATTAAACACCATCCACCGTGGGGACTGGTTGGGATACGGACCTTTCAGACAAGAGACAAGGTGATGGGGATACTGATGGAAAAGAGAGACGTGGGAGAGGTGTCAGAGGGAGACTGATACGACCTGTGTCCTGACTGCACGCGGGCATGTGAAGAGGAAGGAGGATCCAGGACAGTCCCTGAGTTTGTGAGTCCCCTGAGCAAAGGGGCCATCTGCGGTGGTTTGATGAGTGTGATCGTGGCCAAATCGAAGTTGGTTTGAGACAAGCTGAGTTTGACACCTGCAGATAGAAAAATCAAGTAGGCTCGGTGCTCTGGGGCGGAGATGACAGAAGCTAAAGACACAAGTCGGCTGGCGCCACGGCTCACTAGGCTAATCCTCCACCTGTGACGCTGGCTCCCAAGGTTCTAGTCCCGGCTGGAGCGCCTGATTCTGTCCCGGTTGCCCCTCTTCCAGGCCAGCTCTCTGCTGTGGCCCTGGAAGGCCGTGGAGGATGGCCCAAGTGCTTGGGCCCTGCACCTGCATGGGAGACCAGGAGGAAGCACCTGGCTCCTGGCTTCAAATTGGCACAGCGTGCTGGCTGTAGCGGCCATTTAGGGGGTGAACCACCTGCAAAAGGAAGACCTTTCTCTCTGTCTCTCTCTCTCACTGTCCACTCTGTCAAAAATAAATAAATAAATAAAGACACAAGTCACAGAAGTTGAGACGGTACGGGTGGGTGAGGCCAACCTCCCTGGATGCTGTGCTGTGGATGTGTCTCTTCAAAAATTCCGGGGTTGCCCTGTGGTGGCATTCAGAGGGGGGCCTTAGGGAGTGAGCAGGCTGTGAGGGCTCCTCCCTAGTGGATGGGATTAGGGTGTCTTGTAAAGGGGCTTGGCAGCAAGAGTTGGGTCTCTCTAGATGCATTGATCTTGGACTTCCCAGCTGAGGAGAGAGAGAGAGAGAATTCCGTGCTTTATAAATGAACCCAGAATGTGGTATCCTAGTATTGGCAGCACAAAATGGACCGTGACCCTTGGTTTTCTTTATCCATCTCCATCAGCTTTCTCATTGCCAAGAGCAGGCTGAACACTGTGATGGGGGCCTCTTTTCCCAAACACCAAGTGCACGCGACAGGATGCCCGGGTCAGGGGCCAAGTGACACAAGCCTCAAACACACACGCCCGGGAAGGGCGAGGAGTAAATCTCTCCTTCGAAGCGAATCCAACAGCACCTGCTCCCCACCCCTAGGAGCGGTCGCTTCTAAGCCTGCTTCTCCCGTCCCAGAGAGCGAATCAGGCCTTTACACAGCACCCGGGGAAACACTGCACAAGTTCTTTTCAAAGCATTTAAAATGCATCCCCTTCAAGCATCCTTCCAAAGCGAGAAATTCACACAAGCCACGAGGAGTAGAAACGTTTCCTCTCGAGGCTTCTGCTTTATTCACTTTGCTCCTGGCAAAATTAAAGTTTCCAAGTCTGATTTCACTTTTTTTTTTTTCTTTGCTTTCCAAGTCTGATTTGAAAGCATCCATGTCTACTCTCAGAGTACAAGGAGACCATGTCCAGAAACAGCTTCATGGATGAAACAGTCTGACCCCGCGTGATGGTGGAAATAGCCTAACCGTTAGGAAAGGAGGGAAATTGCCTGCTGGTGGGAAACACTGCTAGGAGCATCTGAGGATTCTGCTTCTCAGTTCATAGGAGAGAAGCATTGGGGCTGGTGCTGGGGCGCAGCCGGTAAAGCCACCGCCTGCAGTGCCAGCATCCCATGTAAGTGCTGATTCAAGTCCTGGATATAAGTGCTGATTCAAGTCCTGGATATAAGTGCTGATTCAAGTCCTGGCTGCCCCACTTCTGATCCAGCTCCCTGCTCACGAGCTTGAAGATGGCCCAAGTGCTTCAGGCCCTGCCACCCATGTGGGAGACCAGGAAGGAGATCCTGAATCCTGTTTTTAGCTTGGCCCAGGCCTGGCTATTGGAGACATTTGGGGAGTGAACCTGTCACTTTGTCCATTGAATAAATAAATAACTCTTTAAATAAAAAGATTGGTAGAGGGGGGCTGGTGCTGTGGGGTAGCAGGTAAAACCACTGCCCAGAGTGCCAGCATCCTATATGGGTGCCAGTTTTGAGTCCCAGCTGCTCTACTCCAATCCAGCTCTCTGCTATGGCCTGGGAAAGCAGTAGAAGATGGCCCAAGTCCTTGGGCCCCAGCACCTGTGTGGGGGACCCAGGAGAAGCTCCTAGCTTTGGATCGGCTCAGTTCTGGCCATTGCGGCCATCTGGGAAATGAACCAGCGGATGGAAGACCTCTCTTTCCACCTCTGCCTCTGCCTCTCTGTAACTCTACCTTCCAAACAAATAAATAAATATTAAAATAAAAATAAAAATAAAAATATTGGTAGATATAAATGACAGATAAAGGTAATGGAACATAAAGTAAGTAATGTACAGGAAAGCACAGATGCTCCTTGACTTACAATGAAGTTACAGCCTACAAAGCCCATTCTAAGCTGAATATTGGATTTGAACACACCCAGCCTGCTGGACATCATGCTAGCGACACAGTACACTGTAGAGTGCTGGTTGTCTACCCCTGTGGCCAGCAGTAACTGGGGGCTGAAGTTCATTGCCTCTTGCCAGCAACATGAGAGTATCTTACCACATATCGCTAGCCTGGGAAAAGATTAAAATTCAAAGTATGATTTTTACTAAATTTGCATCATTTTTGCACCATTGTAAAGTTAAAAAATCTTAAAGTTGAGAGTCATAAATTAAACCGTTGTAAGTCAGGGACCACACCAGAAATACAGCCAATGATGTAGTAGAAACAAATTTCCTTGAAATGAATGGAAACGTATGATGCAAATGGAAAAAACCCACCATGTTCCAGGAAAAACTGACATGGAATGTAGATTTGGAATGTTGGAATTTACTGAACACATCTTGTTAATTTATCAACTTTAAAAAAAAGAAGGAAAAAAGCTCTTCGGGTAGCTTGGCAGAAAAAGCAAGACGTCTATAAAAGAAAAAGAAAATCCGACACACATCTCACTTTCCCAAAGCATTCAATGACAGAAGACAATGGGACAACGTCTGAAGTTCAAGGGGGAAGAGGGTTTGACCTAAAAGTTTCACACCAGCCAAATCATTCTTCAAGTATGTAGACCCCACGTGGGAAATTCTCAGCTGGGAATCACAGCCTACGTGAGCTTCTCTCTGGAGAAGCAGCATCCTTAAAACCACTCAGCTTTGAAATTGAAATGCCAGTTCACAAAGGCGAGACCACTCCCTGCAGAACGAGGAGAGGGCCATTTAGAGTAGAAAACCAATGGCAATGGCTAAAATGCACTGGGCAAAATAAAACATGACGTATGAGTGTCTATGTGGCCACTGGTTTTCGGAGTAGCAAAGGCATTAGGCGTATGTGAACAACGAGAACCAAAACCCAATGGCAAGGAAATTCAGCCAACCAAGACAAGGAAAGCCAAACCCAACCGAAACAAAATCTCAATACTTGAGGAATGAGGAAGCTTACATAAGAGGACAGGTAGACTTTTTCTTGTAGGAATGATGGTTTCAGAAACAAGGAGAGTGTGTACGAAGCCAACTCTGCAGGCTAGGTGCCAAGAGTCATATATGGCCAAGCCATAAGGAAGGCATGACCCATCTCCCAAAAACATTCCCACTGGGGTATCATGGACTCCAAGAAACCTATAAAGTCATCTCCAGGTGTAGCAAACATACCAGCAAAGTAAGAACTTGCCTAAATTCCCTTTCCTCCCATGCTCTGGGTGTCAGCTAGCAAGATGGACAGACAGGAGAGAAGGGTAGAAGAGTAGGAGCCCCCATTAACCCAACTCCCCAGAGTCTTGACCTGGCATACGAGTAGGTGTCCTTGGATCCTCACTGCTTCTACCTGATCATTTGCACTGTTATTCTGTTTGCCTCGAAGTCTTCCAGCATTTTCAGCAAAGGTCACCGGTTGCACTGCCCCTTAGCCCTCTTTGTAGGACTTGCACCCAGTCTTTGTGGTCTTCCATTCTGATCACCCTGTTGCCTTGGCTGACAACTAAGACAACTTCCTCAATGCCTCTGTCCCTTCCATACCCTGGTGTTCTGGGTTGAAATGTGTCCCCTACATCTCCCCCACCCCATCAGATAAGTTGAAATCCTAACTTCCGGTTCCTCGAAACGTGACCTTGTTTGGAAAGAGGGTTGTTGCGGAAGTAATTAGCCACGAGAAAGTCATACTGGAGTAGAGTGCTATGAGAAGATGGTCGTGTGAAGACAGACTCACAGAGAGGATGCTATGTTGGCAATAGAAGCCAAGACTGACACCGTGCAACTGTAGCACAAAGAATGCCAAAAATTACCAGCAAAGCCCCAGGAGCTAGTGAAAGTGCAGAAGGATACCCCGAGAGCTTTCGGAGGGAGCACGGCCCTGTGGACACCCTGATTTCAGACGTCTGGTTCTGTCCAGAACTGTGACATCTACGCTGCTGGTGTGTTAAGCCACTGGGTTTGTACTGCTTTGTTATAGCATCCTAGCTCATTAATAGGAGCCTGTGACAGGAGAAGAATTTGAAGATGTCCTGAACTGAACTGCAAGGAAGGGAGGAGAGATGCGCGGGGTTAACCAGCGAATAGCTACAGGCAGAGAACACAAGATCATCTTCCAGTCCTGACCGTGTGTGAAAGCCCAAATTCCCTGGGCACCACCACATCCTGCCTCCCACCCCAGCCAACCCAGAAATGCACGTCCACCTCCTCACGGGTGGTCCGCCTACCCCCACGCCCTCCCCACCTCCAACCCCACTGCTCGCAGCTGTAGCCAGTGTGGGTCCAGTGTGAAGGACTTGTGCCGTCCCCGAATTTTCCTTACCAGACCCTCTAAGGTCTGAGTGGCCATTTTTCAGCTGCTACAAAGCCTTGCTGATGGAAACGTCTCCAGGTCCTGCTCCTTTCCTGACAAGCATCAGTCGCAGCTCAGTAAACCCTTATATTTCAGAGACCCCTGTCTCAAGAGTTTGACTTAACACCCCATATTCCATTCACTGTCCGGTCTTCTTGGCTTTATCTCTCAGCGGATAACAATGTCTGTTCACTGGTCTCCTTGCGTCTATGCTCCTGTCCAAGCTCACCAAAGGCCATTAAGTCCAACCAAATCCACATGCCTTTCCCAGGCTCCAGGGGCTCCCCTCCACGACCTGGCCCCCAGCTCGCTCTCACCCCTTTTCCTGCTCACCACATTGAGCTTCTCACGCCTGCTGTAATGCTCTGAGCTGGCCCAGCCTTCGGGCACGTGTGTTTGCAAGATCCTCTCTGTTCTAGATCTGAAGCCAGGAGCCAAGAGCTTCCTCCAGGTCTCCCACGCGGGTGCAGGGGCCCAAGCACTTGGGCCACCTGCTGCTGCTTTCCCAGGTGCGTTATCAGGAAGTCGAATCATTGGCGGAGTGCCCAGGACTCAAGCCAGAGCTCATATGGGATGCTGGCATTGCAGGCAGCAGCCTAACCCACTTCGACGCAGCACTGACCCCCAAAAGAAACAGTCTTATTTGAGGTTCAGCCATTTCTTCAACCTCTTGTTAATTCTTCTTTGTCTATTAAGTATGAGGGGGCTTCAGAAAATGTATTGACTCAGTGGAATTAAAGATGTGTTTCTTTTGATGCAAACTTTTTGAAATCCGTGCACAGTTTTTCCATCACACTCATTTTCCACGCGCTGTTTTGAAGACCCCCGCATATAAGTAGTGTGAAATTAGATATCTTTTATTTAAATAACACAGGTAGCCCAATGCGAGTTTTTGCATGGATACAAAGACCAGCGTCTGCTGAGATGGTCAGCTGGTAGGAATGGAATAATGATTAGTCTGGGAGGTTGAATTCAGAGACCTTTGCTTAACTTTCTTTTTTATACGTTTAGGGATCATTTGAGTGTTCATAATTGATATACAACATTCAGTTAAAATAATGCGATCTTGAGAAAAGGTTTTGGTGGCAATAGCACAAGGTTTAAAGATAGGACAGCAAAGATCTATGCGTCACGTACACTGACATCGAGAAGAAAGCTCAATGGATAATCTAATTTCACAGGCCGTGGGAGAAGACCAGTATTATACAGCAGCACACACAGGGCCTGTCTGGCTGTTCAGTACATAGAGCTATGGCATTAAGAAGTGGGAAAAAACTCCCAGAACTCTGTGGGAGCCACACTTTACGTATTTACATCTGCCTTCTAGAGCTTTGTTGCTATAAAGCTGCTTTGGCTCTGGCTGTCTCTCAGGCATGGCCTCCTTGGGGAAGACCATTCAAGGGACACAGGTTCTTGTGGGGCAGAGGGAACTCGATTATTCAGGAAGCTTGGACTGGACGTGGGTTTTCATGAGAAAGGAGAGGAAGAGAAGAGAATTCCAGAGGTTACTGTGGGAGTGAAGAAGTGAAGTTACACAAGGCCATGATCTACTCCAGCAGTGCCAGTTCATCCCAGCATGGCTGGAGGAGCAGAGGAAGCCAGGTAGACAGAGGGGCCGCATCCATGGGGAGTCCTGGACGTCAAACTAAAGCATCCAGGTTTTATCCTGCAGGCCATGAACACCTGCCAAAGAGAAACTCTGTGTTTCTGGAATTTGATTCTGGAGATGGCATGGAGAAGGGAGAAGGCCAGAGTGAGACGGAAACAGGCAGAGTTGTGATGATGTGGGGAGGACAAGGAGAGCTGACTATGGGCAGTGAGAGAGACAGGAAGGGCGTGCCCATGTGAGACTGCAGATGTGGGAATGACTGGGCTTGGGCCCTTGCACCTACGTGGGAGTCCAGGAGAAAGCACCTGGCTCCTAGCTTCGGATCGGTGTAGCTCCGGCTGTTGCGGCCATTTGGGGAGTGAACCAGCAGATGGAAGACCTTTCTCTGTCTCTCACACTGTCTGTAACTCTACCTGTCAAATAAATAAATAAAATCTTAGAGAGAGAGAGAGAGAGAATCTTCCATCTGCTTGTTCACTCCCCAGATGGCTGTAATGGCCAGGCCTGGGCCAAAGCCAGCAGCCAGGAGCTCCATCTGGGTCTCCCACATGGGTGGCAGGGGCACGAGCATTTGGATCATCTTCCGCTGCCCTTCCCAGGCCATTCACAGGGAGCTGGATTGGCAGTAGAACAGCGGGGACTCAAACTGGTGCCCATATGGGATGCTGGTATCATAGACGGTAGCTTTACTTGCTATGCCACAACGCCTGCCCCTTCCTTATGAATTCTATGTGATGACCCAATAATTACTACCTGTGTAGGGAAATGAGTTCTTGGTTTGTTAAATCTGTAATTACTCTTTTTTCTGCACACGAAATTTGAGGGTTCTTACTTCTAACAAGCTGATGGGCAGCCGGGCTGGGAAGCATGTCCTAGCTAGCAACACCTGGACACTGTGGTCTTGTACCAGGTGCTACCCTTCTCCCAGCAGGCAAGGATGCTTCGGGATCCATTCCTGGAACAGCAGAGGCAAGTAGGACGTTCAAACCCACTTGTAGCTCGAGCTGCAGGTTTCCTTGGCAAACTTTTCCGGGGTTGCTGTTCCGATTCAGTTGGACTATGCAGGGCTGCAAGTCTCTTTCCTCAAGAAGAAAGTTGGCCAGCGCCGCGGCTCACTAGGCTAATCCTCCGCCTTGCGGCGCTGGCATACCGGGTTCTAGTCCTGGACAGGGCACCGGATTCTGTCCCGGTTGCCCCTCTTCCAGGCCAGCTCTCTGCCGTGGCCAGGGAGTGCAGTGGAGGATGGCCCAAGTCCTTGGGCCCTGCACCCGCTTGGGAGACCAGGAGAAGCACCTGGCTCCTGGCTTCGGATCAGCGCGGTGCACCGGCCACAGCGGCCGTTGGAGGGTGAACCAACGGCAAAAGGAAGACCTTTCTCTCTGTCTCTCTCTCACTGTCCACTCTGCCTGTCAAAAAAAAAAAAGTTATCAATAAAAACAGATACTTAGACATATGACGTGTGAATGACTTAGTAATTACCATTCTTTTTAATTCTGGAAAAGTGATCCCACAGATTCATCTCCACTGTAATTTCCCGAGAAGCCTGGCTGTGTGCTGAGTGTTGAAGCTTTAAGAAGAACCTCTTAGCTTCGAGAAGCATCTTTCCAAGGTAAGAAATCAGCCAAGGGCCTGTACCAAAATGTCAGACGTTTCCCAAGCTTAAAAGCAGCCTCCGGAGTTACAGGTGAAAACTTCTCCACTTGGAATTGACCAGTGTTTTTCCTGAGACTATTGGAATTTTGTGTGTATGGCCAAGAGGATATTTACTAATTTTCCCTGCTACCAAGAATTATCCCTTATTGGAATTTAGCATTTGAAGTGAGGAGGGGGTGGGAATCTGTGAGTTCACCTCTGTTTATTAATTTCTTTTTTTAAACAGATTTATTATTTGGATTTGAAAGAGTGACAGAGGGAGAGACTTACACACACACACACACATACATCCAGTTTCTGTTGTTTAACTCCCTAAATGGCTACAAGTGCTGTGGCTAGGCTTGGCCAAGGCCAGGAGCCTGGAGCCCTATCCTGGTCTCCCACAGGCTGGCAGGGGCCCAAGTACCTGGGGCATCTTCTGCTGCCTTCCTAAGTGCATTGTCAGGGAGCTGGATTGGAACTGGAGCAGGCAGGACTCAAACCAGCATTCCTATATGGGATGCCAGTGGCTAAAGCATTGGCTCGCCTGCTGTGCACAGCGCCTGCCCCTGCATTTCTTCCTGTCCCCACTCCCTCTCTGTGCCCAGCATCATGCGTTCAAAAGCAAAGCCACCGATGAGACTTTCAGTGCGGTTTTACCTGCAAAAGCTTGTGCCACCCTCAAGACAACAGACACTATTTTTACCTCCATTTTACAGGCTCTTTGAGCCAGCAATTCCGTTTATAAGAATGTGTTCTATAAATGGTCTTGTGCATAGAAAACAGGCCTGTGTCTGAGCGTACTGGGAAAAGTTGGTGGAAAAGGGAAGGAAAAAGATGAGTTTATTTTGGTGCAAAAAAGAACTTGGAGATCCAGGCTCCGTTTGTTCGTAATACTCTTTGTGAAGTCCCCTTGTGGAAGATGCTTCCTCTCAGCACTGGGTGATCAACAGTGGAAGCTGAATCAGGAGGCTGGCTAGACACACTGTGGCAGCTCTCCACGCTGGGGTAATCCTGAGCTGGTGGGCAGATCTGGCTGGCTCTGTGTGACCTGGCCTGCTGGGGTCTCTAAGACATAGCTATTTTTTTTTTAATTTTTATTATTATTTTTGACAGGCAGAGTGGACAGTGAGAGAGAGAGACAGAGAGAAAGGTCTTCCTTTGCCATTGGTTCACCCTCCAATGGCCGCCGTGGCCGGCGCACCGTGCTGATCTGAAGGCAGGAGCCAGGTGCTTCTCCTGGTCTCCCATGGGGTGCAGGGCCCAAGGACTTGGGCCATCCTCCACTGCCTTCCCGGGCCACAGCAGAGAGCTGGCCTGGAAGAGGGGCAACCGGGACAGAATCCGGTGCCCCGACCAGGACTAGAACCCGGGGTGCCGGCGCCGCAAGGCAGAGGATTAGCCTGTTGAGCCACGGCGCCAGCCAAGACATAGGTATTTTAAGTGCATTCATAAAAGCAAACATCTCGTGTAGATGGAGTGCATAGCGCAGGTGACAGCAAACCGCCCCTTTGTCACACAGGACTGCCCTCTGTTGGGTCTCTTCCTGATGCCCCAAACTCTGAAACCTAGTCTCCTTCCTTATCCATTTTCCTGCAACTCGGCCCATCTCTAACACTGGGTCTAATTATTCAGGTTTTAAGTCCCTGCTGTCCGAAGAGCCCCCTGCTGGCCCCATTCCAAGCCCACCTAGGAGAGCCTGCCTCACCAGGTTTTGTGCACAGTGGCTCCCTGCTCCTCTTCCATTAGACCCCTCCCCAGACCCCTCCCAGGGCTCCTGCTGTCTTGCTTGGCCACCTTGTAATAAACTTTCCTTGGCAAAAGCGCATGGCTTCAGTAGTTGGGCCTTCGGATGCCCACAGGTGACAAGTAGTGACCCTGCTGGGGCTCCATGTCTCCCCCTGGACGTTTTGCCTCTGGGCCACCTGACCCGTGTTGGTGAGTTGGCCTCTGAGTCTAAGCAGCTGTTTGGGTTTTGGCCTTTGACGCTCATCTCCTGGCATGGCTGACCCTCGGGGCTTGTAGGAAGATAGTCTAAGAGGGACCAACTGATCCCACCTCCTCCCAACAACCCCAACTGCACGGCAGCTCCAGGCGCTCCTCTGCTGTGTGGGGGTGATGGGGCTGAACCCAGGGCAGGGGACATGAACTTGGGATAGGCCTTCGTTTGTATGTGTCTGAGTTACCCATGGGCGCCTGCTCTATCTTGTGTCTCCATGGCAAAATTCCCCGAGGAATTCTGTGTCTCCTTGATTTCCTGACAAATGAGCACTCGCATAAATTAAAACGGCTAAATTAACCCGGATGCTTCGGTTCACAGGACCAATCTTTGATAAATCAGCTGATGTAACCATGCTGGTGGAAACCAAGTAGAGCTGGTTGTGGTGCAGTGGGTGAAGCCGCAGTTGTAACATTGCCCGTCCCCACCCATGGCAGAGCGCCAGTTGGAGTCCTGGCTACTCTGCTTCTGATCCAGCTCTCTGCTAATGCACCTTGGAGGGCAGCAGCAGGTGGCCCAAGTACCTGGGCCCTTGCCACCCACATAGGAGACCCACAGAAAGTCCCTGGCTCCTGGCTTCAGCCTGGCCCAGCCCTGGCCATTGCAGCCATTTGCAGAATGAACCAGTGAATGGGAGAATGGAGACCTCCCTCTCTCTCTCTCTCTCTCTCTCTCTCTCTCTCTCTCTCCCTTTTAAATAAATAAATCTTTAAAAAAGAAAGCAAATGTGGTTTCAGAATTGTTAACACGCATTTGTGCCTGGGTTTGCTGGCTAGGCAAAATGTACTTATCTCTGTTAGATGGTTAAAATCACAAAAGCATAATTTTGACTTAAAAACAAAACATGAAGATGAAAGTACAATGTAATGCCCATTGTTTCCTGTGTATCAGCTGTAAAAATTTAGCTTTGGGGATTTCTCATTGAAAACAATAACTTAAAATAATGACCATGCTTCTATAATATCTTAGTTTTCATAAGTTATCTAAATATGGCCATTTAAAAATACATATAAAAATAAATGTCTCTACATATAAATTCAAGACTCTTGGCTTAGTTTTCAAAAATGTTTATTTATTTTCAGCTACTTCAAAGGCAGAGCTACAGAGAGAGAGAAAGACAAGGAGGGAGAGAGCAACATCCACTGGTCTGTTCCCTGACTGCCAGCCACAGCTGGGGTGGGCCAGGCTGCAGTGGGTGGCGGGGACCCAAGCACTTGGGCCATCTGCTGCCTCCCAGGATGCATTAGCAGGAAGCTGGATTGGAAGCCGAGTGGTGGGGACTCACACCAGCCCTCTGGTGTCCCAAGCAGCAGCTTAACTCTCTGACACACAACACCCACCCCTTGGTTTCTTAAATTCTATTAATATATATATTTTCATAAATAGTGTAAATATACAAATTCAAGATTGCTTTAGAGCTACCAAGACTTGAAATGTTCTATACAATTTTTGTCTTTTCAAGCTAGCTATAATTAAGAGAAAAATTGCTTATATATTTCTTAAAAAATTGAGCATTGACACATTACAGGAGATTTTTTTTTTTCATCATCTTTTTGGTAACTAAACAGAGAAACAAAGATTTTGTGTTTTGTTGAGATAATCTCTTGTATTCTCTGCTGCCTTTATTAGGTTTTGCTGGCTTGAAAAACTGAGTCTTAAAAGAGTTGAGCTTTTCCTATATGTCCACTTGTATATTTGTAAAGATTTAGTTATTTACTTATTTATTTGAGAAGCAGAGTCAGGGACAAGGGGGAGAGAAAGAGATCAATCTTCCATCCACTGGTTCATGCCCCAGATGCCTGTAACTCCTGGGGCTGTGTCAGGCCAAAACCGAGAACCAGGCCCTCCATCCCTGTCCCCAAGATGAGCGGCAGAGAACCAGGCGCTGAGCCATGATTTGCTGTCTCCCAGGTGCATCAGTGGGAAGCTGGATCAGAGGCGGAAGCAGGACTCACTCCCAGGCTCCTATCTGAGGTGCACGTGCCCAAGCACAGGTTAACCTGCTACACCGTAACAGCCGCCACCATCCATTTATTTTAAAATAGTTTAGGTGATCACTTTATAACTCTGGTCAAATCTGGTTTACCAACGTGGTTAAACTGCACTGGTTAAGTGGGTGACTATTTCACAATGATGTGGGATCTTATCTTGTTCAAATGTTTTCAACCTTTTCATATCTTTGGCCAGCTTTCTCAGAATCAAAATCCAAAGTGCAGTCTTTATTTTTTGACTTGGAGACTTCTAGCTGGGTCCCTGGAGAGCTTTGAAAAATGACATCATGTTGTAATGATATTAAGTTAACCAGGCTTATTTGGCATACATGGAAAAAAATCATAAAATGTTGCTAAATTTTCAGTTATGTTTATATAAATGTTATGGGACTGATGTAAGTGTTCTAAAGACTAGGGAGCCCTGGTTAGATGTTGCCAGTCATGGTTGTCATGTGGAGGAAGAAGCTGCAGGGGGCGCTGTGGAGACCCAGAGGCGATCCCTTCTGTGGCAGGCCCAAAGATCTGGAAAGATGTGGTCGCTTCACAAGACCCCAGGGTGCCCCTCGGAATCCTCTGTGCGAGGACCATGACCACACATCCTTGTCAATCGCTGAACTGCTACCAGCATTTCCACCGTGGCTGTCTCGAATCAGCCACGTTCATGTCGCTCTCTGGAAGCACGGCCGTCAGATTCACAGAAAAGCCCCCAACAAGCACCAGTTTCAGGTTTCTGACAACTTGAAGATCAGTGGACTCAATTAAAAATCTCCGGAGCTCGACCAAAGGCGGTGACGGCTTCCTAAAGCGGCTAACAGATCAAACGAGCCAAGAGCTAATTGCAGGAGACCAGCTGAGCTGATGGAAGGTACAGGTTCTTAACGTCTTTTATGCAAGACATTATTGGTCCTTTAATGAATGTTTTTGTTTCCTCGTTGGGGGAAAAACTTTTTCTAGAAATATCTATGGCTTACCTCAATTTGGTAAAGTATACTCTTGTCAATAAAGCTGAAGCATTTACTTCTTTAAAGATTTATTTTATTTGTTTGGAAGACAGAGTTACAGAGAGAGAGAGAGAGAGAGAGAGAGAGAGAGAGAGAGAGAGGTCTTCCAGCCGCTGGTTCACTCCCCAAATGGCCAAAATGGCTGGAGCTGAGTGGATCTGGATCCAAAGCCAGGAGCCGGGAGCTTCTTCCAGGTTTCCCATCTGGGTTCATGCGCCCAACACCTGGGCCATCCTCCATTGCTTTCCCAGGCCGTAGCAGAGAGCTGGATCAGAAGAGGAGCAGCCGGGACACATGGGATGCCGGCAACCTGCAGGCGGAGACTTTACCCTCTATGCCATGGTGCCAGCCAGAACTTTATTTATTTATTAAAGATGTATTTATTTACTTGAAAGGCAGAGCAAGAGAGAGGGAGAAAGAGACCTTCCATCCACTGGTTCACTCCCCAAACGGCCACAACAGCCAGACCTGGGCCAGGTCAAAGTCAGAAGCCAGGAGCTCCTTCCTGGCTTCCCAGTGGGTGACAGGGACCCACGTGCTCAGGCCGTCTTCTCTCGCTTCTCAGGAGAGGACGAGGCGTAGTTATGACTCCCATGGGCATTCTCCCATGGGAAGCTGGCGTGGCAAGCGGCAGCGCAACCCACTGTACCACACTGCCCCACCCCCGTCGGTGAGTTTAAAAATGGTTTTCTTTCAAACTTACTGGAGGTTGGTCTAGAGAAATATGTGAGAGAACCCTTTCACAATCCAATGAAATACTAGAATTCTTTGCTTTTCATGACAGCTACAGCCCTGGGTCCGAGCAGCAGTCTGTTGGAGCATAAGAGCATGGGTTGCACGTAGATTTCTGCAGGCAGTCCTGGTAAAGCAGCCATTAGATCCCCCCCCCACCAGGCCCTGGCCCCCCTGGGTGCCTTTGGAGAGTGAGAGGAGAGTCTGCGCGCCCACTGGGACACTTCCTTCCTCACCTCCCTCCTGGCTGGAAGTGCTAGAACTTTCCCTGGCAAAGCCCCCAGCCAGGCTGTCCGCCTCCCAGGCTCTCCTGCATAGTGATTGCTGCTATTTTTGTGGTTTCTCATCTCTGTGCCGCTGCCCCTCCTGCGGTTACCCTTTCCTGTTCTCTAGTATTTTAATTAATGGTGTTTAATTAGCCTGGCCCCCCTGAGGCTTCCGAAGGGGATGAATTCTACGGTGGGGGGACTCCATGGATGGGCTCCACAGCCTTCTGCACACTTGCTGTCCAAGGCTTTGTGCCCAGGGACGTGCACGGTCATTTCCAAGGGGCAGTGATGCCCAGGGAGGAAGTGATGGGATTTGTAGGCTGAAAAGGGGCCAGACTGTTTTGTTTGTTTGTTTGTTTTTTGTTTTTTTGACAGGCAGAATGGACAGTGAGAGAGAGAGACAGAGAGAAAGGTCTTCCTTTGCCATTGGTTCACCCTCCAATGGCCGCTGCGGCTGGCGCGCTGCGGCTGGCGCATCACGCTGATCTGAAGGCAGGAGCCAGGTGCTTCTCCTGGTCTCCCATGGGGTGCAGGGCCCAAGCACTTGGGCCATCCTCCACTGCCTTCCCGGGCCACAGCAGAGAGCTGGCCTGGAAGAGGGGCAACCGGGACAGGATCGGTGCCCCGACCGGGACTAGAACCCGGTGTGCTGGTGCCGCTAGGCAGAGGATTAGCCTATTGAGCCACGGCACCGGCCTGTGTTTTTTTTTTTTTTTTTTAAGATCTATTTTTTATTTATTTGAGTGACAGAGGGAGGGAGGGAGGAAGGGAGGGATGAAGAAAGAGAGTGAGAGCGAGCTTCCATTGGCTGATTCACTCCCCAGTAGCCACAAGAGCTAGGGCTGGGCCAGGCCAAAGCAAAGAGTCAGGAACTCCATCTGGGTCTGCCAAGCACTTGGACCATCTTCTGCTGCCTTCTCTGGCATGTTGGCAGGGATTGGAAGGAGCCGGGAAGCTGGTGCTCCAGTACGGGATGCCAGTGTTGACTTGACCTGCAGTGCCATAACACCGGTCCTGAGACTAGCTGTTACCTACGGCTGTAGCCCCAGCAATGACATCATTATCTGGTTGGTGTCATAGGGCAGGTGACATTTTCCTTCTACCTCCATTTTTTTTTTTTACTTTAAGAATTAAATTGACCTAAGAGAGATAGACAGGAGGAAAGCATATATCTGTTTAATACAAGTGTTGTGTGGCATCCAAGCCTTCGTAAGGACATGAAAAACAAATACACATACATAGTACATACATAGTACACAGAGTTGAACACATAGGTACTGAGTTAGACAAAGAGGGGTCGATTATGAAAATGTGACAAGGCAAAGGGTTTTGGGCTAGGATAGTGAACCGGGTGGAGAAGTTAGCAGAGTAAGGGTTAGTTTAAGAAGTCTGCTGGGGCCGGCGCCATGGCTCACTTGGTTAATCCTCCACCTGCGGCGCTGGCATCCCATATGGGTGCGGGGTTCTAGTCCTGGTTGCTCCTCTTCCAGTCCAGTTCTCTGCTGTGGCCCGGGAAGGCAGTGGAGGATGGCCCAAGTGCATGGGCCCCAGCACCCGCGTGGGAGACCAAGAGGAAGCACCTGGCTCCTGGCTTCGGATCGGCGCAGCGCCGGCCATAGTGGACATTTGGGGATTGAACCAACGGAAGGAAGACCTTTCTCTCTGTCTCTCTCTCCGTCTATAACTCCACCTGTCAAATAAAATGAATGATACTTTATGGGTGGGGCATTTGGCCTAGCAGTGAGGGCACTGGTTAAGGTGCCAGAGTCTTGTCTTCCACACGAAAAGAATTTCGGGTGTGCGGCAGAGACCGTGGTAAGCAAGGTAGCAGGATTAGCGAGGGAATGCAGCCTTCCGATGGATGGGGCACGTCTCCAGACGGACCTGGAGCAGTGAGTGAGGCAGCCAAGCTCAATGGAGAGAACACCCGGACAGGTGAGGTGGGCGTCTCAGCACGGAACACCCAGCTTACATTCAGACCGGAGCTGAAGGCAGTGAGGTACGGGTCCACTCCTCCACACCACTCCTCCTTCCCCTGATGCTGCTCACCCGGACAGAGGGCTTCCCGGTGTGACTGCCGACATTCCTCCAAAGGTGTCGTTCCAGTGTTGTCGGACTGGGGTGCCTGCTTGGCGCTGGGCAGAGAGGACTCTCCTGGGGTGCTTTGCCTGGGGGGAAGCTGAGACCACCTATAAGGTTGTCGGGAGCGTGGACAGGACTTCATTGTGTGAACTGCTGGGCTGCTTCCAAGGAATGCATCTGAGGCTGCTCCACTCCTTTCTGCAGGGGCTTTGCTTTCCCTAGGACCCTCTCACCCCACCAGGCTAATTTCTCTCTTCCTGCCTAACAGCTCCTCCCTGGCTCCAGCCCTCTGCTAACGCAGAGCCTAGGGGGCAGCAGGGACGGCGCCCGTGGTTGGGTTTCTATCACCCACATGGGAGAAGTATGAGTTCCCAAAACTTGGATTTGGCTTGGCCCAGCCCCAGCTGTGGCGGGCGTTTGGGACGTGAGTCAGTGAAAGGGACCTGTGTGTGTGTGTGTGTGTGTGTGTAGCTTCGTCTCTCTTTCAAGTAAATTAAAGACAATGGCATTTTTCTTCTGCTGTAGGAAGAAA
This sequence comes from Lepus europaeus, assembly GCF_033115175.1. Classification (NCBI taxonomy): domain Eukaryota; kingdom Metazoa; phylum Chordata; class Mammalia; order Lagomorpha; family Leporidae; genus Lepus; species Lepus europaeus. Next base: position 109,757,971 of record NC_084837.1, read on the forward strand.
TTTCATCTCTCGCTTTGAAGGAGATGGAAGGCCTCCGTGTCCTTTCTGAACCTAATGCTTGTTTTAAGGATTTATTTATTTATTTGAGAGACAGAGTGTCAGAGAGAGAGGGAGTGACAAAGTCAGGAAGCCCGATGGGTAGTGGAGCAACCGCGACTGGAGCTGGCCCTTCAGTATGAATGCCAGTGTTCCAGGCAGCAGGTTAACCTGCTGCACCACGAAGCTGGCCCTGCACACAGTGTTTTTGAAGGGTCTGCAATATGCCAGAGTGTATATTGTGGGTGGCGAGTTCTGAAACCCTTTTAATATCAAACTGAATTCAGCTCATTAATGATGGACGTGGGATGTAGTTGACAAAAATGCAGTCAAGAAGTGGGTGGAGCCTTCCAGGGAGGACCACGCTCAGCTGTGTCAGTCAATGGCCCTGTGTCTTATCTTTGGCCTCTTAGGATTTATTTTTACTTATTTGAAAGGCAGAGACAGAGACAGCGACAGGCAGGCATAGAGAGAGGTCTTCCATCCACTGTTTCACTCCCCAGATGCCCACAGCAGCCAGTTCCGGGCCAGAGAGCTCAACCTGGGTCTCCCATGTGGGCAGCAGGAACCCAAATACTTGATCCATCACCTACTGCCTCCCAGAGGGCACATTGGCAGGAAGGTGGATTTGGAAATGGATTTGGGATTCAATGTGGGATGCAGGCCTGACAAGTGGAGGCTTAACTCACTGCTCCATGCCAGGTCCCCTGGAACCAGTTTCTGCAGCACAGCTGTCCCGAGCATCCCTCTGGACTGTTGCGCCTCTCAGGAACAGTGGCCTGCACTTTCCGACCCCAACCAGGTGCTTGCTGGGAGCATTGGCCTGGGCTCTCCACGCTCTAAGCTTTCTGAACTCACCTAGCACGGTATACAATGCACTCACTTGGGGCTTTGGCCTGGGCTTTGCATGCCACACCCGACCCCGAGTACCTCTCCCTGGCTGGAGGCTGGTCCCAGGGTTGCTGTGCTGCGCTTCCCACAGAAGCTGCCAGGTTTCTCTGTCCTCGCAAGGTTACTGATCTGCTGCTCATTTGCAGCGGCAGCCTGGGCTTCCTGTACCCAGCCTGTACCCCAGGCTCAGCAAGCAGCGCCTGGAGAGTGGCCAGGACTTCTTGTTCTGTTGTCGCAGAGCCAACGTCACTTCCACGGACCCGGCCACTGTCTCAGACAGTATCTGTCTGAGAGACCCACCTCCTCCACTCAGCATTAGAGCCATTCTGGTGGTTGGGAGTCCTTGAAGCTACCCGACTCCCAAAGCCAATGCTGCTCCCAGATCTCCAGCTCCTGGCTGGGCTATTGGCCGGGAGTCTGTGTGCCAAGATTACCTGTTGCACCAGGAGAGCCTGCTATCAACACCTGAAACTTTGAGCCCCTTCCTTGGGAGATGGCTGAGGACCCCAGTGATGGGGATCCCAGTGACTACACGAGCCACAGGAGCACCCCAGATCTCTACCAGTGCTGCTCTCTACCATAGCACACAAAGGTGTTGGGAGACTACCATAGACTCCAACTGCACCTAACGCCAACGTCCTCTGACAAACTGATACTTAAAAGCACAAAGAGGGCTTCATTTCCTGACGACCTTCCTCTGAGAGTGATAGGGATAACTGATCCCCAGATGCACAGAAACAGCATAGGAACACAAGAAATATGAGGAAACAAGGCGATATGACACCCCAAAAGGAACAAATAAGGCATTAGTATCAGACAATGAAGAAAGGGAGATTGATGAAATGCCTGCAGAAGAATTCAAAAGAAAGATTGTAAGGTTACTCAGAGAGGTGAAAGAGCAACCACAGAAACAGCTGAATGGAATTAGGAAATCAGAGTATGACAGAAACGAGGAGTTCAGCAAAGAGATGGAGATGTTGAGAAAGAACCAGGCGGAAATATCAGAACGAAGAACTCGGTAATGCAAGTGAAAAATACAGTGGCAAACCTTCACAGTCTAAACTAGATCTAAACTAAACGAACTAGATCTAAACGAACTAGTCTAAACTAACTAGTCTAAATTAACTAGTATAAACTAGATTTAGTCTAAACTAACAGGATGTATCCAGTTGCAAACCTTCACGGTAGATCAGCAGAAGGAAGGCTGTCTGACCCTGAACACAGTTGTTTGAAGTCCCTCAGTCAGATAAAAGAATGAGAGGAAGAACAAGAAGGAGGAGGAGAATTGAAAAACAGCAAACACAGTGCTTGGGATCTCTGGAGTACCAGCAAATGAACCAATATTTGAATTTTGGGAACTTCTGAAGAAATGGAAAAAAGGAAAATCTATTCAATGGAATAATAGCCAAAAAGCCCCCAATTTGTAGAGAGAGATGTTTATCCAAATGCAGGAATTTCATAGAGCCCCAAATAGACTCAGAAAAGAACCTCACAATTAAATCAAAGTTTCAGAATCAGAACACAAAGCAAATACTGTTAAATTTCTAAGAAAAAAAATGCCAGATCACTTAAAAAAATAAACCTCCCATTATATTGAGTGAAGATTTCCCAGTAGAAACCTTACAGGCTGTGAGAGAGTGGCGAGGTACATTCCAAATTATGAAAGAAAGAAACTGCCACCCAGACACCTTACCAAGTGACGCTGTCTTCCACAGGGGCATGTAGAATACTCGCCAAGACAAGCAAAAGCTGAAAGAATCCATCACCACCCGGCCAGCCTTACAAATGACCCTTGAGGACGTACTACATCCGGGAACAGAGAAAGGTGATCAGCATCATGAAAGAGTGAAAGTACAAAACTGAGAAGGAGCGACGTGCATTCAAAGCAAACGGGAGACATTCTAAAGGGAAAATGGCGGAACCATCACCAGGATGCAGCTGAATAAGGAATATAGACTCCTGACCGTGGGAAGCCCAGGACCAGATGGCTTCGCTGTGGAATTCCACCACACTTTAAAAATGATTTAATTAATTTGTTTGAAAGGCAGAGTGACAAAGAGATAAGTAGAGACAAAATGAGGAAGGTCTTCAGTCTGCTGGTTCACTCCCCAAATGGCTACAATGGGTGGGCCCAGCCAAGTATAGCAGCCAGGAACTCCAGCTGGTCTCCTGAGTGAGTGGCAGGGCCCACATACTTGGGCCATTTTCCACTGCTTTCCCAAGTGCATTAGTGGGGCGCTGGATCAGAAGTGGAACAGTCAGGACTCGAACTCATGCTCTGATATGGAGTACCAGCATCACAGGTGGCTATAGTGCCATGACACCAGTCCCTCTACCAAATTAAGGAAGTGCCGACACCAATTCCTCTGAAGTTACTCCAAACAATTGAAAAGGAGGGAACCCCTTCAGGCTCATTTTTGAGGCCAGCAATGCCTTAATTCCAAAACCAGACAAGGATATAACAACAAAAGAAAACTATAGACCAGCATCCCTGATAAGCACAGATGCAAAAATCCCCAACAAAATGCTAGCAAGTTGATTACAACATCACATCAAAAAGATCGTCCACCCTGACCAAGTGGGATTTGTCCCAGGAATGCAGAGGCGGTTCAATGCAAAGCATAAAGGTGATATACTACATCCACAGAATGAAGGCTAAAAATCATATAATTATCTAAGTGGAGGCAGAGAAAACATCTGATAAGATACAACATCCTTTCACAATAAAAACAAATGAAGTGTGGAAGGAACACATCTCAACACAGTAAAGGCTGTGTATGAGGAGCTCACAGCCAACAACACATTTCCACCACGATCTGGGAGCCGAAAGCATGTCCTCTCTTGCCACTACTATTTAATATAGTTTTGGAAGTTTTGTCCAGAGCCACTAGGCAATAGAAAGGTATAAAATGTATACAAATCAGAAAGGAGGAAGTCAAGTTACCCCTGTTGGCAGATGACATAATTCTGCATAAAGAGGAACCAAACAACTCTACCAGAGACCATCAGAACCAATAAGAAAATTTAGCACAGTGTAGGATACAAAATCGACACCCAAAAGCCGGTAGCAATTATACACACCAACATGGTCTTGCTGAGAGAACTTACAAGAACAGCATCACTCACAATAGCAAAAAGTTAAATAACTTGGGATAAGTTTAACCCTGGGTGTGAAAGACCTCTACAAGAAAATTACAAAACATTATTGAAAGAAATCAAAGAGGGTCCGTGTGCATGTAAGAGACCTCTACTGCTCATAGATTGGAAAAATTAATTTGATCAAAATGTCCATACTACCCAAAGCTATTTACAGATTCAACCTAATCCCCATCAAAATACCAATGGCACAAAATTAGGGAAAAATACTAAAATTCACATGGAGACACAAAAGACCCCAAATAGCCAGAACAATCCTGAACAATAAAAACGAAGCAGGAGGCATCACAATACCAGATTTCAAGATGTAATTCATGGCCATTAGAACCCAAGCAGCATGGTACTGGCAAACAAATCAACACATACACAAACCAATAGAATGGAATAAAAAAACCAGAAATAAACCCTTGTATCTATAAACAACTTATCTATTTTTTTTTAAAGATTTACTTATTTATTTGAAAGGCAGAGTTACAGAGAGGCAGAGGCAGAGCGAGAGAGAGGTCTTCCACCTGCTGATTCTCTACCCAAATGGCCGCAATGGCTGGAGCTGGGCCCCTTGAACTGAATCCAGGAGCCAGGAGCTTCTTCTGGGTCTCCTGTGCTGGTGCGGGGGTCCAAGCACTTGGGCCATCTTCTACTGCTTTCCCAGGCCAGAGAGCTGGATCGGAAGTGGAGCAGGCAGGACTCAAACTGGCGCCCATATGGGATGCTGGCACTTACAGGCAGTGGCTTTACCTGCTATGCCACAGTGCCAGCCCCCAAAAAGCTTATCTTTGACATTTTCTGGAGAAAGGATAGTCTCTTCAATAAACGGTGTTAGGAAAACTGGATTTCCACACGTAGAAGTGTGACCCAAGACTCCTACCTTACATCCTATGCAAAAATCAACTACAAATGGATCAGGACTCTAAAGTAAGATCTCAAACCAGGAACCTACCGGAGGAAATCCTAGAGGAAAACATAAGGTAAACATCTAAGGCACTGGCACAGGCAGTGACTTTTTGGATAAGACCCAAAGCACCAGTAATACAAGCAGAAATAGACAGACGGGAGTGTATCATAAGAAGAAGTTTCTGCACAGGAAAAGAAACCGTCAACAGAGAGAAGAGACGACTGACAGGATGGGAGAAAATATTTGCAAACTATGCATCTGACAGAGAATTAATAACCAATTGAGAAATGGATAGACAGCGGGGCCGGCTCCGTGGCACAGTAGGTTAATCCTCTGCCTGCGGCACCGGCATCCCGTATGGGCGCCGGTCTAGTCCCGGCTGCTCTACTTCCAGTCCAGCTCTCTGCTATGGTCTGGGAAAGCAGTGGAGGATGGCCCAAGTGCTTGGACGCCTGCACCTGCATGGGAGACCTGGAAGAAGCACCTGGCTCCTGGCTCCGGATCAGCGCAGCTCCAGCAATTGCGGCCATCTGGGGAGTGAACCAACTGAAGGAAGACCCTTTTCTCTGTCTTTCCCTCTTACTAGCTATAACTCTACCTCTCAAATAAAATAAATAAAATCTAAAAAAAAAGAAATTGATAGACATCTTATAAAAAAGGAAATACACATGACCAGCAAACACCTGGAAAAGTGCTGGGTATCACTAGCCATCAGGGAAAGGCAAATAAAAACCACAGTAAGGCACCACCTCCCACCAGTTTGCATGGCTATTAGACAGTGGTCAAAAGATAACAAATTCTGATGAGGATGTGAAGAAAAGGGAACGCTGTTGGTGGGAATGTGAATCAGTACAACCCAATCAAAGGCTCTCCCTCTGAACACCATAATCGTAGCACAAGTCCATCCTCTTGCTACCAAGAACCTAAGACTTTGGGGGTTAAACTCTTGAGCTCTGGGGGCAAGCAATCAAAACACGATAGTGAGCTTATATGGTTGATAACTAAAGTCTTGGTCCAGACCAGCCTACTGGAACCACAGAGGTGAATGTTCATCGGCTCCTGAGTGCAACTCCAGTGCCTTGCAGCGTGTCCTGTTGTGAGCAAACATTGTTCTAGATGTGAGATATGGATTATCTCTGATAGAATAGCAAGTATTTGGAAACATGGAGAAAAGGAGGTGGGATTCTTTCTACTGCTGATTCCTTTACCAGTAACTTTTAATTCTCTTGCATTACAAGGAGTCTAAAGGGAGGCTGTCCAGGGAGAGTGCAGGGGCCCGGTGGTCTGCTGAGCTGCTGTCCCTCTTTCTCTTTTTGCTGCCCACTTGCTCTGCCGTCTTCAGTGTGAGAGCTTGTCGTTTCCAGGCTACCAGTTGGCTGCTGGAGCTCCAGGCCCCAGGGCTGTGTTCAAGACACCCAAAGGACCAGAGCCATCTGCATCTTCTCCGTGGGTCAGGAAAACTAGAGCTCCCCCTAGCACTTCTGGAACAGTCTCCTTACCCTCATTGTCCACCGTTGGGCACACGGCAACTCCAGCTTTTTAAGGATGCTCAGAAGGTATGTGTTTGGCAACACAGGGCAGGAATGAAATGATAGGGGGAGGCCAAGCAGCCATGCTTAAGGCTGGGGCATTGCTGCTACAAATACAGTTGGGATTCTGGGTCTGAGAGCAGGAAGCTAGGGGAGACAGCTGTGGTGTGGGCCTCTAAGAGTGATTTCCATTTTGACCTTGTGGAAGGGAGAGCCCAGGAAGCACAGGAGACTCTTCCGACTGGAGGGAAACATGGATGGGTGAGCAGCAGCCAAGGGAGGTGGATGTGGAATGATAGCCTAAGAGTGAGCCATGCAGTCCTGAACTTGGGATTGGAGCTCAGTCCAGTAGTAACTGGGAAATAAATGGGGACTGAACCAAGGCGTTGTGATGTGGGACGCAGGCATCCTAACCGCTGGAGTAGATGCCCACTCCCCAACCACTAGGGTGCTCCCATTCTAGACATGTGTTGGCATACAGTCAACCAGAAAGAAGTTCTCCCAGCTCTTAGCTCTCTGCTTTTCCCTGCACAAACAGAGCATGGGCAATTTTTCGATTCAGTTCATCAGTCACTTATTGAGAGTGTGCTATAGATTAGGTACCCTCTCGGGAAAGGAAAGGAGGAGGGAGGAGATGAGAGGGTTCATGGAGAAGGCCAGCCACTAAAACAAATGAGTAGAGATTATAAACTTCAACTGACGCTTCTCTTCAGAGTTGGGGTGACTATATGGGAGAGAGGGGACTGTGGCAAACTGGGGAGTATATGCTTGTCTGAGAGTCCATTAGCTATTCACATCCAACTGGTTGCTAACATACAAAAACTGCAACTTAAGAGTTGTAGCTCACAGCACTGGCATTGTGGCATAGCAGGTTAAGCCACTGCCTGCAATGCTGGAATCACCCATGGCCCCTGGTTCAAGCCCTGGCTAATTCACTTCCAATCCAGCTCACTGGTAATGCACCCAGCAAATCAGCAGAAGATGACCCAAGTACTTGGGCTGTGGCACTCACATGGAAGACCCAGATGAAGTTCCTGGCTCCTGGCTTCAGCCCAGCTCACTTCTGGCTGTTGTGGCCATTTGGGGAGTGAATCAGCAGATGGAAGATTCTCCCTCTCTCTCTCTCTCTGTAACTCTACCTTTCAAATAAATAAATATATTTTTTAAAAAAGAATTGTAGCTCTTTCCGACTCTTCAAAGAGAAATCAAGAGTGCAGATTTTTATGTAAAATTTCTGAATTTCCCAATGTTAATGGATAATTTTAGAGTCAAACATGAGATCAACAGGAAAAAACAATAGATCTTCAAGTCCCCTGCAGCCTGTTGGTATTGCTGCCTACTGGAGCAAATAAATCAGGTGTCTTGCTCCGCCCCACCCCTGGGAAAGTCCTACCTGGCTCGGGTGTCCCCTCTTGGCTCCACAGCCTACCCTTCCCCCACTGCTCACCCTCCGTGGTTAAGTGTTGCTGTGGATTCGTTCCTGAGAGGATAAGCGTGGTGGGGGCGAGAGGTGCGGAGTCGCCACACAGACCCCAGGAGCCGGGTGAAAGCAGGCCTGAGGCAAGCAGCCTGCAGACTCATTTATTTCAGTTGGTACAGTAGCTTATATAGCCAAGGCAGCCAATCCGGTCAAGGGGCAGTCTATGTCCTAACCAATCACAGCCTGTTGCCAGGCAGGCTCTGCTGTCATATGGTTTCTGAAACCATCCAATCACAGACTGTTGCCAGGCAGTTTCTGTTGCCAGCGGCCATCTTGGCATGGCCTTCTCATTCCACCACAGTTAAGAGTCGGTCAGTGGTCCTCGGGGAATCTGGGGTCTGTACTTGGTTTCAGTCATCAGGGCAGAGAGAGCTGGCTGAGAGCCTGTGGGCGGAGGGTGGTCCAGGCTCCTGGTGGCTGGCCAGGAAGAGGACAACCTGCCGCACTGTGGCAGTGAGAGGAGACCGAGACTGAAGGTACCTGGGAGACTTTCTCCTCCCGATCCCATCACCCCCAGCCCCCAAGCTTAGGGCTTAAAGCTCCCGGTTGCTCTTTTGAACACCTATAGACTCTGACATCCAAGGTCCCCCAGCTCCCACTCTGTGAGTCCCTTGAGTGTGGAGGCCTCCTCTGTGTTTCTTCAGCCAGGGGTTCTCTCTCATGGAGGCTGAAGGAGGGGCACGCTTTCTGCACCTGCCATTGTCACTAAGGAATCTGCCAAAGGGGCACTTGGTTATGCACAGCTACTGACGTTTGTTGCTGGTGCTTCCTCAGGCCTCGAGTAGAATGGGGTGGCTCATACCACGTGAGGGGGAGCATACTCTGTGTGGCCTGTCTTCCCGGGGGAAGGAGGAAGGCATTCCTCACAAGGGGAGACGTTGGGAGAAGTGGAACAAGGATGGAGACGTTTATTGCAAGAGGACGTGCTGGCCCAGAGGGGCTTCAGCTTGACCCTGGACACCCCCAGCATGGTGGGGAAACCTACAACGACAGCTTGATAGCTGAGGGTCCTACAGGGATGGAACAGGAGGCAGCACCTCTAAGGGACCAAGACAAAAACCCAGCTTCCTTATGGCTCATCAGGTGAACCGAAAAGCAAGTAGAAGTGTGGCTGCCTAAACAAGGTCCCCAGAGAAGGCCAAGAGTCGAGTTGCATCGTGCCCAGTCACCTGAGGGCACCCTGGGGCTCTAGCCTGCGGTCAGAGACCATGCTGAGCCTATAGGCCTTCTATGGACATCAATGGGAGATGATACAGGGCCAGGAAGCTCGTGAGAAATGCAAATTATGAAAAAACCATGCAATATTTTTTTCTCCAAAATAAATCTTTAATCTCATTTTCCATGAGCTTTTTGAAGTTTCCTCATGTTGGGTATGATTTCTTTTATCTTTCACTGTCAGAGCTACGTAGTTCTAACAAAGATCCTATTGTCTATGAAGCCTAAAATATTTACTACACGGCCTTGTCCAGCAAAAGTTTGCTGACCCACGTGCCGGAGCCATGTTGGGTTGGAGCCAGCACACCTGGCTTCAAATCCTGGTACCGGCTTCTGTTCGCTGCAGTGGGAAGGGAGCCACGTTGGACTTAGTTTCCACATCCATGGAGCAGGGCTAATAACCCCTCGGCAGCACACAGCTTATGCAGATCATGGCAGATAATACGCGCTAAAGCCATTTGCAAACTGCAGACTGTGCCCCGGTGTGAGGAGCTGCCATGTCTTCCTCTGCTGTGAGTCCCTTGCGTTACTCCAATGTCATTCTCTTTGGTTGCTTCTGCGACCATGACTGGAGCTATTAAAACCTGCAATTTGCAGACAGAGTTAATGCTAATTTTCTAGTCAACCTACGTTAGTAAATGGTGGAATGACAAGGATAGTTTTAAATAAGCATGGATTATGGAAAAAAATTGGCTCATGAATGAAACCCACCATTACATATTTTACTCCAAAGGTTGAACACAATTCCGGCTTATATGGTGTTTGTTCAAGGAAGAAATTGCACCTGACTGGTAACTGCGTTTAGATGCTCCACGTCAACTTCTTTGGCCAAATATCCCACCGGGTTATAGCAGCAATTCTGTGCGTGCATTCAGGAGGGAAGGCCCTGAGGACTGGCACGAGGGTGTGCTGACTTGCATCATTACTCAGACGCCGGGTGTGCTGGCTGCTCCACAGCTGAGCTGGTGAAAAATAAGCAACAGGGGAAGTGATGTGGCAGAGGGGGGCCTCCAAGCTTCCCTAGGGGTTGGGAGGAACAAATAGTGTAGATTAGGGGGTGCAAAGGAAAGTCACGTGTGCAGGCTTCATTTAGGGCACGGCTGCTCCCCGCGGGGCTGAGTGATTGGTACAAGCAGCAGACATTGCTGCAGGCAGCACACTGGCGGCTCTCGGGGCAGAAGGAAGCCTGCAGACCCCCGTGGTTGGGGCTGCTTCACGGGGTGTGCGTGGTTTTATACGTCGTGTGCAGATGCCCCTACTAGCTCAGCTCCTGGTGCACACGCTCTCCAACACATTGTGGAGAGGTGGTTGGCCTCCTGAGTGGTCTGGGTTTGCAACACTTCACTGAGCAAGCATAGTCTTTGTGGTCAAATCAAATACACAAGGTGGTACCTTCAGAGCCAGCAAGTTGCTGCAAACCTATGGTAGATAACCCAGCCCGTTTTTTCCCTATTCACTGGGCAAGGGATTTTTTAAATTTATATTTATTTGAAAGGCAGAGTTACAGAGAGAGAGAGAGAAGAGAGAGATATCTTCCCTCCCCAAATGGCTATAATATCTGGGGCTAAGCCAGGCCAAAGCCAGAAGCCCAGAACTCCATCCAGGGAGTGAGTGGGTTGGCAGGGACCCAAGCACTTGGGCCATCTTCTGCGGCTTTCCCAAGAGCACGAGCAGGGAGCTGGATTGGACGTGGAGCAGAGCTCATAGGGGATGCTGGTGTCACGGGTGGGGGCCTCCAACAGGAGGTGGTTGTTACCACTGGGTAAGGAATCAGGGCTCCAGATAAGGGGACAGAGGTTCAGGTAGGGCTGTAACTGCTGTACAGGGACCAGAGCATGGCTGGGAAGGTGAAGAAATTCTAGATGGCTAGAAGGAGCTACAGGGTAAGAGGAAAGTGTGGTGCCTTTTTAAGGGTCCAGAGCTAGTCTCCGAGGCACGCTGGGCGATGCACTGGGGCAGGACCCTTCCTTCCACATTGTACCTGCTCCCGGACCTGGCCTGCTGCCTCGGGCTACGCCCGGGGGGAGCTTGGGAATTCTGCAAGGTGGAGTCTGTTCCCTCAGCTGAGAGGCGTGGAGGTTTGCAAACTGGGGAGAGAGGATTGCACTGTGCTGGGGACTTATTGTCCCTTTCCTTCCCTGGTCTGTAAAATGTCTGTGTGTGTGTGTGTGTGTGTATACGCCAAGGGGGAAGGCCAAGCCCACGCTCACTTATCATCTGCAGGCCACTGAGCTTGCGACCTGAGCAGCCCCTCACCTCTGGAGACAGCGGCCCCTCCTTGGCTGTCGCTGACAGCACTGGGTTGGTAATGAACGCGGGAGTCCATAACCTTTTCTGTTCCCTGAACGCCTTCAGCGGGAGAAATTTATGAAGCTCTGCTCTGACTTGAGGTTTCTGAATGCAGAAAAGACAGTGTATAGGGTTATAAAGCAAACCAGTGCTGAGACAATGACTGAAATGCCATTCTTCCATTAGACACGGTGACGTGGATTTTGCTAATAATAAATACCTGTGTTTTAAGGAATCATGCAAATGCTAGTTTGAAAATACCTGCACCAACTGCAGTGTGATATGAAAATATTTGTGATTGCTCTTCCTGACAAAGCCGTTTGCAATTCTGCTACTGCTGTGGTTCATGATCTACACTCATAATCGAAGAAGGAGTGACATTTCTGTTGGCGAATGGTGGAAATAAGATGCCATTTCTCCTGCCTGGCTAACGTGTGGATTAATAAGCATGATTAAGGATCTTTGCCCGTGATTTGTCACCAGGTAAAAATGCCAGCTGGAGGCTGCAGTATGTTCAAGAAATTTCCCTCCATTTTTATTTTACTGACTTTGTTAAGACGAGTTTTGAGTTTTCTTGCCGGTATCTATGGAGATGACATGATTTTTCTCACCAGCTCTATGAATAGGATGAGCTAGATTAATAGGTTTCCTAGTATTTAACTCTTCATCCCAAGATCCCGCTTCCCCAATCGCCTTTCCTGGGAAAATCGCAATCTGTTGGGCTGCTGTTGTAGCCTAGCGGGATAAGCTGCCACTTAACGACTCTGGTGTCCCGTACGAGTGCTGGTTCAAGTCCCGGCTGCTCTTCTTCCCGTCCATCTGTCTGCTAATGCACCTGGGAGAGCAGTGGATGATGGCCCAGGTGCTTGGACCCCTGCCTCCCACATGGGAGATCAGGATGGAGTTCCTGGCTCCTGGCTTCAGTCTGTCCCAGTTCCCACTGTTGCAGCCATGTGGGGAGTGAACCAGTGGATAGAAGATTCTTACTCTCTCTGTCTGTCACATCAATAAATAAATCTTTTTTAAAATATGGCTCTTTCTCCCCTGTTAGCCCAAGCATTTCTGTCCTGAACCCTTTGTGGTCCACTCTTAGCAGTTTCTGCTCAGGGTTGGGCTTGGTCCACCCTCATCCCTTCAGAATGTTCAGCATAACCCTGGGGCAACTTCCCCCAAGTACAGCTTGAGGACTCCCTCCAGTGTATTATTCTTTACAAGCTGAAAATAATTGATGTATTTGAAAGAGAGAAAGAGAGAGAGAGAGAGAGAGGGAGAGAACTCGTAGCAGGTGCACTAGAGGCCCCAGGACCTGGAAGGTCTTAGTGAGCCCTACCCATGCTTCTGTGTTGCTCTCCAATTTCTGATTCATTAAGATGTTTCTTTATTAGTAGTGGGGCAATTTTAGCATTAAACGTTGCATTGGTTTAGAGAAAACAGGTGCATTTTGTGTCTTAAAATCTGAATTCACAGCATCATCATGAACAGAACTTAAAACTTGGACGTTTCCATGACCCAGCCATTCAGAAATGGAAAGTTCAGGAAATTTTCCTAAGGACACATTTGGATAATATGATGTCCATCAGCAAGGGATTCAATAATTTATGTGCGTTAATACATTATGGAGTTGCGATTCTGCAGAATAACTCTCCTGGCCCCAGAGACCCTACCTGGGCAGATGGCTCCCTCACTTGCCGCTGCTCTCTGTCTCACTTCTAAGAGTCTTTCCTTAGGGGAAGACAAGGACTTCTATTCCAGCCGCCTCTGCATGGGCTGCTGCTGTGGCCACCAGGAGCTGGGCCAGCAGAGGACTTGGCTGGCAATGGCAGGTGCAACACAGAGGGAAGCCTAACCTGGGGCAGGCTCTGGGATGGGTGACTCCATGTCCCACTGCCCGTGCTCTCTGCTGTCTGCTCTCCACCATCCCCCACAGTGCATCGATGGATATTCAGACTGGTTCCTCTTCTGGTGACAAAGGTGGTGGCCAGTGGTGTTCAGGGTAACATGTGTCCTTCCTGGTCCATACCCGGCTGCAGAGTTTGCAAGAAGAGGTCTCCCTGCACCGTGGAAGGTTCTTGCTTTCTTCCAGTGTGCTGAGCTGGGCCGAGGCCCAGTGTTGCACCTGCTCTAGGGCTGACGTCTCGCTTAGCTTAGACCAGGGGGCCTCAGTGTTGGCCCAAGGTAACAACCACCTGCTGGAGTCATAAAATTCAGCTTCCCAGGCCTGGTGAGTCTCCGTTGCTAGGGACAGAGCCCAGGCAAGCACATTTCAGTGAGCAATCAGACGAGGCTGCTGCCAAGGGAAACGCTGTGCTTGGCCGAATCGGAGCCCTCCCTGGAGGCTAACGTGAGGTTGACCAGCAAGGCTCAGAGAAGCAGCACCCTCTGCAGGAAGCTGAAGGCCCCAGATCCTGAGATGCACCAGGCAGGGGAACAACTAAGCAGGGCAGAGCCTTCATTCATTCATTCCCACACGCCTTCATTCATTCCATCAGAATGTTCCGGGGGACACGTCCCAAAGCACTCTGCTACGGTGCGGTGGGGCAGGCAGGCAAAGACGGGAAGGCAGGGGCCTGGCCCTGTGTGCCCCCAACGCAGGGCTGACGGTGTCTGGGAGGGAGGGGGGACATCACCAGTGCACCCTTGGTGTACTCTTGCATGGCTGAAGCACCCTCCAGGGCACAAAGAGTTAATGAACTTGACCATCCTCCAGCTGCTCTGTCTTCTGCTTTCCAAAGAACCGGTGAGCAGGAGGCAGAAAAGCCAACAATTTTATCATTGTCCTTGGGGGTGGGGGAGTCTCAGGGCAGGTCCCTGGCTGGGGGCGGTGGTGGGGAGATGTGAGAGCATGGGGTTAAACGCTGTGCCAACCAGGCATGGCCGACAGGAGCGTCCCACGGACGCGGGGCATCGAGCGTTCCTAACAAAGGACATCCGTCTTGCCCAGCCCCGCGGTCTGACTCATGAGCTGTGGATGACAAATACAGAGGAGAGACGCCAGCTGTGTGTTAAACACATTTCTCATTCACCTCCGGTCCGAGAGCGTCCTCCCAAAGACAGACGGGCAGTGCGACTGATGGAGCCACGGCGGTCACCGCAATCATGACACCTCATGGCTCCCGAGTGCTTGATGCCTTCCAAGGCTGATGGACAAATGAGCTCATGTGTCTGGAAGCCGCTGGACTCCGCTTCCTCCCGTGCGGACTCTCTGCCGCCTCCTGGCGATGGAAAAAAAGCCAGGGTCCCCTCCGGCTCGGCCCCTCCTCACCCACAGGCGTCCATCCCCTCCCCTCCCCCACGGCTGCCGTTTTGTTTTAAAAATAACGTCTTCAAGCAATCAACTCAGACAATCTGTTTCTAACATTGTCTCCTCGGCTGATTTCCCTTGACAATTTCAATACCATGTCGAATTCATCGCGGGCTAGAAATGTATGAACTGGGGATATATTTAATATGAAAAGAGACTTGGGGCGTAACGCACCTGCTCGGGCTAAAAATCAGTTTATTGGATGATGTTTGACAAGAGGGAAAGAGAGGAGTGGATGCCTCGCGTCCTCCCAACAGCCTGCTCTCATGGAAGGCGCTTGGATCTGCCTCCTTTAGGGCGTCAAGTCTCCTGGGAGATGAGGCGAGGACTGCGTCCTGGGCCTCCCCGGGTGAGGACTTGCAGGATGCACTGCTTACCATCTCCAACCCAGCCAGCTTGGTTTTCCCATAGAAACTGCGGCACCGACACTGAAGACTTCCAAGACTTATCTTCCATCCCAGCTGGTACCTGCAAAACGGCCCACGGACCTGCGAGCCAGGTGAGGGGGCAGGACAGGTGCGTGGAGGACGTGATGCTGCAGGCCCAGGAAGCCAGAGGTTCAGCGGAGCGGGGGACATGAAGTCGTGGGTTGAAATCTCAGCCCTTGGAGCCCGCACTGTGGTGCCGAAGGTTAAGTATCCACTTGTAGTGCGGTCTTCCCACATGGGTGCCGGTTGCAGACCCGGCTGCTCCTCTTCTGATCCAGCTCTCTGCTACAGCCTGGGAAAGCAGTAGAAGATGGCCCAAGTCCTTGGGCCCCTGCACCTGCATGGGAGACCCGGAAGAAGCTCCTGGCTCCTGGCTTCGGATTGGCTCAGCTCCGACCATTGCAGCCAATTGGGGAGTGAACCAGCAGACGGAAGACCTCTCTCTCTCTCTCTCTCTCTCTCTCTCTCCACTTCTCTCTCTGTATCTCTGTCTTTCAAATAAATAAATACATCCTTTAAAAAAAGGAAGGAAGGGAGGGAGGGAGGGAGGGAGGGAGGGAGGGAGGGAGGAAGGAAGGAAGGAAGGGAGGGAGGGAGGGAGGGAGGGAGGGAGGGAGGGATCTCAGCCCTCCACGAATGAGCCGAGGGACTTTCGGCGACTTACACAGCCCCTCTGAGCTGCTGTGTGCGGTTAGGTCATGGTTGATGCTGTTGTCTGCATCACAAGCCTACAGTCCCTGGGTGCATGGAGAGAGAGGTTGGGAGAAGAAGCCGAGTGAATCGCTGTCCAGGCTGTCCGCAGGCCGGAGCGCTCACACAGAGCGCACTGGGCTGCGACGCCCCGCTGTTGCCCGCTCCAAGTTTCCCTCATGTTATGGCCCTGCTTCGCCAGCTGGGAGGCCCCTTGTCTTGATGCTCGTTGTCCACTACCCGCGAGGAGCTTGTAGCACCCCAAAACTCTGAACAAATCTCATTGGATTGTGTTTGCACCCGAGAACGCAACTTGCTCCGCCCCCCGACAAAGGTCTCTCCTGGGAGTCTCACGGCTGGCCCCAGGCCCGGAGCACCGCCCCGGGCTCCCCAGCTCCCTGTCACAGTGGTATGGAGCCCAATCTCGTTGAGACAGTCCCACGTGGGGCTCACCCCAGGTGCTCACTCCACCTGCCCTGTTGTGTAAAAACACTCAGACACTTAGCTCCTGCCAGCCGGCAAAGAAGCCAGCTACTGTGTGTGTGTGTGTGTGTGTGTCTGATGTGTTTTAGTGTAACCCTGTTGCTTCACTTCAGTCCACACTTCCAATACATGAATTGACCCGGAACCCATCAATAGCTCTTTCTTTTAAAGATTTTATTTATTTATCTGAGAGGTAGAGTTACACAGAGAGAGGGGGAGATGGAGAGAAAGGTCTTCCATCTGCTGGTTCATTCCCCAAATGGTTGCAGTGATCTGAAGCCAGGAGCCAGGAGCTTCTTCTGGCTCTCCTACAGGTGTAGGGGCCCAAGCACTTGGGCCATCTTCCACTGCCTTTCCAGGCCATAGCAGAGAGCTGGATTGGAAGTGGAGCAGCTGGGACACAAACTGGCATCCATATGGGATGCCAGGGTCACAGGTGGAGGCTTAGTCCACTACACCACAGCACTGGTCCCTATCAGTAGCTTTTGTTGTGTGTTTTCCTCCTCCTGAATAGTAATACTCCCTAAGTCGTAAACTTGCAGTGTGTGTGTTTAAATAAGATCATGGGGCCAGGGCTGTAGCACAGTGCTGCCTGTGGTGCCAGGATCCTATATCAGAGTGTGGGTTCGAGTCCCGGCTGCTCCACTTCCGATCCAGCTCTCTGCTATGGCCTGGGAAAGCAGTGGAAGATGGCCCAAGTGCTTGGGCCCCTGTACCCACGTGGGAGACCTGGATGGAGTTCTTGGCCCTGGTCACTGCGGCCATTTGGGGAATGAACCAAGAGATGGACAATCTCTCTTTCTCTCTATCTCTCTTTCAATCACTCTGCCTTTCTAATACATGAATAAGTTTGTTTTTGAAAAAAGAGAGAATAGGGGTTGGCGCTGTGGTACAGTGGGTTAAAGCCCCGGCCTGTGCACCAGCATCCCATATGGGTGCTGGTTTGAGCCCTGGCTGCTCCACTTCTGATCCAGCTCTCTGCTATGGGAAAGCAGTAAAAGATGGCCCAAGCCCTTGGGCCACTGCACCCGTGTGGGAGACCTGGAAGAAGCTCTTGGCTTCTGGCTTCGGATCAACTCAGTTCTGGCTGTTGCAGTCATTTGGGGAGTGAACCAGCAGATGGAAGACCTCTCTCTCTCTCTGGCTCCACCTCTCTCTGTAACTCTGTCTTTCAAATAAATAAATAAAATAAATCTTTAGAAAAAAAGAGAGAGGAGAGATCATGTGCATAAATCCCTTAACGTGGAGGCTGGAGCCTTCACAGCGCCGTCTCGGGGGTGGGCTGTCCTCAGCATCGGGACCCCCAGAGCCACTCTGGATGTGGGCTCTGGATGCCCTGCTAGAGGGCCTTAGTTTTGAGAACACAAAGCCCTTCCCGAGTGCCGATTCCCAACCTGCCGACTGGAAGCCGTCACCAGCTTGTCTCTAACTTAAATTGAATTTCTAAAAACATTACATTTGTGGTATTTTTTTTTCCAAACCTAACATTCACAGCTTAGAATTCTTCTTTACTAGAGCACTACAAGGAACCTTAATAGAATCATCTACGTAGTGAGGTTTTTTGTTTGTTTGTTTGTTTTTAAGATTTTACAGAGAGAGAGGAGAGGCAGAGAGAGAGACAGAGGTCTTCCATCTTCTGGTTCACTCCCACAAATGGCTGCAACTGCTGGAGCTGTGCTGATCCGGAGCCAGGAGCCAGGAGCTTCTTCCAGGTTTCCCACACAGGTGCAGAGAGCTAGATCGGAAGTGGAGCGGCCAGGACTAGAACTGGCGCCCAAATGGGATGTCGGCACTGCAGGCGGCCGCTTTGCCCACTATGCCACAGCACCCACCCCCATAGTGACTTTTAAAAGTAGTTGTACCAGCCATTCCCCGATTTGTTTAATCATTGAAGAGGCAGAGAGAGAGAGAGGGAGAGAGAGAGAGAGAGAGAGAAAGAGACCCTATTGGCTGGTTCACTCCTCGGATGCCTGCAATGGCTGATATCAGGCAGAGACAAAGTTGGGCGGCAGGAACTCAACCCAGGTCTCCCACGTGGGGGCAGGGATCCAGCCATTTGAGCCACCACCACTGCTCCCCCCCCCCCCCAGGGTGCACATTAGCAGGAGGATGGGACTGGGTGTGGAGCTGGGACTTAAACCAAGCACTGCAACAGGGGACCTGGGCCTTCCCACTCGTAGCTTCACTGCTAGGCCACATGCCCACTCTAATTCTTTTTTTTTTTTTTTAATTATTTAAACAGAGAGCTATGAAGCTCTGCCAAGAACGTATTCAGTGACGTGTGGGTTAGGACACGGAGGTTTGGAGCCAAGCGGGCCTTTAATAAAATTCAAGATCCATTGCTGATAAAAGCTTTTGATAACTGTCAAAGAGAAGGGGGCAGGGGAGCTTTGTTAACACGGTGTACCGTATTTCAAACAAAGAATCGATTTTATAAATAACGGTAAAAGATGATGAAAATCAGGTATCAGGACATTGACGACCATTTTTGATTTAATTTTCTAGCCAAAGCACTAACTGTAGAATAAATAAAAGGGATAACACTGGGAAGTCAGAGATAAGGTGCTTATTCTGTATAGATGTCTTGTTTTGTTTGTCTCCCTAGGAGGTCAAATGTAGGTACCTGGAGAACTGTCAGGACTTGGTGATGCCGCTATAAAATAAGCATACAAAAATGATTTCCCTCTACGCTTAGCCAACTAATTTAATAAAAATAGAATACAAAAGAATTCAATCTCCCTTAGTAAAAGACACAATAAAACATCAACTATAAAGATATTTAACACCAAATGTATAGGACCCATAGGAGGGCACTTCACCAAGTTTGTGGAAAATAAGAGTGAAAAGGTAAGTTCATTTTGGTGCAAAAAAGTTCAAATTCATGCCTACAAGTCTTTAAAAAGTTCCTGGAAAATGCATGTTATGAAAAAATTATGGCCGGTGCTGCGGCTCAATAGGTTAATCCTCCGCCTGCGGCGCCAGCACACCGGGTTCTAGTCCCGGTCGGGGCGCCGGATTCTGTCCCGGTTGCCCCTCTTCCATTCTAGCTCTCTGCTGTGGCCCGGGAGTGCAGTGGAGGATGGCCCAAGTGCTTGGGCCCTGCACCCCATGGGAGACCAGGAGAAGCACCTGGCTCCTGGCTTCGGATCAGCACAATGTGCCGGCCGCAATGGCCATTGGAGGGTGAACCAACGGCAAAGGAAGACCTTTCTCTCTGTCTCTCTCTCTCACTGTCCACTCTGCCTGTCAAAAAATTTAAAAAAAAAGAAAAAATTATGCATGGATTTAAAATCTTTTGCACCCAAACTTACCTTCTAATTCCCTTTCTCACAAGCTTTTGGGGGTCACTTGCATAAAGACAACGGCAAAAATGCCACGGGAGAACCTAAGCGATGCTCAGAAGATAGACAAGCTGTGTTCCCCGAGAAGTCTTTATCAAGATATGTCAGTCCTCACTGAATACATTTATGAATTGACTGCGTTTCCAATCTAAGTCTTAAAGAATTGTGGGGGCGGGGAGATGAGAATTATTCTGAAATTCCTTGGAAGATGGGACAAATGACAGCAGGCAAGAAGAGTTTTAAAATAATAAATGTGGGGGGGCACTGGTGCTGTGGCACAGCTGGTAAAGCTGCTGCCTGCAGTGCTGGCATCCCATGTGGGCACCGGTTCGAGACCCGGCTGCTCCACTTCCAATCCGGCTCTCTGCTATGGCCTGGGAAAGCAGTAGAAGATGGCCCAAGTCCTTGGGCCCCTGCCCCCACGTGGGAGACCTGGAAGAAACTCCTGGCTTCTGGCTTCAGATAGGTGCAGCTCCGACCATTGTGGCCAACTGGGGAGTGAACCAGCAAATGGAAGACCTCTCTCTCTCTCTCTCTCTCTCTCTCTCTGCCTCTGTAACTCTGACTTTCAAATAAATAAACAAATAAATCTGTAATAAAATAAAATAATAAGTGGGAATGCAAGGCTCTTGCATGGCGAATGTTGAAATCTACAGTCAAGAACTGTGAATAATTTTAGAATTCACCCCACCTACAAGATAGTGAATTAACCTACCAAAGCTTCCTGGATTTGTTACTTGTGGCACAGCAAGCAGCGTGGGTAGCATGCTCGTGCTGGTCCCCTTGTTTCCCAGGTGCCACCTGGGGCAGTGCGGGGTGGTCCAGGTGGATGCTGGGTGTTTAGCTGGTTTTCGTCACAGATGAGGACCCCCAGCCTTAGAGAACCTGAATCTTTTATAGCAGACAGTAAGCCAGCCCGCCTGAGCTCTGCCCCATGGGGAGACTTACTCTTCGTCATAGTGGAGTATAGCCAAGATGCCCTTGTGACCCAGAGGGACGTGCTCTGTGTGTCCCTCCTCGAACAATCAGGCCTGTGTTCACAGTGCTTCCATTCTGCAGAAATGCAAGAAACTGCAGAGAATCGCACACATCAAAAACCCAACCCTCATTTCTAAACGCTCTTGCCTTCTGGCAAGTTTGCCCATGAAAATACCATTCCTTCCACTGCTCTGATTAATATGACCAAGAGGAACTGGTACCAAATCTATTCAAGTTTTTTCACATGACATTTAATTAAGGCTACTGTCATCCGGACTCTAAGCATCAGGCTGAGGCCAACTTGCAGGAATGACCTTCATTAAATCCCTCAGATACCAGACACCACCAGCTGAACGGATCCCACAAGCCATCAGCAGCACCTTACAAAACCAGTTTGTCTTCTGAGGTTTCTGTGTTCATCTTTCCACTTGACCAGGCTTTCATTCATTTGTGGCTGTTCTATTAGTGGTTGCAGGGACTCCATCTTGGCACTCAAGAGGAAGTCTAGGGAGTTTTTTTTTTTAATTATTATTATTTTTATTTAGTTGGGAGGTAGAGCTACAGAGAGAGAGAGAGGGAGAGACAGAATGAAAGGCCTTCCATCCTCTGGTTCACTACCCAAATGGCTGCAGTGGCCAGAGCTGGGCCAATCCGAAGCCAGGAGCCAGGAGCTTCTTCCAGGTCCCCCACATGGGTGCAGGGGCCCAAGCACTTGGGCCATCTTCTACTGCTTCCCCAGGCCACAGCAGAGAGCTGGATCAGAAGAGGAGCAGCTGGGACTTGAACCGGGGCCCATATGGGATGTTGGCACTGCAGGTGGAGGCTCAGCCCACTGTGCCATCGCACCAGCCCCTCTAGGAAGATTTTATTATCCATAATGAAGCTGGCAAGTGAGTTGGGGTCAAGTTGACTGGGCGCAGCAATCCAAGAAGAGAACCCGAGGCTGCACAAGAGGCCTGAATTCCGTGGAGCCCCTCGTGGCTGGGTTACCATCAGGAGTGGCCAGAGTGGAATCATGGATATTATTATTATTTTTTTTTGACAGGCAGAGTGGACAGTGAGAGAGAGAGAGATAGAGAGAAAGGTCTTCCTTTTGCCGTTGGTTCACCCTCCAATGGCCGCCGCGGTAGCGAACTGCGGCCGGCGCACCGCGCTGATCCGATGGCAGGAGCCAGGTGCTTCTCCTGGTCTCCCATGGGGTGCAGGGCCCAAGCACTTGGGCCATCCTCCACTGCCTTCCCAGGCCATAGCAGAGAGCTGGCCTGGAAGAGGGGCAACCGGGACAGGATCGGTGCCCCGACCGGGACTAGAACCCGGTGTGCCGGTGCCGCAAGGCGGAGGATTAGCCTAGTGAGCCGCGGCGCCGGCCGGAATCATGAATTTTTAAGATAGGTCTCTGTAATTCCCACTCCTTTTGTTCTGACCATTATCTTGGAAGTGGCCTCCTCTACCAGGAGGCCATTGTGTCTGGTGGCCAAATGGACTTACTAAGGCCTATGGACGGAGAGAAGATGAAGGGAATGAATGGTCAGAAATCTTCCAGATTGATTGAAAACTCTTTTTATTTAAAAAAAAAAAAAGATTTACTTGAGGGGAGAGATAGAGAGAATCCCATCCACTGCTTCACTCCCTCAAATGCCCATAAGAGCCAGGGCTGGGCTGAGCTGGGCTAGGCTAAAGCCAGGAGCCAGAATCCAATCCAGGTCTCCCATGTGAGTAGTACCTACTACTTGAGCCAACATCAGAGTGAGGAGCCAGAGCAGGACTGAACTCCAGGTGCTCTGATATGAGACGTAGATGTCTTAGCTGGTGTCTTAGATGCTCAGTCAAACACTCACTCCTCTAGCTAGTCTTTTTTTTTTTTTAAGATCTTATTTATTTATTTGAGAGGTAGAATTATAGACCGAGAGAGGGAGAGACAGAGAGAAAGGTCTTCCATCTGCTGGTTCCCAAAATGGCTGCAGTGGCTGGAGCTGAGCAGATCCGAAGCCAGGAGCCAGTAGCTTCCCACAGAGTCTCCCACACAGGTGCAGGGGGCCACGCACTTGGGTCATCTTCCAGTGCTTTCCCAGGCAGAGAGCTGGATGAGAAGAGGAGCAGCTGGGACACAGAGCAGCATCCACTTGGGATTCCAGTACCATAGGCAGAGGCTTAACCTACTGCGCCACAGCGTTGGCCCCCAGTCCATTTTTGAATAGCGTCCACTGGGCACCATTGCCAGGGAGCAGTAGGCTGGAAAGCTGGCTCCATGATACAGATTAACCCCAGAGGCCCCAGTGGGCCCCAGCGGATCGGGCAGGCCCAGCCAAACTGAAACCTGGGAAAGTGTCAGTGGTGCTGAGACACCAAAGTCAAAGACCCTCTTGGTCAGTCTTCCGGAAGCAGGCAAGGCCATGGCCCATGCAGTGTGGCCTCTCTCCTCGCAAAACAAGCAGGTCAGCTGCAGGAGACACAAATCTGGCACGCAGCCCTAGGCCTGCATCAGAAACGTGGTGTCCTTGGCTGGGTGCACTGTCTGGGATGGTGGGTGTGTGGCCACCTCCAGCAGGTTGATGGATCCCAGTGGCTATGGTAGCAGCATGAGCAGTGCAGGCCCAGTCACCAGGGTCATTCCAGCTGGTCTCCTCAGAGAAGGGACATCTCCATTCTCCTCTTCCTACAGAGGAAACCCAGCCCAAGAGTTAGGAAAAATATGCACGCTTCCTCGAGGAGAGGGTTTCCCAGAGTTACGAGGACAACCTTGGACGTTGCCGCCTGGCAGAGTGGCTCCATCATTTTCAGTTCTGAACACCCAGGGCAGCCCCAAAGACACCCCTGGGTTTCAGCTTAGCCTGAGCAAGGCCCAGGCCTCTAGAACATTTCTGTGAACTTAAGGCCCCCGTTGAACTAGCAACTTTCCTTCAGGCAGTGGAGTGGGAGAAATGCATAGATAGATGCCACTTCTTTGCATTCCAGAACGTTCTATTTCCCTTGTTTGTCACTGACTCTGAGTTGACTCTGGATGGACCAGCAAGTCAGATACTCACAACACCTCCGAGGGCCAGGCGTCCGGTTTGGCCACGAGCCCAGTGGCGAGCCAACAGTTGCACTGGGAAGGTGCAGTTATTTCAATAGAGTTTTGCCAGCTGTTACTTTAGGGGACGCTAGTGGCGGGCACATGGGCTCTCTCTATCGTGTGTGAATCTACAATTATCTCCAAATAAAAAGTTCAATCAAAACATTTTTTTAAGAAAGAGGAAGGGATTTGCCCAGCAACCATGTGAGGGAGGCAGCGGTTGCTAAGGAGGACGCCTCCCTTCATCAGAGACACCAGCGGATAAAACGATCCATGCCAGAGACACGGATCTCTAAGGCATCGTTAGGGCCGTGGAGCTTAAAGGAGCTAATGGTTTTCTACCTCTGACTACTCTCCATACAGACAGTTCTCTCCGGCACTGATGAACATAAGAACAGACGCGGGAAATATCAATCCAATTTTACACTTAGCAGTAGCACCTTGCATCACCCCTAAGGACCCCACTCACATGGTCACAAAAGCTTCCCGAACCTCCTCCATTGATTCTGGGGCTCCCCTTCTCTCACACGCCAGGTAAGATGTTTTCTAAGGTGCCTGCATCCCCCAGAGCCATGCAAGTGTGGGTCCCTTCTCTCCCCATTGCTCCTCAGCGTGCTCAGATGGATGCACGTGACCTTCAGTCCTCCTTGGGCGCAGGGTTCGACAGCTCCACCCCTCACCGTCGTTTGCCTTAAAGATGTTGAGGGTAGAGGATAAGCAGGGGCTTGCGGGTGCACAGGGGGACAGCAGCCTCGTACTAGTGAACAAGGCGTGAGTGCCGCCATGTTTGAGTAACAGGATGACCGTACACGCCTCGTCCAATGACCCTGCAATGCTCCTGTTCCACTCAAAGCCCTCTATCCTCATTGCTGGCACCATCTCTTTGGTTCGTAGCTGCAACCATTGTGCTGGTTTGCTGGGGTAAAGGGCCTGTCGCCCCATTGTTGTGAAAACAGCCCTCCCTTCTTCTGCTCAAAGGAGAGTAAGAACCAAGGCATCACTGGGGATAGCTTGATTTAATTTTACCTTTTGCTCCAAGTCCTCCTTCCTCCCTCTCGTTCACCCCTTGGGTGAGAGCAATGACAGCTATATCTATATCTATATCTATCTATCTATCTATCTATATATATATATATATATATATATATGACAGGATGTCTTATCTCATCCCCTAGCCTGGCCCCAGAACGCAAGGCCATCTCTTCTAGAAAGTCATGTCTTGGTCTGCATCTCACCCCCGTTGCCCAAAGCTGTCAAGGGTCTGAGATTTTACCCTTTTCCAGACCAGCAAGGCAGCTGGCCATGGTTTCAGAGACACCTGTGGTAGACAGGAGGCTCCCAGAGCAGAAGCCAAGACTTTTTTGTTGATGGATGGCACGGCACACAAAGTGAGCTTTCTGTTGGCATTGACTGGCTTTGCCCACAAGGCCCGCAGGGGTGCCGTGGAGGAGCCCAGGAGCCTGCAATGCATTTAGTGGGTTAGTGTCACAGCTGAGGATCACGGAACCTAGGGAATCCAGCTCTTTCCTACTAGACAGTGTGCAGATCTGCCTGACCTTAGCCCCAGAGAGTCATTATATATATAATGTGTGTGTGTGTTGTATATGTATATATATAGTGGTGTCCCTCATCCCAACCCCCCAGTGCATGTCTGAATTGTGACTAATTCTGAACTCTCTATACTCTTTTTATTCCTATACATACTTACATAGTTTAACTTATAGAGTGGGCCCTCTAAGAGATTCACAGCAATAACTAATACTGTGAGAGAGCTGTTATAACAATATACCGTAATGAATATGTGAGAATGTGGGCTCTCTCTCCACCGCCACAGAGCGGGCTGTACTCACACAGGGCTATGCCGGAGAAAGGGACAAGGGGACAGAGACACTGTAAGATTTCGTCACGCTGCTCAGAGTGCATTGTTTATTTCTGGAATGTTCCATCGATCTTTTCCAACTGCAGGTGACTGTGGGTAAGTGGAACCGTGGACTCTGGACTTGTGGATTCAGGGACGACTCCTGTGACGGACAGTGATCGAATGTCCCCTTTCCTCTGTCTTCTGAGGCAGCTGCTCGCTCTGCAAGTATTTTTGAAAAGACAGTTTGGAGCCATGGGATCCATGCCATGCTACAGGTCATTTAGCAAGGTGAGAGAACACGTCTCCCTTGTGTATTGTTTGGGAAAAAAGAAAGGTAACACGTCCAGAACCAGCCGCATTGTATTTGGGTTTCCAGACAACATTCCTGATAGGTCTCATTTTATTAAAAACTTAAATGCAATAGGAGGAAAAAAATGAATCACTCACATTAACAGCCAGAGACAATTTAAGCTTATATGAGGGAACTTGAAGAAGTTCATGGAAAAGTGGGTTTAAAAGGTCGGTTTATTTTGGTGCAAAAACTGTTGAAATTTGATGCCTACAAAGGATCTTCAAAAAGCTCATGGTAATGCATGTTTTGAGAAAACTATGAATGAATTCCAGCAATTTTTGCACCAAATAAACAATTCCATTTTCCACTAACTGTTTGAAGTAACCTCATATAATCTCTCTCTCTCTCTCTTTCTCTCCCTCTTAGTATAATGCTATCTTAAAATAATCTCTTACTCCAGTTGGTGCAATTTTAAGTTAATATTAATTTTCATATTCACCTTCTATTTTAGCTTATACAATCGTCCAAATCACATTTCAGAAACATTCAAACCAAGGAAGCAATAAAGGTGATGTATGATCTACTGGCTCTAGAAATAGTCATTTTTTTCAAGAAAATATTATTACTGCGCCCATGAAGATTGGCACCTGTTGAAGGTACTGTAGAAATGCATTCACTTGAAAATACATTTTAAAAAAATTTAACCCTCAAGCCTTCTGACAGGCACTAGACAAGTTAGGGAGAGTGGAGACACAGACTAATTCTATGAAATTTCATGCATGACAATCATCAAATTTCAAATCTGTAAGATAAAAATTGAAAATTTAATACATTTTTAACAGTTGTGGTTAACTATTTTAGGAGAAAATCAATGAGAATCATAACGAGTTCTACGGTGGTTCCTATGTGCAGATAAATAGATTGAAAGTTCAAGATAAAATGAGCTTTAGTTTCCCCCTTTTACCACCCTTCGAACCACCTGTGTGCTGTGAAATTTGCTTTATAAAGCATTTCACTGTTTGCAGACTGTCTTGCTTGCCCGGTTACAAATTCTCTGTGGGGTCTGAGTGGAGATCCTGGCTCTGGTTACCTGAGGTCTGTTTTCAGCAAGCCCATGTGGGGTCAGAAGATCAACCCAGGGCACGCAGGTGCAGTGCGCAGTTTCTCCCTGTGTGTGCTTCCTCCAGTGTGCAATCAAATCAAAGATGGGCTCCTGCCTGATGCTTGGGCTCTGGGGGCGCTGTGTGGCTCCAAGTTGGGTGGTCCTTACACAAAAGCAGGTTTCCCATTGGCTCCCTCACGTGGCTCATCTCTGGTTCATTCAGGGCCAGGCCAGGTGAAACCAGGAACCAAGAACTCCATCATGGTCTTCCATGTGAGTGGCTGGAACCCAAGGAGTTCTGCTGCCTCCCAGTGCATCAGCAGGAAGTTGGATCAGAAGCGGAGGTGAGACTTGATCCTGGGCACCCTGATACAGGTTCTGGGTGTCCTGCGGTGCCACAGCGCGGGCCCCCGCCACTCCTTTCTAACTTGCGTCCCCGTGTCCGGCTTCTCTTCTTTAATTCTTCCTCTGTGTCTCCCTCAATATCATTTTCAATCCACTGTAGACCCAGTCTCTTTGCTTTCATGTTCGAACCATCTGATGGTCCATCAGGGACTCCAGAATAAAGTAGAAGTCCCTTCTCGGGCCATCCTAGCCTTCCGTTCTCCTCCCCTTCTCTGTGCCTGACTTGTGAACTGACAAGCTTTAGGACAGGTTTGTGCGGGATGTTGGCAACAGAGGCTTTTACTGTTTTTAAATGAATACAAAAGTCAGGGACTGGGTCGAAGGCGTGATCATTTGCCGCGTGTCAGTGCCGGCTAAAGATTCGGCTTCAACCATTGCTCGCCTTGAAGCAAATTCCACTTGCATTTATGGTTTACTGAAGTCCTACTCAATGCCAGGCACCAACCCAGATCTGTTTGGCACAGCCATCCTTCCGAGTGTCTGCAGTGGGTCAGATCCACCGCGGTTACCACGCGAAAGTCGCCTGCATGTGGGCACACACGTGGACGTCCTTATAGACCAAGCTGCCGAGTTCTGTCTTCGTTTCACTTATTGATTTCCTCCTTCTTCTCTCTACTTCTTTGTCTTTGATTGTCTTGCTTCCCTCAGGGTCTGACCGCAGCCAAGGCCTTGAGAGGAAAGGGTATCATCAATTTGCCCTCGAGTGCCTTGATTGAATACAGGTAGCGAGGATCAGGAGCCAAGGATAACGGCAAATAGCTTGGGCTTGAGCAACCCGGATGCCTTGCTGGCTGGCAGCAAATGCATTTTTCATAGCCCGTACCCAGCATCTTTGAGTCAGATTTTCTATGAGATGTTTAAAAAAAAAAACCCTGAGCCGAGGTAACTTATTTTCCGATTAAAAATAAATGATGGTAAAGTAAATGGACATGGAGACGCCAAGGTGGATGGGAGGACGGGAGTGGGATTAATGAATTCTCCCCGCTGATGGCCCGCAAGGCCTTCAGCTCACGTCCACGGCCGCACACACGTGTTTATTCTTCACAATTTGCCCCAGGAGGCTGGGATGAATAGATGAGGCTGAAGGAGGCTGAAGATGAATAGATAAACAAAACACTGGCAAGCATCACTGGCCAGACCCCGATGGATTTCCTCTGAGATTTTGGTGGGGGGAGGTGGGTTTGTGAGTCTCATCTGTGAGCCCCCACCTTGGCTCGTAAGAGAGTTAAGTTGCCAGGGGACCTTATCAAAGGATTTTTTTTTTTTAAATTTAGTATGAGTGCATTTATCAGATGAACTTGCTTGAACCCAACCAGCTTTTGGCATAGTTAAGCGTAGCCATTAGCTACCTGCAAAAGCCAATTAGCTCCCAGCAAGTGTTTTCACCAGCTGGTCAGCACTGGCCATCTTCTGATGGATACAGAAGCAGCACAATGCACGGGCTTCGTGATCCCATTCATGCCATCTGACGCGGAGCTGGCAACTCCCAGCACCTGTGCTACCCTTTCCGACTCTCAGGCCCCAAAGAGTCTCCACTAATAAAATCCCAGCTCCGTCAGCCCGCAGCCCCAGGCACCTTCTCAACGCAGCTGGGCAAGCAGACCCTGTGAGTAAAAGCTGGACGGCTCGGGGAGACACGTTTGCTATGCCGGATGTAACTGTTCATAAATTCCCTGGGCGGATACGTGCCGCGTGTCCACGTGGGCCTGGGGGACCGTGGAGGACGAGAGAGCTGGCTCGACCCCACGAGCTGGGAGAAGCGCTGGTGAGCAGATCCGCCCACAGTAGAATATAGAATCAGCGTAGCCAGAGAGGCAGCGGAGGAGCCGCAGAGGGTGGAGAGGCTTGGTCCTCTCTCCCGCTGAGATGAGCGCTAACGTGGTCGTGAAGCAACGCAAGCGCTGTGTGATGCAATGATGCCTGGTGCACCACAGGCTGCAGTTGGCCCCTCACTGTCATCAAGGACGCACGGTTCTGTGTGTGTAATGGGCTCTTGGTGTCCCCCAAGCCCAGCCCACTGACAGTTAGAACTTCCGAATGTGTAGCAGTGAGCAGACTGACTGTGACGTCACATGTCGTGGGATGTATCTAGACCTTCTTTCCCTCCCCTCTAGTCCGGGGATTCTTTGAGCATGGGGGTCTTTTTTTCCCCCTCTTGGAGTCTTAAGTGTCCAACAAAAGAGTCACAAGCCAGGGGAGTCCGAGGGACAGCACTTTCTCTTGGCGCTAGATGAAACATTGCACCTGAATGGATTTGCAATTTATAGCACTTGTTTTTATTTTATTTATTTTTTTTGAATTTTTGACAGGCAGAGTGGACAGTGAGAGAGAGACAGAGAGAAAGGTCTTCCTTTGCCGTTGGTTCACCCTCCAATGGCTGCTGATCCGAAGGCAGGAGCCAGGTGCTTCTCCTGGTCTCCCATGGGGTGCAGGGCCCAAGGACTTGGGCCATCCTCCACTGCACTCCCTGGCCACAGCAGAGAGCTGGCCTGGAAGAGGGGCAACCGGGACAGAATCCGGCCGCCGACTGGGACTAGAACCTGGTGTGCCGGCGCCGCAGCGGAGGATTAGCCTATTGAGCCATGGCGCCGGCCTTATAGCACTTCTGAAAAGGCATCATAACCTTACTTTGAAAGAATTTGCTGGTGATAGGAGTGAGGTTGAAAGCAAGGCTACCCGGTAGGTTTGAGAGAGGTTACCACAACCCAGGGTCCTTCTTCCGTGGGGGACTGTGCCCTCCATCAGAGGCTCGGCTCCTCCCCCTTCCACCCACGGGAAAGGAAAGAGGGTGGGACACTCTGTGTGGGAAACTGTATCCTGCTAGCGGGAACTCAGGTCCACCCACGTGCAAGGGAGGCTGGGAAATCCAGGCTGGGCAGGGCTAGGTGAAGCCTGGGTCCGCTCAAAGAACCTTCTTGGGAGACAAGGTTCTTGCTGCCAATCACAGCTGAGGTCCTGGATCCTAGGCTCCCTCCCCCCTGAGTGCACCTGTCGGGGCCTGGGGCCTCTGCCTTTGCACCCCATGGTGCTGTGAGAAGGTGTCAAAACTCCTTTTTGGTCCAAAGAACCAGTGTGTGCTCTGCGTGGAAGCTTTGTTGGACAGACACAGGGCAGACAGGACTGCTGTGTGTATGCTCTACTCGCCAGCCCCTGCCTAAGAAGAGCGGCTCAGGACAGGCTGTGTGATCGCATCACGCCTGAGTGGTGGCACTGGGACAAGGAAGCATGCATGCTCTCTCTGGCCGGGCAGGTGACGCCAGCCAGGAGGAAGGTGTAGGAGGTGGCGGCCGGTGGGTGATTTGTAACTGATGGCAACCGATTCTTTAAAAAATGCTTCAAAGGCCAAAAAAAAAACCTGCAAGCCATACAGCTACCACTGGGCGACCTCTGGTTTCTAAAACCATAGCCAATCTCTGGTCCTGATTCCTTAACACCCAGGCAGTCTCTTTTAACTGTTTTCTAAGACACAGCTGACTGTCTCCTGGGAGCAACCCTTCAGAACTTTCACCGTCAACCAGAAAAGATCAGCAGCCGAACATCTGGCTCTGGCTGCTCCAACAGCTGCACAGCTTCTGTGCGCGCCTCCTCCACCCGGGCGTCATTAGCCTCTAACCTGACCCTCGGGGCCCTGGGTGTGTGAGAGGCCTACCAAGCAGCGTGCAAAGGGGGGCACAGCGTGCTCCCCATCTGTGGGAGGCTCACAGGCACCTGCAGCCACCATGCTGTGGGCCCAGCTCTGAGAATGGGGCAGGCAGAGCAGCTGAACTCCTGAGGTGTGGGCTGAGTGTCCACAGACCCAGCAAACGTGCAGGACCATGAGACCCCAGACCGGGAAGTCGTTACCGGAAGCAGAAGGGATCCCAGAGCCTGTTGTGGGTGACGGCTTAGGCAAAACGCAACACACGTCAAAGCTCATGTACTTGAAATGAGGCGAGATCCGCTGTCTTTCTTCTTCACTGATTGTTAGCTTTCAATTGTAAAATATACACAACATAAAAGTTACCATTTGAACAAGTGTATGATTTAGTACCATTAATTATACTAGTACTTTACCGACATTTTTTTTTGACAGAGTTAGACAGTGAGAGAGAGAGAGAGAAAGAGAGAGAGAGAAAGGTCTTCCTTCCGTTGGTTCACCCCCCAAATGGCCGCTATGGCTGGCGCACTGCACTGATCCCAAGCCAGGAGCCAGGCGCCTCCTCCCGGTCTTCCACGCAGGTGCAGGGGCCCAAGCACCTGGCCCATCTTCCACTGCCCTCCTGGGCCCTGCAGAGAGCTGGATTGGAAGAGGAGCAACTGGGACTAGAACCCAGCACCCATATGGGATGCCGGCGCAGCAGGCGGAGGATTAACCAAGTGAGCCACGGCGCTGGCCCCACAAACGTACTTTAGAAAGCTTCTGGAGAAATGGCACTAAAAGATAAGTTTAGGGACTGGCATGGTGGCCTGGTGGGTAAAGCTTCCACCTGCACTGCCAGCATCCCTTATGCGCACTGGTTCGAGTCCCAGCTGCTCCACCTCTGATCCAGCTTCCTGCTCTTACTTTGGGAAAGCAGTGGAAAATGGCCCATATGTTTGGGCTCCTGCACCTGTGTGGGAGACCTGGAAGAAGCTCCTGGCGCCTGGCTTGGGCCTGGCCCAGCCTCGGCCGTTGTGGCATGAACTAGCAGATGGAAGATCTTCCTCTCTGCCTCTCTCTCTCTCTCTGTAGCTCCGCCTTTCAAATAAATAAAATAACTTTTTTTTTTTTAAAAAAAAAAAAGGAAGTTCATTTTGGTGCAGAAACATTTTGAGGGGAGGATGTGGTGGTGAAAGCCCTGTTTGCGAAGCCTGCATCCCATATCTGAATGCTGGTGGGAGTGCCTGCTCCTCCACTTCCCATCCAGCTCCCTGCTAAGAACATCCTGGGGGGGGGGGGCAGCAACGATAGTTAAAGTACTTGGCACCCATGGGGGAGACCCAAGCAGTATCCCTGGCTCCTGGTTTCAGCCTAGTGCATCCCAGGCTGTGTGGGCATTTGGGGGAACGAACCAGCATTTGGAAGTTCTCTCTCTCTCTCTCATTCTGTCTTTCAAATAAAATGAATAAACCTAGAGGAATTTTGAATCCCATGCACGTTCTCCGTGATGTTTCGGATACCCCTCATACCTGCAGTGTGTGGGCATCGCCGCAATTTCCAGAGCTCTTCCATTGCCCTGAACAAAATCTGTGTCTGGGCCGGCGCCGCGGCTCACTAGGCTAATCCTCCGCCTTGCGGCGCCGGCACTCCGGGTTCTAGTCCCGATCGGGGCTCCGGATTCTGTCCCAGTTGCCCCTCTTCCAGGCCAGCTCTCTGCTGTGGCCAGGGAGTGCAGTGGAGGATGGCCCAAGTGCTTGGGCCCTGCACCCCATGGGAGACCAGGAGAAGCACCTGGCTCCTGGCTTCGGATCAGTGCGGTACGCCGGCCACGGCGGCCATTGGAGGGTGAACCAACGGCAAAGGAAGACCTTTCTCTCTCTCTCTCTCACTGTCCACTCTGCCTGTCAAAAAAAAAAAAAAAAAAAAATCTGCGTCTGCTAAGCAGTGCTTCCTCCCGCCTCGCCCCTGCTCTGCAGCCCTGGGAAGTGCGCACAGGCTTCCTGTCCCTGTGGACCTGCTTATTCAGGGCACTCTGTATGCACAGAATCACGCAAGATGTGGCCTCGTCTGATTCGTGAGGAGCCCACGTTCACTGATTTTTTTTATTGTTTACATTTTGGTGTCTTTTTCATCTTCATTTGAAAGGCAGAGAAAGAGAGATGGAAACAGATGCAGCGAGAGGAGACAGAGACACAAGGAGACCGCCCATCTGCCGGTTCTCTCCCCAGATGCCCACAATAGCAGGGGCTGGGCCAGGTCAAAGCCAGGAGCTCAGAACTCCATCCAGGTCTCCCACGTGGTGGCAAGGACCCAGGTATTCCTGCTTCCTC
This sequence comes from Lepus europaeus, assembly GCF_033115175.1. NCBI lineage: Eukaryota > Metazoa > Chordata > Mammalia > Lagomorpha > Leporidae > Lepus > Lepus europaeus. The sequence goes on from NC_084837.1 coordinate 109,791,347, forward strand.
CCAGGGTGTGCATTAGCAAGAAGCTGGAGTGGGAGTGGAGCCAGGCTCAAACCCAGGTGCTCCAACGTGGGATGCGGGTTTCTTCCCCACTGCCCCAAACACCTGCTGTGGAGACGCCCCCACGCATCCAGTGTTCACATCTCAAACTGACGGGAGAGTGATCCCCGGGCGGGGTGAGCGGGTGGAAACTGGGCTGAGTGTCCTAGGCTGGGTTCTCCCAGGGGCCTACTCAAGACAAGGATGGGAGAACAGCAGACTACTTGGGGGTCATCCGGGGAATGGCGGTGGGAGCCTGGGGAAGGGAGTGGCACAGGGCCCTGTGCCGGTCACCACGGGGGCAGCTCTTGTTCTGTCCTGCTGGGCCCCCTGAGGGATGGCACAGGTCACCCTGGGAGCTGACCTTCGATGGGTTGCTTGTATTTGATTGCCGGCGATAGACATTAACTCAGGCAAACGGAAGCAAGAGGGAAGGTGTTGGGAAGACACGGGAGAACCAGAAAACCGAGGGCAAGCTGTAGGAGCAGATGTGGAAATGAACAAGGGATGGGGGCAGCCCCGGAGTTAGAGATGCAGACGGACAATCACAGAGTGGCTAAGGACCCAGCCCTGGGCCGAGGGACTGTCCAACCGTTTTCAGCCTCTTTGTCGTTCTTTTCAAAATTCACCGAACAAAGAGGGAGCATCCAGCCCTTCTCCTGGCCGTGTATACGTGTGCACACGTGTGTGGATGTGCACACGTGTGAGCCTGCTGTGATTATAGCCCAAGCGGTTGGGGGATTAATTGTTCTGAAGGTGTTTGGGTGTGGTTTGGAAGGGGAAATGGACGCCAGGAGCCCAGAACCCAACAAACAATTGCAGATCTACAGCAATAGAGAAGTGGGGGTGAGTTAGGAGGTTGTCAACGCCAGACTCGGGAACGAATGAGAAATTAATTTTCAGGAACATTTCCCAGTTCTGAACGCTGAGAAATTATATCATTCTTTGCCTTAGGAAACCTCAGACCACAGAGGAGATGATGTCTCCAAAGCAGTTTTGCAAAAGCAGGTGCAGGTAGTGAAATGTCAGGGAGGTCAGAGCGGTTTTGGAAGGAGCCGCAGGAGCCCAGCCCAGACTGTGGAGTCCTGGGGACCTGACTCCAGGCAAGATGAAACCTAGGAAAGTGAACACCGGCACACACCCTGCTGTCCCTCCCCCACGGGGCACAGGAGGGCTTGGCATGGAGTTTCTGAGGCCTCGGCCAAGGCAGGGTCCGATGGGGGTGACATCTCTGCGGGACACTCCTGACCGAGGAGCCGGACACAGACTGCACCACTTGGCATCCCCTTCACTTGCCTACCACGCTCCATTTCCTTGGGGGAGATCCAGGTGTCCGGCTTCCCCACTTGGGAAACTGGGAGTTGACCCAGGAGGGTCCCTGGGTGTCCCTTCTGCCAGATCCCGCCCCGCCAACCCAGTGCAGCCAAGGGGTAACTCACACTGAGCTCGGCCCTGCAGGCTTCTCCTCCTGTGTTGTGGGACCTTGAGGGTCGAGTATTTCCAACCTAGTTTTTACCCTGTCTCCACGTCTCATGGTCCAGCCTCCCAGCTAACTCTGTGAGCTCCTTAACAGCATCTCCGTGAGCATGTTAAGGGAGTCGTAGACGGTCTCTACTGCTTGTGACCAGAAACAATGCCTGAGATGGCAGGCAAAGGTCCGTGTCTCTAGCAGCGTCCGATAACTTCAAGTTCAACATCCAACAGGTCCAGTCCCTGGAGCGTAGCTTCAAGAGCCAGAGAGGAACTTTGGGGAGGCTTTGGGACATCGCCAAGGTAACCTCTTAATTCTTGTAGTCTCAGAACCGAAATGGCTGAAGACCAAACTCAGAGTTCGATCCCCTGGGTTGCTGAAGGGCATTGTTCGTGGAATAGATGGCTGTGCCAGGGCCCTTGTGAAAACTGAACAATTGTCAGGAAAAGGGGCGGGGGCAGATCATTGACCCCGGGATGTCCGGGTGGATTTAGAGTCGCGAAAGCCCTCGGAACCTCCAGATGGCTCTGAAGCCTACACTCAGCTGTCCAGGCCACCATTGCGGGAGCCGAGGGGGTTCCTGACGCTTCATTATATCATACATGTGTCTCGGCCAAGGGCTGAGCATGGACCTGGGTTGAGCTAACTGCACGCGGCCTAAAACTGACCCTTGAAAGGAGGCAGCCAAGAAAGAACAGTCAGGAGTTCATTCAGTCCAGGCCCCGGTGCTCAAGTGGATATGTCCCCCACGGTCAGTCTTCCAGACAATTCCCTGAGTGTGGGAGTATCCTTCCACCGAGTTCCTTCTTGGCTTACACCTGCAGGGTTGTGTCCATTGCTTAGGACAGCTGAGCTCCTCTACATCCAATCTTTGCTACACTGTCTTTATCTGGCTTCAGGCAGGGTTGCGTGGTCTCTCCAGGAGCCCTGCTTATCCTATGCTTATTAAAGGCCCTAGGCCAGGGCCTTTGTGCTGTATCTTGTCTTTTCTCACGAGTTAAGAATGGCGTCTTTAACTTTTTAAATCCATTTGGCTACTGGTCAGTGAGCCCTTACCAATTGCCAGTCTGTGCAAGCTGCTTTAGGACACAGGGATTAACTGGTCCCCCGGGCGTCCCCCACCTGGAGCAAAGGTGACTCCTGCACAGAGCTAATTCTGGGTAGGTTTGGCCCTGATACTGCCACGGGGCAGAAGAGAGGTTAACTCAGGTTGTAGGGGGTCAGGAGCACGGTACGATGGGGGCTTCGAGAGCCGGATTGAGAACTTGGCCTTTATTTTGTAACTTGAAAGGGAGAAGCAATGTGATTTTCTGAGCGCCAGAGTTAGATGAGCCTCGTTAGGTGTAAATTGAGTGAAGTCACTGATCCATACACCAATTCGGGGCTTTTTCTGGAAGCTCAGCTCTCGTCCTGGAAGATTAAAATTAGTGACGGGTGGAATCTCTGAGTAATAGAAATTAGATCAATGGGCAGATGCACGGGGCTTGGCACACAGTAGGTAGCTGACGGACACCCATGTCTTCACGTTGCTTTCCAGTTGTCACAAGGAAGTTTTTAGAGAAAACCCAACAGGTGTCATGTATAGAGACAGGAGAGCGTCGTGGTTAGGAGAAGCACTTGGGTTTCTGGAAGATTCCTGGGTTTGAATGCAGCCAGGCAGCTTGTGTGCGAGTTTTTTCCCTGTGCTGATTCTGTGTAGTAGTGCAGGCACCGATGTGTGGAAAGTGCTTAGCGCAGCGCATGTCCCACGCTGTATGTTCAGCTCTGTTACGTGCAGTGAAAAATCAACATTGGCCTTCCCCGTGGAGTTCCTTCATGGCCTTTGGTCAGCAGACCAAGCCAAAGGGACGGGAAGATTTAGCCTGAGATTCTGGCATCCTCAGCACTTTGTTCAAATATTTGTCATTCAGGCACAAAAGAACACATTGCATCTCTGATGTGGATCATGTTCTAAGCCAATACTCTCCATCCTGGCTGCCAATGCTATGCAGGCAGTCACCGTGATCGGGAATCAGACCTGCCTGGCTGTTCTCCATGGGCCTTGGAAGCCCCGTTAGAAACATGAAGATTCTGGCCTCGGTCGGTGGTTTTCAGTCCTCATTATTATCAGAGTCATTACTTGCAGCAAGAGGGGTTGTCTTCAGCCTAATTGTATGTGGCAGCCCAATCTGTGGATGGGGTGGAAGTAGGGGGTGGCCTGGTGGAGGCGGGTGCTCCGGAGTGCACAGACCGGGTCAGTGCTGGGAGCAGGTGCACAGCTCGCTGTCTCTCTTCATCCTTCTCCCCTCGAGCCCGCAGAGTCTCTGTCAAGTCTAGGGTGCGGGCATGGGTTCTTTGATCAATAAATCACGCACCTTCTTGTTTATGGCATAGCCCTTAGCCAGCCTCTTGGACTCGCAATTCTTTTCTCACCATCACGGCCTCTGTTGGGAATTCCAGAAGTCTCACTGGGAAATCAAAAGCTAGGGTCTCCACCTCTCTGTTGCTCGGCTTCGGTCTGCCTGTCCAGATACAGCGAGAGCAGACCGCTCAGCTCTGCTGGGAGTCGCGAGGTAAGGGGGGGAGTTGAAAGGAATGACAAGCAGGTGAGTTACTATCAGATCCTATTCCAGCACATGCCCACCGGCCAGCACCTGGGAAGAGGCACGAAGAAGCAGCTTTAGGGGCTGGGGTTGTGGCACAGTGGGTTAAACCATTGTGCTGCATTACAGCTCTCCTTCCAGTCTGGCTGCTCAGCCTCTGATCCAGCTCCCTGCTGATGCTACTGGGAAGGCGGAGGAAGATGGCCCAGGTACACGGGCCCTGCCACCCATGAGGGAGGCCAGCTGGAGTTCCTGGCTCCTGGCTTTGGCCCAGTGTAGTCTTGGGTCTTGAGGCCACTTGGGGAAGGAACCAGCAGATAGAAGATCCGTCTCCCTCCCCTTCTCTAAGTCTGCCTTTCAAATAAATGAAATAAATCTTGGGGGAAAATAAAAAAGGAAAAGGAAACAGCTTTTGCCCTTGGAATGAGATCACCTCTGTATCACTTGTCCCCACACAAGTGCAGCCACGGATCTCGGGGAAAAGCAGAGATACCAAGTAAAGCTACCACCGGCTAGAGGTTGAGCTGTGTCCCCCATCCCCACCTCCCCTCCAGAAAGAAGAGGTGTTGAAGTCCTAACCCCAACACAGCAGAGTGTGAGTCATCTGGAGTAGGGCTGCTACTGACCTCATCAGCTACAATGGAGCCACACTGAAGCCGGGGACGAGGGTGGGCCCTTAACCCCCAACTCACGCCCTTATGAAACAGGGAAACGCGGACATGGCCACACAAGGGGAGAATGCCATGTGGGAGCGAAGGCAGAGACAGCTCCAAGGGTTGTCAGTGAAACTGGAAGCTGAGAGAAAGGCCTGGAACAGACCCTTCCCCCGGGGGACGAGGAGACTTTGCCCACACCCTGACTCCAGGCTCGCAGCCCACAGAGCCATGGCCCATGCACTTCTATTGTTTGAAGCCTCCTGCTGCGTGGCACCTTGTTACAGGTAGGAAGAGAGTGCGCCACTCCCCCTCCAGCCCTCCCAGCCCTGGCGCCCCTCCTCCTGGGCAGCATCTCCTCTGAGCTCTGGATTCCCTCGCTCCCACCTTCTAGGGGGCCTCTGTCTCTCTCCAATCTGCTGTGTTTTCCACTTTCGTCTCCCCTGGCAAATGGGGTCTCCCTTCTCCCACCTGGAGTCTCTTCGGCACTCCTGAATTTGTCCAGGCCCCTCTTCCACCTTTTGGTTCTGGATGATGCTTCTAGAAAGAGCAGTCTACTCTTGGGTTCCTTTAGTTCATCCCATTCACTTCTCGAACTTCTTGTACACAGTGTTTGTGACACATGGCTTCTCCCCAGCTCTTCTGGGAAAAGCACTCGGACAGCCAGGTCCACGGCGGCCTTTGTGGATCTCACGGAACACTGGGGCTTGGGAATCAGTCTCCTTGAAGCGACTTTTTTGTTTGACTTCCGCGAACTCTTGGTTTTCTTCTTACCTCTCAGAGTAGCACGCTCTTGTTTTATTTGCGACTTCTCACTGTTTCTCTTCCTCCACTCACTAAAATCAATACATTTTATGATCTCTCTAAATGTCCTCCAAAGGCAAGGCAGAACAAATGACAGCTTTGGATCCTGGGGCTGTGAATCACAGCCAGGCTCTGGACCAAGACTGCCAGGGCGGGAAAAGACCAGTGAAGCAAACTCAAGTTTTCTGAGTGCTTAGAAAACAGTCCAGGGGCAGGCGTCAGGCCGCAGAAGAGAGCGTGGACCAGCAGCGGGGTGGGACTGTCCAACTCCAAGGTCGTGTGGTCGCTGATTCCTCTGTCTCTCCTTCAGTGTCATTCACTAAGTGATTGTCCAAGCAGTTCACGTTGCTCACTAAACAAGGCCGGCAGGAAGGGGAGGCAGTCCGCAGCGATGACCAGCACTGACACAAAAATGGCCACAGCACTCCTTGGTGGCTGTCAGCAGTGTGGTGTAGGGCCAGGCTCCAGGGATGTCACGAGTGGGTATTACCCGGGATGGGTATTTAGCCTAGTGGTTACATCTGCATCCCTTGTCAGAGTGCCTGGGTTCAATACTCATCTCTTCCTGAACCCAGCTTCCTGCTAGTGTAGACTCTGGGAGGCAGCAGGGACTGGGTTTCTGTTACCCACATGGGAGACTTGGATTGAGTTTCCAACTCCCAGCTTCTGCCCTGAGCCCAGCCCCGGTCACTGAGGGCATTTGGGAAGTGAACCAGTGGATGAACTCTCTCTCTCTCTCTCTCTCTCTCTCTCTCTCTCCCTCCCCCTCTCTCTCTCTCTCTCCCTCCCTCAAAAAAATAAGAGTGATTAACCCAGGATTCTATCCTTATCCTCCCCACCAGTACACACACCTGGACCAGTATAAACATCCACTCTTGCGGCATGACCCGTCATCGGTGACTAGCACTTCTCAGACGGTGGCTTCCATGTTTGGCCGTCATCCGAAGTGTTCTCCCCTTGAATGAGTCTGGACCACATGAGATCGAACAGGTGTGTTGATGGCAGGATCCCTTGGAGCTCTGACTATGCTATAGTGCATTGAGGTCTCCGGGATGGGGGAGTAGTTTGAGGGTATACAGCATCCGTGGTTTCCCAATCTCATGTGTCAGAGGCCTCCCTCTGATTGTGAGAAACTGTTAACTCATGAACACAGCTGGGAAAGTGGAAAGTTCTCAACCAACGTGATTGTCTCCTGCAGCGTGTGCTGTGTCTCCCCCAGACGGTTCCAGGGGAGGTCTGCTGAAAACCAACCTGGTCTTCTCCTGTTTGCCTGCTTGTCGCGCAGCCCTTCCCCTCTCCGAGCACAGACTGACTCAACCATCACCCGTAGCCCTCTGCCCCACTCCTCTCCTCCCCCGCCCGTATCTAATCCGATCCCTGGCTTCACTAATTTGGTCTGTTGTGTTTCCTCTCTGTGCACCTGGGTGAATGCATGAGCTCTGTTGTGTTGTCTTGCCTGCTGCCTCTCACCTGTGCAGCTCCTGGTGGCTTCCTACGTGGTCTTCCTGACCACAGACCCACCCCTCTCCAACCTCTTTGCCATCCTTGGATCGTGACGATCGCTGTAAAAACAGAGTCCCTAGTACGCCTGCGACCCTCCCGCGGCTCCTCGCTGGATTAAACCGGTGCACATGCTCTTACATGACGCCTAGGGCTCCCGAGTCACAGGCTGCAGCCCCTCTAGCCTTCCAACTCTTTAAACAGCTCCCAGACTCATGCACACTTTATCGCCCTGTTCCACTTCCCCCGGAGGGGTTCACGGCGGCAGCCCAAGGCAGGCGAAACTGCCAACGCGTGTAAATTCCAATTTCTGATGTGTTTAAATCCAGGAGCTGAATCTTCATGTCCCGCAATCCAATTTGGGGAGCTTCTATTCAGCGCCCTCTATGCAGGGTATACTGAGTAGCCAGGATGGAGTGGGGCGCACCTGCCCTCTGCCAGCTTGGCATTTAACAGGGAGGCAGGAAGGAGGGAGGAGCCCAGGCAGAGCCGAGAGTACCAACAACCCGGCCAACCAGGGTCTTGCTATACATTGAGTGTGCCCTCCCCAGATCCGCGTGCTGAGGTTGGATTGCCGTTGTTTCGGTGTTAGTCGGTGTTCAGGGTATTTGGCAGGGGCCTTTGGGGAATACCTAGGGTGAGATGGGGTCACGAGGGCGGGCCCCTCATGGTGGGATCCATGGCTGTCTGAGAAGACAGGAGCTGGCCTTGTGCTCTGGCCCTCTCCCATGGGGCGCTCCGCACCTGTTGCGCCACAGCAGGAGGGCCCTCGACAGCCGCGAGAAGGAGCAGTTACACACTCTCAGATTTGCCAGCCTCCAGAATCGTCAGCCCCTTGAACCTCTGTTGTTTACCAATGATCCAGTCTCTTGCATTTTGACTGCGACAGTTCTGTATGGTACAAGGTAGCAGGTAGGGCAGTCAGAGGGGAGAGGGGTCCTTTTAAAGCCCATCTGAAAGGCACAGCTAAGCAGAAAGAGAGCAGAACCAAAGGAGGGGGGATTGTAACCCAGGGCCATGGTGCCCTGTAGAGTCCCAGGGAAGGGCCTCGCTCGGGCAGGAATGACACAAAGCCTGTGTGTTTGCTAGGCCAGGCTCTTCTTCTACAGCTCCAGTTCGGGCTGCACGTGCAGCGCCTGTGTCTTCCTGTTCTGCCGACGTGTCCGGACTGCAGTCTCGGAATGACCTGAGGAGCACTGGGCTGTCCCGAAGGCACAGAGCCCGGCGCTGGCAGCGGGCAGCGGCCCCTCTCCAGGGCCACGCGAGACGCTTCTGTATCACTCACTGTCCTTTATGTCCCTGCCTTCCCGTCTGCACAGTCTGCCTCTTGGGAAACCTCCTCACCCAGATGGGCCTGGATAATGCATCCACGGGGCCTGGTGCCAGCCTCTAGCAGGTGGCACTCTGCTCTCCTCCAGACACTGAGGCGTCTCCCATCCCTGACGGTGAACGTGTGCAGGCAGGAATCCCGTTCATTTCAGGCGCTGGTCCCGGGCTCAGGTCCTACTCACGGTAGGGGTTGGATGAGTTGTACGTCTAGAGTCAAATTTAAAAGATTTATTTCTTTATTTGAAAGGCAGAGCATTAGAGGGAAAGCGAGGGATGGGGAGGGTGGGATCTTCCATCCACTAGTTTACTCCCAAACACCTGCAATAGCCAGGTCTTTCTAGCCTTAGCAACTCCACCAGCCTCTCGACTCCACCCCCACAGCCTCCTTTGCTCTCTCAAGAGACAGCTCATGGGAGCTGGTGCCATGGCTCACTTGGCTAATCCTCCGCCTGCGTTGCTGGCATCTCATATGGGCACCGGGTTCTAGTCCCGGTTGCTCCTCTTCCAGGCCAGCTCTCTGCTGTGGCCCGGGAGGGCAATGGAGGATGGCCCAAGTGCTTGGAGCCCTGCACCCGCATGGGAGACCAGGAAAGAAGCTGCTGGCTCCTGGCTCCTGGCTTCAGACCAGCATAGCTCCGGCCGTGGAGGCCATTTGGGGAGTGAACCAATGGAAGGAAGACCTTTCTCTCTGTCTCTCTCTCTCACGGTCTGTAATTCTACCTGTCAAATAAATAAATAAAAATCTTTAAAAAAAAAAAAAAAGAGAGATAGCTGATGGACACATGGGCTACCCAGTGCCCTCCTAGGGTACACAGAAGTCTAAGTCTTGCAGGTGGAGCTGTGGTTCCTGGTGGAACACACTCTAACCCCTAGGGGGAGCTCAAGACTCCCACAGAGGTGGACCATGGGGTGTTAAGCTGGTTGGTCAAACAGGAAGGTCATGGGACTTGGGCACACTCCTGGGGGCAGAGGGCTCAGAGAAAAAAAGTTGGAAGCTCTTGCTTATTGCCTTATTCTTTTCCCAATATCTGTGCTGTCACTCACCAGTGTCCGGTATTCTCTCTTGCCCTCTCGGTCACTGTCAGGGACAGTGTCCTGTGTCCTTTCCCTTGGCCCGGAAGAGATGTCTGCAGTACGGGGACAGTGTCCAGCCGAGGAGGGGGACGGATGCCGACAGAAGCCACCCAGCCTTGCCCCAGGCAGTGCGTCTGAACCCCAAGGATCTTAAAAGCAGCTATTTTCAACCGTGGGCTGTAAACGCACATTTTGAATAACAGATCCTGCACATGACCCCACACCGAATCCATTAGAACGGGAACTTGCGGTTTATTTCTGAAGCCTTCACTAATGCTTTGGTTTGGGGGGAAAAAAAATAAAAAAGCCAAAAGTCCTTGTGTGCTACGCGCAGTACAGCATTCCAGTCCCTTCTAGGTCCCTATCGGTAACACCTGCTCAGGCTGTACTTCGACCTAGGTAATCGGTCCCTCCCTGGAGACTGCAGGGAGGAGAGGAGGGGAGGGGAGCAGGCTGGGAGGCCATCTGCACTGCCCCCGACCTGGCCAGTGTCCCCTCAAATGTCACAGGATGCACTTCGCCCCCTCCTGGGCTGTGGAGGGAGCCTTCCAGGAGGCCCCCTGCCCGGGCATTTTGCAGCCCGAGTGCACTGCTTCTAATTATTGCCTCGCTCAGTGTGTCCCCGTGAGTCATCTCTCGAGAGGTGAGGCACCCACCCACCCCGACACCGCTCCTGGCTGTGGGAACAGCTGTCAGAGACGCTGCCCATCCAGGTGTCTCGGACATGATTTATCATACGCGCTTGAGCAGCCTGGTGATATCTGATTAATCAAAATGTCAGATAATCTAATGGCAGTGTGTCTGCAATAGGACTCTACATTTTCAATTTGTTTAAAAAATAAACATTTTGGCTGCTGGCTTTGGGTTTCTATTTAAAAGATAATATCGGGAGATACTATTAGGGATAATGTCCCACATGCATATTAGGGCATGATATTAGAGAATTTGTCCCTCTTCTAAAAAAAAAAAATTATTTGGGCCGGCGCCGCGGCTCACTAGGCTAATCCTCCGCCTTGCGGCACCAGCACACCGGGTTCTAGTCCCGGTCGGGGCACCAGATTCTGTCCCGGTTGCCTCTCTTCCAGGCCAGCTCTCTGCTGTGGCCAGGGAGTGCAATGGAGGATGGCCCAGGTGCTTGGGCCCTGCACCCCTTGGGAGACCAGGAGAAGCACCTGGCTCCTGCCATCGGATCAGCGCGGTGCGCCAGCTGCGGCGGCCATTGGAGGGTGAACCAATGGCAAAAAGGAAGACCTTTCTCTCTGTCTCTCTCTCTCTCACTGTCCACTCTGCCTGTCAAAAAAACAAACAAACAACGAAAAAACAGGAAAAAAAAAATTATTTGAAAGGCAGAGAGCGAGTGCTCCCATCTGCTGGTTCATTCTCCAAACGTCCACAACACCCAGAGATGAGCTGAGGCCGAAGCTTGGAGCCACGAGCTCAGTCCAGGTCTCCCACGTCGGTGGTATGAGCCCAACCAGCTGAACCATCACTGTTGTTCATTAGCAGGAAGCTGGAGTCGGGAGCAGAAGCAGAAGTGGAACCCAGGCTCTCTGACGTGGGGTAAGGGCCCCTTAGCGGCGACGCTGAGTGCCCACACCTTCTGGGCTTTTTTAACCAACACTGCAGCTTTAATCTGTGCACACAGAAGCCATTCCAAGCAGGTGTCATTCCGCAGAAACAGGGCCCATTATTCTTGCTTTGGATCTGGGAGAAATGAATATTTCAAAGGGCGCCTTCACGGGTAATCGGTGAGAAAGGCTTTCAATTGTTTGTTTTTCACGGTTTTAAAATGCCTCTCACATACCCTGACTTGCAGGGTCCTTTCCAAAAATGCTATCTCCGGCAGCCTCATCGCCAGCACGTTCCCGAGTAATAGATATGTAGACATCATCACCTCCATTCCGTGGATAGGGAAATCGAGTGTGTAACGCACAGCGTGCAGTTAGAAAGTTCCAGAAACAGGGTTCAGACCCAGCTCTCGGGCTGTGCCGCACCGCCCATCCCTCTTGTAGACGGCACGCTCTAGGGCTCCCGTCTTCACTCACTCAGCCAACATCTCTGAGTGTGTGCCTCCTGCGTCCAGCTGCCGTCTAACACACCGCAAGACACCGGGCCCGCCCGCGAGGATGTCCCAGTCGGATCGGGAGGCCAAGCAGGCTCCTGAGAGGGTCGGCTCCACCTGCTAAGACACCTGGTATAACTGTAAACTTCAGATTGTTATTGGCTGCGCATTCACGGGGCATTTGCACGTGCCCAGTACCATGGGAGACTCTGGAGATACGTAGAACAGGACATAGCCCCCGTCTGGTTAGGTAAGGGGCACAGAGAGGCAGCTCATCTTACACGGGCAAACTCAGGTGTGCAAGAAACACGCCTGTGTGTCATGACTCAGTTCCCGTTTCCGACGTGTTGTGCTGGTGCAGGGGACCCTTAAGCCCAGCTGAGGGTGCAGCAGAGGTTCATACGCGTATGTGGATGGAGGGAGTTCTGGAAGAAGGGACCACACAGGTTACTCCTCCCGAATCACAAGCCACGGGCGGGGAGGGGGGAGTCCCTCGGCCGAGCATGACTTGGGGAAGCTGGCTGAGGTTCTATTTGCTGAGACGCACGCATTTGCTCTCTGAGGGTAGGGGGGCCAGGCACCTCTCTGCCTCTCCTGCTGCAGGAACCCACACAGCTTCGACTTCTCCACCTTTTCCTCCTGCCCCCATCTGTTGGTTCCCCCCTCAAATGGCTGCAACAGCTGGGGCTGCCCTGGGCTGAAGCCGGGAGCCTGGAACTCCAGTCTGATCTCCCACATGAGTGGCAGAGACCCAAGTCCTGGGGCCATCATCTGCTGCCTTCCCAGGCGCATCGACAGGGAGTTGGATGGGAAGAGGAGCAGCCAGGACTTGAACCGGCACTCAGCTATAGGATGCTGGCAATGTAGGTGGCAGCCAAAGCTGTTGTGCCAAAAATGCCAGCCCCTGAACCAGAGTTTTAAGAAAAGGAAGCTGAAAAAGTTGAGTACTATCTTCCAGGCCCCGTGCGAAGTCATGGAAGTGTGCTGTCCTGACTCCGAGTAAACTATTTGTGTCCCGTTCCATCACCTGCATCTGGTGCCCAGACTGGGATATCTGCTGAGTTTTCTCATGCCACACCCTTTCCATACAACCGTTGAATCTGTCAGTCACAATGCCCCATCTCCCTAACCCCACTGCACTCCCTGACCATCACCAAGGGGCAGACAGGTGACCCAAGCAATGCCTTCAAGAGTCTCGCCTGGAATCTGAAGATGAACACAGGAAAACAAGCTTCCCTGCAGAAAATCCTTGTGCTCCCCTAAGCCAGAAGCAGCTTCTGTTCCTGGAGGCCAGAAAGGACCCCGCCAGACAAGCACACAGCCCCGCATTCTCAAGCCTTACTTCCTGCAGAAGCAGGGAGTGGATTTTCCACACTCCTTTATCTTAATGTACTGTGGGCAGCGTGAAAAGACGTAGCTCAAATCTGTGTCCCAGAGCCAGACAGCTGCAGTGCGTGTCTAGACTCTGCTTAGAAAGGTGGACCCATCATTTCCTGCTCCTGTCAACAGGCCAGGCCGCGTGGGCAGCTCTCCGCCCTCCGCTAAGACCAGACGGGAGCACCCCAGGCATCCCTGTGAGTCCATTCCTTTCTGGAACTCATGCACACGCCTCTTTCTTCAAGCTGTCATGCCCTTGGGAGTTTGAGCTGAGAGTCGGAAAATAGGAGGGTTAAGGATCTGTCTGTCTATCTGTCTGTCTATCTGTCTGTCTATCTGTCTATCTATCTATCTATCTATCTATCTATCTATCATCTATCTGCTGGTCCACTCCCCAAATGCCTGCAACAGCCAGGGTGGGGATGCAGCCCGAAACTGGGAGTCAGGCTGGGTCTCCCATGTGAGTGGCAGGGACCCTCCCCTGCTGCTTCCTGGGGGGGGGGGGGGGCATTAGCCGGAAGTCAAAGTGGAGAGCAGAGCCAGGGCTGAAACTCAGGCACTTCACCACGAGACGTGAGGACTGCAGGTGGTGGCTTACCCCCCTGTGCCAAACACCCACCCCAACGCCTGGATTTTAAGTTTTACTTACTTTTAACCAATTCAACTTTCAGTGTACACATTACGGCCATGTAAACTATATTTCTATTAAATAGGGTCTTGTTTAATAAGAATATGTTTTGCATTCATGGCTACATCATGGAAGGCATCAACGTATTGTAACGCACTTGTTGGCCAAATGTCTTGTTTCTTTTTCTTTCTTCTTTTTTTTTTTTTTTCTTTTGACAGGCAGAGTGGACAGTGAGAGAGAGAGAGACAGAGAGAAAGGTCTTCCTTCCATTGGTTCACCCCCTAAATGGCCGCCACGGCCGGCGCTGCACTGATCCGAAGCCAGGAGCCAGGTGCTTCTCCTGGTCTCCCATGTGGGTGCAGGGCCCAAGCACTTGGGCCATCCTCCACTGCACTCCCGGGCCACAGCAGAGGGCTGGACTGGAAGAGGAGCAGCTGGGACAGAATCCGGTGCCCGACTGGGACTAGAACCCGGTGTGCCGGCGCCACAGGCGAAGGATTAACCTATTAAGCCATGGAGCCGGCCTTAATGTCTTGTTTCCAACATAAACACGAATACACAAATTGAACTTGTCGGTACCAATCACAAAACCTCATCACATATTTATTTAGAATCAATGGACCTTCAGTTTGAAAACATTTCTTCTTAAGTGCGGATGCAATCTTGTCGTGAATTGGGTTATTTTGTGGCAGTAGCACAAGTCACAGAGTTTGAATCTGTAACGTTTTTTGCCCAGCTGTGGCTCCACAGGCTTGGTTTCTTGCACTAAATACAAGGCCATTCCACGTGGAATGATGACGAAAGAAATTTTTGTTGATTTCAGTTATGGTTACATTGATAGAAAAGCATAAGGAAAATCTAAAAATAATATTTTACTAAAAGTGAAAAATCTTTAATTAAGCCACCAAAAACTCCTGATAGGGCAGAGACCTTTACAGCAATATAAAACAACAGCAAAAATCAATTGACTCAAAGATGGAAAAATTTTAAATCATTTTTCTTTGGCTTTGTAAAAGTTGTGCAGTGGGAAACCTTGTCTAGTTAATGCTTTCTGTATATTTGATAGCAAAGAATTCCCAAATTTTTAAAGAAAGGTCAAGTAGTGGCCTGAAAAATCAAACTTGCAAAATAAATATTTTTGAATATTTTAAATTTGTCCAAAAAATCACTTAGCCAAGAGATCACTCAAGCTATGTAAAATATAATCAATATTCAAAGTAAAACACCAATGCTTTGCTTCCTGCTTCATCGCACTGGGGATACATTATTGAAACATATCTGTGCTTGTTTTCAGGATACAGACTCTATGAACAGCGTTCTTCAGGAAGCCTTCAAAATCATGCAGTCTGCACATTTGAATGCTGTGAATTTAGTCTATCAGACTGTTGAAACGGACAGAAAACAATACATTTAGGGATCACTTGTGCGTTGTCAATTTTCATTGGCTGAGTTATGAGAGAGTCTTAACAAATATGTAACCCAAATTCAAGATTTTCTTAAAATAGAAGAAATGCTTTATAAATACTCAAGACACTTCTCCACTGACCTCACACTGTATGTAAATGAGATGCATTTGGAGCTCTAAGGAAAATAAAGTTTCTACTAACGAAACAGCTATAAGAATTTGTACTGAAATTGAACCTTTTAATAATACAAATCAGTAGTAATGATCTTACACGTTTTCCTAACTTACAGCATTATATAAATTGGATATAAAACTGTAAGATAAATTTTAAGAATGACTTGTTACTATTTGATAAATTTATAGTTACTTTCAATTTATGCGATACCCTCTTTGAATTAGATGCTATTAATGGTTTATACAAGAGTTAGTGAGCTTACTCAATTTGGAAAATGTAGTTTTGAAATCAACATGCTTTTGCCTCACAGACAAATTCTTCTAGAAAGGTTGAATCACTCTTGTCACTGTGGATGCGAATGTTGCAACTTCTGTTTTGGAGTAAACAACGGATCCAAAAAGAACTCTCAGGAGAAATTAGAAAACAGTGTGAGGTTAATGGGAGCAGACATGACACACCCAAACTTATATCAAGCAGCAAATAACGGTTCTGGAAAACATGTATAGTAGTAGCATTTACATGCAAAAATAAGAACGATTCCAAGCCAACAATTTAACTTTATACCTTAAGGAACTATAAAAAGAAGAACAAGCTAATCTAAAGCTAGAAAAATGGAAACAAACATACAGTAGTCTCCCGTCATCGACAGGAGCACCAGCAGGTGCTTGGAACTGTAGAGAACACTGATTCCCACGCTGTCGTTTTCCTGTGCATTCATATTTGCGGTCAAGTTTGACTTGGAAGTTAGGCACGATCAGAGACTTAACAAGAATAACTAATAGAATAATTACAACAATTGACTGTAGTAAGAGTTACATGAATGTGGTCCCACTCTCATCCACTCTCTCTCTCAAAGCCTCTGAATCTACTCTGTTCGCCATTCCTCTAGCAACGATGTGAGCTGCTGTAACGCCCACAGGACGGTGAGACAGACGCCAGCTTTGCCACGTAGCAGGGGGGCCGCGGCACAGAGGTTCCTGGGCACGAGCGCCGTCCTCCCGCTGCGGTTGGCCTGATGGCTCAGGTAACGACTGAGTGATGTGCAGGCAGCAAGGACAGGGCGCACACAGGGTGCGAAGTGAGGACTGACCTCTCGGGGCACAGGGTAAGATTTCAGCTGCTACTTAGCATGGCACACGATTGAAACCTATCAATTATTTATTTCTGAGATTTCCCATTTAATTTTTTCAGACCATAGCTGGTGGATAAATTCCTATAAACACACACTCATTCATGAATAAACGGAAATCTTAATAGAACCAAAATGAACAAAGAAATTGAATCATAATCAACAATATCACCCCTAAAAAAGGCATAAGACCGGGGCCGGCGCTGTGGCGCAGTGGGTAAACGCCCTGGCCTGAAGCACTGGCATCCCATATGGGCGCCGGTTCTAGTCCTGGCTGCCCCACTTCCGATCCAGCTCTCTGCTGTGGCCTGGGAAAGCAGTAGAAGATGGCCCAAGTCCTTGGGACCCTGCGCCCACATGGGAGACCTGGAAGAAGCTCCTGGCTCCTGGCTTCAGATCAGCGCAGCTCCGGCTGTTGTGGCCAATTGGGGAGTGAACCAGCAAATGGAAGACCTCTCTCTCTCTCTCTCTCTCTCTCTCTCTCTCTGCCTCTCCTCTCCCTGTGTAACTCTGACTTTCAAGTAAAATAAACAAATCTTTAAAAAAAAAAAAGAAATTAAAATAATTCCATTTAAAATGTAGCATGAGAAAGGTTAAAATTCTTAGAGAAAACCCAATCCACAGAAATGAAAGACTTGTCCTCTGAAAACTCCAAAACATTGCTGAAAAACATCCAATGGGGCACAAAGCTAGCCCGTGCGCATGGATTGGAAGACGTCATATCGTTAAAAGGTCCTCGCTTCCCAAACAATCTACAGACTCAATGCCGTTTCTACCAACATCCCAATGAGAAGACAAAACACATCCCAAAAGTCTGTAAAGTCTCAAGGGACCTCAAATAGCCAAAACAATTTTGAGAAGAATGGTGTTGGAGGACTCCTGTTCCCTGTTTTCAAAGCGTGCCACAGAGCAACAGTCATCAAGCTAGTGTTATGCTGGCATCAAAGCAGCTCTATGGATCAATGCAATAAATCACAATAGAAGAGAGAGCCTAGGGATAGACAATTGCATCCATCGCCGAAAGTCTCTTCAACAAATAGTGCTGGCAAATTGGACACCCATACACAGAAGAGTGAAGCTGGACTTCCCTCACACCATATACAACAGATACCTCCAGGCGGAGCAAAATCCCAAATAAGAGCTACAACTCTGCAATTCTTAGGAAAAATGATATTGGATTTAGCAATTATTTTTTAATATGACACTAACATCACAGGTAACTAAAGTAAAAATAGTTAAGTTGGACTACATCAAGAGTATAAACTTTGTGAGGGCTGGTATTGTGGCCCAGAAGGGAAACCACTGCACCATTTGGGCAATGGTTCGTGACCTGTAGCTCCACTTCCCATCCAGCTCCCTGCTAATGTACCTGGGAAAGCAGTGGAAGATGGCCCAAGTCCTTGGGCCCCTGCACCCATGTGGGAGACGTGGAGGAAGCTCCTGGCTCCTGGCTTCGGATCAGCGCAGCTCCGGCTGTTGCGGCCAATTGGGGAATGAACCAGCAGATGGAAGACCTCTCTCTCTCTCTCTCTCTCTCTCTCTCTCTCTCTGCCTCTCCTCTCTCTCTTTGTGTAACTCTTTCAAATAAATAAATAAATCTTTTAAAAAGTTATAGAAAATGTGCACAGTGAAAAAAAACTATCCATAGATTTCAACAATTTTGAACCAGCATTACATCTTTTAATTAAATTTTTCATGACTTTTTTGAATATATTTATCTAGAAGAATGGCAGAAGAGCCAAATGTATCACCCATGTTCATAGCATTACAACCACCAAAAGGCCCAAGCCCATCAGTGGATAAATGGACAAACAAAGGACCATGGAATAGTACTCAACCTCAAAAAAGAAAAAATTCTGGCACGCGCTGCAAGATGGATGAACTTCGAAGACAGGATGCTGCGTGAAAGAAGCCCATTGCAAGAAGGCAAACACCCTGTCATTCCGTCTGTAGGAGGCGCCTGGAGCAGTCAGACTCAGGGGAGCAGGGAACAGGCTTGTGGGTGCCACGGGCACTGCGGGGCAGAAGGGAGAGTTGTCATTTCTGGATATAGGGTCTCAGTTCTGGAAAATCAGGAAATTCTCCAGATCATTACACACACAGTGAGGATATTCCCCATGCCGCTGAACTATACACTTAAAATATTTTACCACGGTTAAAACTTTTTAAAAATCTTAATGATATTTTTCACTAGTCAACTCAATAATTGAAAAAATGTCCAAATGTCTTTGGAACAACTTGATATATGGAAAATAATTTTTCAATCGCAAAGTTTATAAAATCTAAATAGAAATCCATTATTTCTGATAAAATATTTATTGTCTGAATGAAGTTATGTTGTAAATATACACATCAAATCTGAAAAACAATATTTAAAAATGTATGACTCATATTTTTATATTGATTACATGTTAAAGTGATGTTTTGTATATATTGGCTATGTAAATCACATTATAAAAATAATTTTAACTGTTTCATCTAATTTTTTATATTTGGCTATCAAAAACTATAAAAATGCATATCTTTCAGATAATTCCTAAGAGCAATCACCTGGAAGAAGGGAGGAACGTGATTGAAGTTAATGTGTCCTGAGACCTTGCATTGTTTGAGAGGAAGGCAAAGGTATTGGTTAGCTTTAGACTTTTCTTAATTATCTCTCTGTCATAAAAACTGAATACCTAATTTCAAAATTAGCAGAGAGAACTCAAGTAGAATAAAGAAAATTTCATGAGCCCAACTCAAGATACACGAGAAGGAAAAACAGAAAACTCAAACAGTCCAATGGAAAATATTGAAAACAAATCAGAGTAAGAGGGGCCGGCCTTGTGGCTCAGTGGGTGACGCTGCCACCCAGGAGGCCAGCGTCCCACATGAGCACTGCTTTGAGTCCCGGTCGCTCCACTTCTAATCCAGTTTCCTACTAATGCCCCTGGGAAGGAAGCAGGTGATGACCCAAGTCCTTGAGCCCCTTCCACCCACATTGGAGACCCAGAAGAAGCTCCTGGCTCCTGGCTTCTGCCTGGCCCAGCCCTGGCCAATGCAGCCATCTGGGGAGTGAAACAGTGGATGGAAGATCTTGTTCTGTCTCTGTCCTTCTAGTTCTCAAATAAATAAATAAATAAATACAGATTTAAAACAACATCAAACAAACAAAAAAAAAAGCCCAATAAAAAGAAACTACAAAATAGGGAAACACACAGTTCCAAAAATGTCATTAATCTTAATAAGTATAGCAGTATTATTTTTATCTGTCAAAAGATATAAATTCCCACATTGGGCTAAAAAATGCATTTAAAGAGTAGCCAGATGTTTTTTTTAAAAGATGCATCTAAAATAGTCGGGCAGAGAGACAAGTCAATATAATTTTTTTTTAAAAGATTTATTTATTTATTTATTTGAAAGAGTTACACAGAGAGAGAAGGAGAGAGAGACAGAGAGACAGAGAGAGAGAAAGAGAGAAAGATCTTCCACCTGCTGGTTCAATCCCCAAATGGCAGCAACTGCTGGAGCTGTGCTGATCCGAAGCCAGGAGCCAGGAGCTTCTTCTGAGTCTCCCATGTGGGTGCAGGGGCCCAAGGACTCGGGCCATCTTCTGCTGCTTTCCCAGGTCATAGCAGAGAGCTGGATGGGAAGAGGAGCAGCCGGGACTTGAACCAGCGCCCATATGGGATGCTGGCACAGCAGGCAGCGGCTTTACCCGCTGCACCACAGCACGGGTCCCAATATAATTTTCTAGACAAACACTCACCAAACGAAAGCTGGTCTAACAGCGTTCCTCTGTGAAAGGCCTCAGCCGTGAGCAAGGGGAGCCTCTGCTCTCCAAGTGTTTATACAAAACCACGTTTACTGGAGGATATTTGCCCAGGGAACCTACAGGAAGCCAGAGACTCCAGCTTGGCACTCAGCAGCAAGGAGCATCCCACTTCATCATGTTGACAATCCACAAAAATCCTGTGCAGAACAGGCCTGGGAAGGTCTCGCTCAGATACCGGAAAGTGCCCCACCCACTACTCAGATGCTGCGCTACCCTGTGCCTGTGCCCCGCTCGCCTCCTCCCTGCAGCCATTGGAGGCGCTGGATGGTCAGAGACAGGTGGGATGAACCCAGGACCCAGGATGCTACCTGCTCAGACAGAACTCAGAAAGCTGACCACGCTGGCCTCAAAACCGAAGGCTCCTCCACAGTTTTGGGAGATCCGGGAAACACAACATGGATCGACAATCTATGAACACATCATGTAAACATGCATGCCGAAGGTGAACGAGAGTCACACATGGATTATTTATTTCTCGGGATAAATACAAAAGGCTTCCAAGGCTTTAAGGCTGTCAGAGCGGGGCAGGCATTGTGGCATAGCAGGTTAAGTGGTGCACATTAGCAGAGAGCTGGCTAGGAAGCAAAGGTGAGGCTGAAAGTTCAGACAGTCCTGGTGGAATGCGAGCATCCGGCAGCAGGTTAAACTCTCCTGCGATAGCACCCAGCCCCGAACCGGCATCTTAACCGCTACACCAAACACCCACCTCTGTTTACAGCTTCTCGAACATGTCTGCATATCCTTGAATAATGTGCATGGCTGTTCTGGAGTATTTTATGACTACACATAAATAATATGCCGCATTCCCGATTTGAAGATGGCTTTTTAACACTCGTGCTTTGAGATTTGAGTATGTCGGTGTATACAGATCCAGTTCGCTGTTAACAAGGCACGTTACCCCTCTGTGTGAATAGACTTCCATCTACTGATGCATTTCTCTACCGACTGACCCCGGAGCTCCCCCTAACTCTCTCACAATGACTGCATTAAGTCAGAACCCATATCCCCACGTACACATGCGAGAATTAGACGCCTGGAAGGAAGACTGCTTATGATACACACAGATTACAACCGCCATACGTGTCATAACACATCCGTCACAGCGCTAAGACGCTTGGAGACCTACGCGTGCCAAGCACCGTTCAAGGGGCTCTGCTGTGTTAGCCCATTTCATTCTCCCAACTTTACCTGCCAATGATGAAACTCGGGCACGGGCCGTGCCCAGAGGAGCTGGGAGTCCACTACAACCCCCACACCCCAGATGTTGTTTGCTTCCTCTACGTATTCTTGAGCTCTATCCAGGGCACAATGGAAACATTCACTTTGAAGCTTGGTTCGGTGGGAACAGGGTGGCTGTCGGACCTTGGGTGACACGGCGTCGCCCTCTGACTGGGGGCACACACTTGCCAGTCTTGTTTGAGTCCTTGTGGTGGCACTCACTGCTTTTCAGCTACTGCTCCCAACAAGACGTAAATCCCATCACTATGATGCCATCTTGGCCAAAACGATGATGCTAAATTCCTTCTTGCAGTGGCCAAAGCAACACTCAGTGGTGTGGGAAAGTTTCAGGTTCTACACATTTCTTCTGTTATTAATCTTCTTCTTCTTCTTCTTTTTTTTTTTTTTTTTTTGTTTGACAGGCAGAGTGGACAGTGAGAGAGAGAGACAGAGAGAAAGGTCTTCCTTTGCCGTTGGTTCACCCTCCAATGGCCGCTGCGGCCGGCGCACCGCACTGATCCAAAGCCAGGAGCCAGGTGCTTCTCCTGGTCTCCCATGGGGTGCAGGGCCCAAGCACTTGGGCCATCCTCCACTGCCCTCCTGGGCCACAGCAGAGAGCTGGCCTGGAAGAGGGGCAGCCGGGACAGAATCCAGCGCCCTGACGGGGACTAGAACCCAGTGTGCCAGCGCCGCAGGCGGAGGATTAGCCTAGTGAGCCACGGCGCCGGCCCTGTTATTAATCTTCTAACATCTTCAATAACCTAATGGTACAGATGTGTATCTCACAGTTTAGTTTTACATTTCTCTGATTACGCCTGGGATTGGGTGTCTGTTCGTGTATCGGCACCCTTGGATGTCTTTTGTAAATTTCCTACCCACTGCTCTGCCCATTTTTATATTGGGTTGTTCATCTGCTTCACATTGATTTCTATAAGTTAATTCCTTATGTATTCCAGATATTGATCTTTTTTCAGGCAAATGCATTGTAAATGTTTTCCCAATCCATGACTCGCTTTATGCTGTGTTTATAGTGCTTTTGGTTGTATAAACTCACCATTTTTCATGTAGTCCAATTCTTCAGTCTTTTCTTGCCTGGTTTGTGCTTTTGTGCGCGTTTTGAGACAGCCTTTCCTCCTCGGATGCAATGGAGATATTCTCCTGTATTTGCTTCTAAAGCTCTTGAACTTGAGCTCGTCACACTGCGCCTGTAGCCCAGTCTTTGTCGGGGCAGGAGTGTTATCCTGTGTGGAGGAGCTGCTGTATGAGCATTGCCCCGCCCTTTCCTTCTGATCTGAGCGACGAGTCTGTCAAATACGCCGTGGGCTCCTGATCCTGCGTGCATCCCTGGCAACACCACCAACTTGTTTTAACTGCTCTGTCTTTAGAAAGATTTGTGATGCCTGATAGGACGATAGGACCTCTAGGTCCTAGTAGGACCTCTCCCATAGCTTTTCCAAGTTTTCTTAGCTAATCTCAGCCTCTTCATCTACTTTCCCAATCAGCTCCTCAAGTTCAACGGCTGCCATTGACATTTCTATAGACCTATAAATGCGTAAGTCAACCGGCATTAAAATATTGAGCCTTTTCATTCATGAAACAAGACACCTCTTTCCATTTGAGTCTTTCTTCTCTGGCACCCCTATTTATGATTTATTTTATTTATTTGAAAGGCAATGTTAGAGAGAGATGTGAGTCTCAGGCACATGAGTCCCGGCCACCTGTGTGGGAGACCCAGCTTGAATTCCTGGCTACTGACTTCAGCCTGGCCCAGCCCTGGCTGTTGCAGCCATCTGGGGAGTGAATCGGTAGGTGGAAGATCTCTCTCTCTCTCTCTCTCTCTCTCTCTCTGTCTCTCTGCCTTTCAAATAAAAAAAAAAAAAACTTTACAAAAATGCATGCATCTCATAGTGGAGAGCCTGGGTTCAAGTCCTGGTGTCAGTTCCTGATTTCGGCCTCCTGCTAACACAGACCCTGGGAGGCAGCGGGGATGGTTAAGTAGTTGGGTTCCTGCTACACTGTAGGAGACCCCGATTGAGATCCTGGCTCCTCGCTTCTGTTGTAGGCCCTTGGGGAAGTGAACCAGTGGAAGGCAGCTCGTTCTCTCCCCCTCTCACAAATAGTTCTTTAAACATTTAAAAAGGAAGTACATAGGGACCTGTGCTGTGGCGCAGCAGGTTAACACCCTGGCCTGAAGTACCAGCATCCCATCGGGCGCCGGTACGAGAACTGGCTGCTCCACTTCCAATCCAGCTCTCTGCTATGGCCTGGGAAAGCAGTGGAAGATGGCCCAAGGCCTTGGTCCCCTGCACCCATGTGGGAGACCTGGAGGAGGCACCTGGCTCCTGGCTTTGGATCAGCATAGCTCCGGCCGTTGCGGCCAACTGGGGAGTGAACCAGCGGATAGAAGACCTCTCTCTCCCTCTCCTCTTTCTGTGTAACCTTGACTTTCAAATAAATACATAAATCTTTAAAAAAATGAAAAAAAAAAACAAAAAGAAAGTACATAAACATATTACATTATAGCACTATATGGCTAAGATATGTAGAGCACCTGTATGTGCCAAGCATGGTTTAAGGGACCTAAATATTACCCCTCATTTAATTCACCCAGCTTTATTTTACAGATGATGAAATTTAATTAGTGATTAGAGTCCTGTCTCAGAGCCTTGCTCCGAAACTCATTGTCGCTCACGTATTAGAACGATCCGTACCGACTCCGGGATTAAATGAGGTGATTGCTCCTGGGTAGCGGGAGAAGGGAGAGAGAGGAATGATGGGTGCTGTGGCTTTTCTTTCTTTCCCCAAACAATCGACAATAGAGAACTGTCGATTAAATCTAGGTGGCGAATCTGAGTGTAATTTTATTTCCCAAACTTTTTAATAAGTTTGAATTATTCTGTATTGGATTTTCTTAATTGAAAAAAAAAAAAATCTTCGTAGAGGAGGTGGAGGAATTTGTAGATTGGCCAAAGGAGCCTGCAGGGGGCGAAATGCAAAGCCAAGCCTTGGCCGGCTTCCTATAAACTAAGGATTTCTCTGGCCGGTCGTGGCGGTGGTGCGGGGTGGGGGACATGCAGGAGACGACACGGAGCCTCCCCTCTGCACCCCAACCTTGGCTCCTGACTTCGGATCAGCGCAGCTCCAGCCATTACGGCCATCTGGGGAGTGAGCCAGCAGATGGAAGACCTCTCTCTCTCTCTCTCTCTCTCTCTCTCTCTCTGCCTCTGCCTCTCTGTGACTCTGCCTTTCGAATAAATAAATCAATCTTTTTTTTTTTTTAAGGAATTATCCTGGAAAACAGCAAATGGGCTTTGGTGCCGAAGGAAACTAACCTCGAGTCCCAGCAAACCCTGTGTTCATTTTAAGCTGTGTGGCTTTGGGCAAAGCGATTACCTTCTCTGAGCTTGAATTTCCTCAACCATGAAGTGGGCACAGCCTGGCGAACGGGCTGGGGTGAGGACCAGAGAGAAAACACGTAGAACACACATCCCACCGTAGCACACAGTAAGTGCTTAATAAGTGCTGACCTCGTTCTGTTTCCCCTGCACTTTGAGAAAAGCAGTCATGTCCCCTGAGAGGCACGACCAGAATAAAACAGTCGCCTGTGTCCTTGGTCTGATCGCAGGCCCCAGCCTCGGGGGGACATGGGACAAGGCTGGGCCTGACCCTGGCCCCTGCCAGCAATGCTGCAGTGCCTCTGGCTTCCTCCCTGCCCCAGCCTTGAATTCCTTCGCTTTTCCCCTTGGATTCCAAAATGACCATTTCCAGACAGGCTGCCTCGCAGCCCGCCGCCCCTGGACTGGCAGCCGCGAAGATTGCATTTGTCAAGTGACATCCTCGGGGAAGAACAAGGCACGGACTCGCGTGTGTTAAGGAAGGAATGGCACTTTCTCGGGCACAACATGCCACAAAACCCAGTTCTGTGCAGCCGGGCTCGGGGAGATGGATCTCTGCATGGCCTTCTTGCTGTCTCGCTCTGATACTTCATCCCCAGAGGCCAACAGAGTGGGTGTCGCCATCAGCACGCTCCTCTCTCCTGCCACAGGTGCATGGTGGGCTGGGGCGCCTGGGAGATGCCCCCATCTGCTCAGGAGCCAGCTTCCCTGATGCTCTATTGCGGGAAGATTCAGCTCTGTGAGTCTTGGGCCCTCACCCACCTGTGGGAGTGAAGGTGGTGTGAAAGGCAGGGCATAGGAGCAGGTGCAGGAAGTGTTCAGGTCTATCCTGGGCATTGGGGGTGGGGGGAAGGGCAGGTGAGGTTGCTACCGCCCCAGGGGCTGCACAGGAAAGACCTGAATCCCGCACTGGGTTCTTGGAAGCCCGGCTTTGTTTGGCCACGTAGAGGAGCCAGCCTTTGGGGTAACAAGTCTCCTTTAGCCCAGGGTGCCTGCGGTATAGCCGGGTGCAGGGAGGACTGCAGGTGCTGTCCTGGGGTTCGTCTACAGGGCCGCCGCCAAGTGCAGCTCACTGGGCCCTGGGGAAGGAAGTAGAGAAACCTCAGGGGTGTTCAGTGCAGAGAGCCCAGGTTAGGAGAGGCGGCGGGGAAGACAGGTGCCAACTATGTGGGAGTCCACGCCCAGGTCCACCAAGAGCAGAAAGGGGCAGGTCTAGGAGTGGGTTTGGTTTCTCAGACACGCCCTGAGGCTGGGGAGCTATGGGCAAGCGCTAGGGGCTCGCCAACAGCACTTTCCTGAAATCCCTTAGCGGCCGGCAGAAGCCGCGTCGCCTGTCGATCGAGCTCGGCTCCTTGGCCTGGCCCAGCAGGTGTTGGAACCCAGGTTGATCAGCGAGATCTTACAGCTCCTACCTGATAGCACATGTGTCCCTTCAGGCCCCTGACCCAGACTTCAGGGGCTCCTTCATCCGCCCAGGGTCACACTGGCGTCCCTTCAGGTGGGTGGTTTCCAAGGAAACCAACTTCATCGATCCCAGAGTCATTCCCCTGCGTGCCGATGTTGGCAAGTGACCACCTGCGGCTGTGCCCCTGATCCACATGGGGTGCCTAGTGATGGGTGGGACCTCTCCAGTCCGACCTCCTCCCTGGAGAAGGCGTCCGTGTCTCCTACACCGTGTGGGTGGCTTCGTGGGGTGGAGGGGGAGTGAGCTCCATCTGGAAGTCACCTAGGAAGGCACTGCTACCTGGCTGCAACCCTGGCCTCCCCACCTTGGGCCTGTGAGATGTTTGCAAAGCTGCCTGGGTGCTCGGAGCCTCCACATCCCCATCCATAAAATGGGGAGAAGCCCTCACTCACAAGGCTGCCGCAGGCATGAGGTGGGAGGGAGATATTGGAAGCAGGGCAGCCGTCAGAAACTTGCAATTGCTGGCATGGTCACTGTCACTGTGCCAAAGTGGAAGTTGTTAAAGAATTTATTTGAGAGGCAGAGAGATAATGAGAGAGAGAGAGAAAGTTTTCGTCTTCTGGTTCACCCCCCCCCCCCAAATGCTTGCAATGGCGGGGCTGGCTGGGGAGAAAGCAAGAGTGGGAGCTCAGCCCACCGTGGCTGCCTCCCAGGGCCCGCAGTGGCAGGAGGCTGGCGGCAGGCGCTGGAGCCAAGAGCTCACCCCCAGCCCTCCCCTGTGGGAGTGGGGCACCTCCACCGCCAGGCTGCACCTGCTCCCTACAGACACCTCCTTCAGTCTCTTGCTGCGGCTCCTGGTTCCTGTTAAGGTTTTTATTTTCCTTTTACTTTACAACCCGTGGGAGGGAAGGCAACCTGCGTGCATTTGCATGGGGCTCTGACTATAAATCCTGCGAGGGATAATGAGCTTCCCACAGGCCCTAAAACGGAGCGTGCAGCCTGGGGTCCTGTTTCCTGCGCACGGGCGGCAGTGGCTGGCTCCTTCTCTCAACCACCCAGGGATCCTGGTTTTGCTTCCTCCCTTCCTCTCCGCCCCCTCCCAGGGGGCACTGACAAAAGCCTCTATGTTTTTTTCCCTCTCTTTTCTTGTCAAAACTGAACAGCTGACGGCCCACCATTCCTCTCTGGTGCCCTGTTGGTCTTGTCTTTTGCCCAATGTGTGCTTTTTATCGGGAGTTTTTTTTTTTTTTTTTTTTTTAAACTTTGGAGTAGGGTGGTTATTGCTGTTAATTTAGTAAGGATATTTTGTGGCCTAATTTTCAAAAATGTCTCCCTGTTTGCTTCTAACTGGGAAGTATTTTGCGTTCAATTAGGTGATACGCACATACGTACAAATTGTAAATATCCAAAGGGATCCGTGGTGATAGGAAAGGCTTCCTCCATCCCCCGGCCCCTGCAGCCCCCCTGCCCCTCTCTGCACGGCGGCTTCGCAGCAGAATCTGGCACACTCCTGAGATATTGCATCCATGGGTCTATGCTTCATTGTGTATCACAACTATACACTTTGTATCACGCGGTGGACCACAATGTACTTAACCAGTCGCGGACCAAGGGACAGTGTCTGATACTTGTCTGTCCCAACACTGCTCTATGACCACATGGATAATACGTGAGTGCTATCTGGGGGATACATGAGGTGGACGGGCACTAATGAGGTCACCGTTTGATGGATGCCGTCCCAGCACCTGCCAGAGAGGTGGCACGGATTTGTACTTTCTAGAGAAGTGTTGGAGAGTACCTGAACAGTGCAGAATTTGATCAGTCTTCGTGATGCTTATCAACCCAGGAGGTAACAAAAAATACCCTTGGCATCATTCTTATTCCACTGTTCTAATTAGGAAGCAGGTTGATATGTTTTTCATATGTAGAAAAGATACTTGTTTTCCTGTTTGGGGAAAGGCACCTTCATATATTTTGGCCACGTTCCTATTCAAGCTTTTGCTTTTTATTGTACAGTTCTGCACTTTTGAAGGTTCTTCATAACATGTGTGGAACGTGGAATGAAAAGATAAGTTTAGCTTGCTGGAAAAAAATGTTAAAGTTCAGGCATATGACAATCTTCCAAAACTTCAGGGAAAATACACGTTATGAAAACACTAAAGTATGGCTTTAAATGGTTTAATCTTAGCTTTATTTTTAAAGACTTATTTTATTTATTTGAAAGACAGAGTTACAGAGAGAGGTAGAGCCAGAAAGAAAGAGAGGTCTTCCATCTGCTGGTTCATTCCCCAAATGACCACAATGGCCAGAGCTGAGCTGACCCGAAGCCAGGAGCCAGGAGCTTCTTCCAGGTCTCCCAGGGGGATGACTCAAGGACTTGGACCATCTTGCACTGCTTTCCCAGGCCATGGCAGAGAGCTGGATCGGAAGTGGAGCAGCCAGGACTTGAACCCTGCTCGATCCCATATGGGGTGCCGGTGCTGTAGGCTGTGGCTTTAACCCGCTGTGCCACAGTGCTGGCCCCTAATCTTAACTTTTAATTCAATTTTCATGAGCTGTTTGCTGTACCCTGGTATATAAATTAATATACTCACTTGTGATATAAATCAAAATTTTTTTTTTGCGGTTTGTTGTTTGTCTTTTTTAGGAAAAAAGTTTTTAAAATTAATTAATTTGAAAGAAAAACAGAGAGGAGAGAGAGAGAGAGAGATACATATCTCTTGTTCGCTGGTTCACACCCTAAATGCTTGCAACGAAGCCAAAACTGGGAACTGGGAACTCCGTCCGGACTCCCTCATGGGTGGTAGGGACCCAGGCAACTGGGAACTCCGTCCGGACTCCCTCATGGGTGGTAGGGACCCAGGGGACTGGGAACTCCGCCCGGACTCCCTCATGGGTGGTAGGATCCCAGGGGACTGGGAACTCTGTCCGGACTCCCTCATGGGTGGTAGGGACCCAGGGGACTGGGAACTCCGTCCGGACTCCCTCATGGGTGGTAGGGACCCAGGGGACTGGGAACTCCGTCCGGACTCCCTCATGGGTGGTAGGGACCCAGGGGACTGGGAACTCCGTCCGGACTCCCTCATGGGTGGTAGGGACCCAGGGGACTGGGAACTCCGTCCGGACTCCCTCATGGGTGGTAGGGACCCAGGGGACTGGGAACTCCGCCTGGACTCCCTCATGGGTGGTAGGATCCCAGGGGACTGGGAACTCCGTCCGGACTCCCTCATGGGTGGTAGGGACCCAGGGGACTGGGAACTCCGTCCGGACTCCCTCATGGGTGGTAGGGACCCAGGGGACTGGGAACTCCGTCCGGACTCCCTCATGGGTGGTAGGGACCCAGGGGACTGGGAACTCCGTCCGGACTCCCTCATGGGTGGTAGGGACCCAGGGGACTGGGAACTCCGCCTGGACTCCCTCATGGGTGGTAGGATCCCAGGGGACTGGGAACTCCGTCCGGACTCCCTCATGGGTGGTAGGGACCCAGGGGACTGGGAACTCCGTCCGGACTCCCTCATGGGTGGTAGGGACCCAGGGGACTGGGAACTCCGTCCGGACTCCCTCATGGGTGGTAGGGACCCAGGGGACTGGGAACTCCGTCCGGACTCCCTCATGGGTGGTAGGGACCCAGGGGACTGGGAACTCCGTCCGGACTCCCACATGGGTAGACCTGAGCCATCACTGCTGCCTTCCACGGTGAGTGTTAGCAGGAAGCTGGACTCTGGAGTGGAGCTGGGACTTGAACCCAGGCCCTCCAGCTCTGTTCTTCTTCTTCTTCTTTTTTTTTTTTTTTATTGGTGCTTGTATCATTCAGAAAATGTTTTCTAAATGAATCTGTCTGTATTTTTCCTGCATGCCTTTTGGGTTTTGTGTTACAGTTAGAAACTCCGCTTCCGGGCCAGCACTGTGGCGTAGCAGGTAAAACCACCTCCTGCAGTGCCGGCATCCCACGTGGGCGCCAGTTTGAGTCCCGGCTGCTCCACTTCCGATCCAGCACCCTGCTATGGCCTGGGAAAGCAGTAGAAGGTGGCCCAAGTCCTTGGGTCCCTGCACCCATGTGGGAGACCCAGAAGAAGCTCCTGGCTCCTGGCTTCGGATCAGCCCAGCTCTGGCCGTAGCAGCCAAATGGAATGAAAATGGGGAATGAAATAGGGAGTGAAGCAGCAATAGAAGACCTCTCTCTCTCTCTCTCTCTCTCTCTGCCTCTGCCTCTCTGTAACTCTGCCTTTCAAATAAATAAATACATCTGAAAAAAAAAGTAAGAAAGCCAGCTTCTGCTCTCTGAAGCCCCCCCCTCCTTTTTTAAAAGAAACTCCTATTTTTCTGTGGTGTTTAATGATTCGGCATTTTTTAACGTACATTTTTGGTCCATTTTAAATGTTTCCTGTAAAGGGTGAGTTATTGCGGCAATTCTGTTCTCCTTCCAGATGGCTGGCACTGGTCCCAACTGCTTCTCAAATAATGCCTCTTCTCTCCAATTATTTTATTTTTATAAATTTGTATTTATGTATTTGCAAGGCAGAAGGAGGGAGGGAGGGAGGGAGAGAGAGAGAGAGAAAGAGAGAGAGAGATTGAGTGAGAGCATTCCCGTTTGCTGCTTCACCCCTCGGATGCTTGCAACAGCAGGGACTGGGCTGGGCCAAAGCCAGGAGCTGGGACCTCAGTCCAGATCTCCCACGTGGGTGGCTGGAACCCAATTACTTGAACCATCACTGTTGCCTCTCTGGTCTGCTTTAGTGGGAAGCTGGAGTCAGGAGCCGGAGCCAGGAATTCAACCCAGACTCTCTCGTACTGGTTGTGGGTGCTTTAACCACTGTGCTAAATAGTCACCCCTCCTGACGTCCTTTAAATGCTAAATGTTTGAGTGCTTGTGTGTTGGTTTCCATATGTTCTGTTCCTTTGATCTGTCTGTGGACTCATGCCTCAGTACCACAGGGTTTTATTTGCTAGAGCTTGATAATCCAAATGTTGGTGGAAAATGATTACTGTGAAAAGCTATGCAAAGATTTCAATGTTGTCTTGCCCCCCACCCCCAGATAACCTTCTCTCTTAATTCATATTTTCCACAAACTGAAGTGCTCTCATAGCTGGCAAGGTTTATCTCATTACAATTCCACTTCAGACTTTCCCTGGCTATCGTGTGTGTTTATTTTTCCCGATGAAACTTAGAATCACTTTAAGCGATTGTCATTTATCCACATGCATAAACTAAACGGAGTAACTTCAGAGCAATAAGCGTTTTGTGGTAACTAATGCAGGTTTTATGACACGAACAGTCCTGTTTGGGGTTATGCCAGATCCTCCCATTTGCTGAAGTTGTCTTTTGTGTCTCTTAGCAGCATTTAGAGTTTTCTGTCATAGCTCCTGCATATTTCTTCTGAAGTGTGGTTCTAGGGTTTTGTTTTACTCTATTCTAACTGTTAGGGTTTTTTTTTTTTTTACCATATTTTTTTAAATTATTTTTTTATTTGAAAGGTAGAAAGAGAGAGAGAGAGAGAGAGAAAGATTTTCCATTTGCTGGTTCACTTCCCATTTGCCTGTAAGAGTGGGGCTAGGCCAGGCGGAAGCCAGGAGCCAGGAGCTCCATCCTGGTCTCCTCTGTGTGTGGCAGGGGCCCCAGCGCTTGGGCCATCAGCTGCTGCCGCCCAGGTGCATGGGCAGGAAGCTGGCTAGGAAGTGGGGGTGGGGTGCAGGCAGGTGAGGAGGCTGTGTGCACGGCTGTGCCGCAGCACCGGGCCGGCGACTGCTTCCGGCCACGTGTCTTTTATTATGGTTGCTCTGCTGTGCCGCGTGGCCCAATCTAACACTTCCACTTCCTTCAGAGTACCTATGCTTGAGTTATGTCTAGAACATTCTTTCCCACCTTAGAATTATATTAAAGTTCACCTTAGGCCATTTTCTAAGTTTTGAAAAATAATTTAATAATTTTGCTTTGAGTACGTCACCTGGTGTTTAATACCTGTTGTTAAATAGCATCTCACGTATTTTCCTCCCAAGCTGCTCCTAATTGTTCAAGTACCACTTTTTGAGTAAAGTTCCTTTTCCCTACTGATTTGAAATTCATCATTAGGCACGCTCAGAAACATGCATTTGTTTCTGGATTTTTTTCTCTTCCGTGAGCTAACTGCTTCCTGTTTCAATTGTTTTATTTCCTGAAAACCTTTAAACTACATCTTCAGATCTGGCTTTGTACGTTCTTCCTGTTTGTGGGGAGGGAGTCATTTCCACATTTAAAAAAAAATCTTATAATTACTTAATTTGTAATTATTTATTTAAACACGTCTTGTAATTACGGTGTAAAATTCCCAAAAATCTTTGGGATGAAAAGAATGTATAAGTAAAAGTGGAGAAATTGACATGTTTTAAGAGTTGTATCATAACATCTGGAAAACGGAATTCTTTCTCCACTTACTCCAATCTTATCCTCTATCCTGGGATTAAATCTCCTACTTGTATTCCCCGATCCTGCAATTTGCTTGCTATCTTTATGAGTCAGAATTGCCGACTTGCAGCAGGTGTATGGACCAGCAGTGAGGCCGGAAGTCAGGACGCCTGCCTTGCACACCGGAGGGTGTGGTTCCAGTCCGGGCTGTTCCCGATTCTGGCTTCCTGCACACCCTGGGGAGCAGCAGGTGGCGCCTCAAGTACTTGTGACCCTGCCCCCGGCGTGGGAGACCCCGGTTGAGTTCCTAGTCCCTGGCTTTGGGTGGCCCAACCCGAGCCATTGCAGACATTCGGGGAGGGAACCAGTGCATGCAAGCTCCTAAAGTGTTGTTAAAATTGAGGGAAAAAAGAATGACCCTTCTCTAGGGCGAGTCCGACAGGGGCTGTCATTCCTTTACTTGCCAGGACAAGCCAGGAAGGCTCTCTTGCCATCTCCATCTTGCTGGAGCTCCGTGGAGCCCTGGTTGAAGACCCAGGATCCCACAGGCTGAGAAGACGGCGCAGGGGACGAGGGCACGGCATCTCAGAACTGAGGTCTCTTTTTCTCGCATACGCAGTCCTAATTTTGAATAATTTTTGCTTTTCCTGGTTGCACTGGTTTTACATAGTTTCTGGGTTTAATGAGCAAAGCAGCCTCTGGATGAATTTATCACGTTTGCACTTTGTTTCTCCTAATTCTTAATTTCTGTTTGCATCATTAGTTTTTCCTCCTCTTGTTTAGTTTTTCCCCCTGCCTTTAATATGTGGAATTAAACACTTAGTTTATATCTTCCTTCTTTAATAATAAACACATTCAGTGCAATAACTTTGGTTTTGATCACTGGTGAGCCATTGATATATTGCAATTCTCATTTCTAATTTTCTAAGCATTTTGTCATTGCTGTTCTGATTTTCTTTTTCCCTGGCTACTGATTTAGGACACTGCCTTTTAAAGTGGTCAAGTTATTGGATTTTAAAAATAAATATTTTATAGACTTGGAAAGTGAGTCCATGTGGTTTTTTTTGTTGGAGAGACTATTGCCAAAATTTTTGTTGTTGTCCAAGACACACTGTGTCTGTGGGCACTAAAAGAAAAAAGGCACAGAGTTTATAGGGCCTGGATTATAATGGATTATAATGTAACTGTGTTAATTCTTACTTTTATGAACTTTATTATTTGAGTCCTTTATGTTCCTGTTTATTATATGACATCCGGAAGCTTTGAGAGAACTCTATCAATCACTTTCAGTGTATTCCTTCATTTCTTTCTCTCTTTAAAAATATATTTGGACACAATGTTGTTTGTTAATTTTTATTTTATGTATTATTTTATTTATTTTATATTTATTATATATTTTATTTATTTATTTATTTATTTTAATTTTTTGACAGACAGAGTGGACAGTGAGAGAGAGAGACAGAGAGAAAGGTCTTCCTTTGCCATTGGTTCGCTGCTCCGATGGCAGGAGCCAGGGGCTTCTCCTGGTCTCCCATGGGGTGCAGGGCCCAAGCACCTGGGCCATCCTCCACTGCACTCCCTGGCCACAGCAGAGAGCTGGCCTGGAAGAGGGGCAACCGGGACAGAATCCGGCGCCCCGACCGGGACTAGAACCCGGTGTGCCGGCGCCGCAAGGCAGAGGATTAGCCTAGTGAGCCGCGGCGCCGGCATTATTATTTTATTTGTTAATTTGTCAGGGCTCATCCTTTATGAATTGAACTTCACAACCAAAACAAGTTACCCTTTGCCCTGTGGTGTTTCACCTTTGACCTCTCCTTTCCCTGATGCTGAGGCACAGTCACCAGCTTTTTTTTTTTTTTTTTAAGATTTTATTTATTTACTTGAAAGTCGGAGCTACAGAGAGGCAGAGAGAGAGACAGAGAGAGAGGTCTTCCATCCACTGGTTCACCCCCCCAATTGGCCACAATGGCTTGAGCTGCGCCGATCCGAAGCCAGGAGCCAGGAGCTTCTTCCCAGTTTCCCACGTGGGTGCAGGGGCCCAAGCACTTGGGCCATCCTCCACTGCTTTCCCAGGCCATAGCAGAGAGCTGGATCAGAAGTGGAGCAGCTGGGAATAGAACCGGTGCCCATATGGGATGCTGCCGCCTCAGCCCAGGGCTTTAACCCGCTGAGACACAGCGCCGGCCACTGCAAATGTACCTTAGTCACTTGGTCAAGGGCACGAAACATTTTCAGAAGAACTAGTATGTCCCAGACACCGTGCTACTCCTTGTCCACACTCGGTATCGTGGCTGGGCATTGGGGACACCCACATCTCATGTCTGAGCACCCGGGGACCAGTCCTGGCTCCCCTTCCTGCTCCAGCCTCCTGCCGTTGTGCACACTGGGAGGCCACAGGCGACGGCTCAAGTGATTGGTCCCCACCACCCACTCGGGAGACCTGGGTTGCACTCCTGCTGGCTGCGTGGGCGTTTGGGGAGTGGATCAGCAGACAGAAATCTTCCGGTTTGACATCTGAGAGAGTCGTTGGTCTCTCCGCCTTTCAAATAAAAAGAAAATACATCAATTAATAAGAATTTTTAAAACCCTTAACACACCACCCCTCCCCGCAGGAGACAGACCTAACAATGCCATTAAGATGGTATAAAAAGTCATTTAGGATAACTTTAAAATATTAGAATAATATTTCTAAGGCAGCATATAACAGTGGGAACATTAGTAAGAGAAGGACAGCGACTTCTCTCGGGGAGCAGGGTCAAAGAAGGCTCCAGAAGAGAACGTTGCCCAGGGATGGGTCCCGGACTGGGTTTGGGCAGGAGCACCAGGAGAGAACAGAGGAAGGCACAAGACCTGGGACAGCGCCTGCACTCCCAGGCCACCCTCGACCTGGAGCAGCGCCCCCTGCTGTCTAACTCCCTGAAGAAATCTCTTCTGTCCAGCCAAGTGCCCTGGGAGACCTGACCCAGCCACTCCCGTTCCCGGCTCTTCCCTTTACTTCCATGGAGAACCACATCTTGGGCGCTCTGGCCCGGCCAGCAGTCCTGTCTGCTTCGGAACGCACATTAGGATAGACCTTGCACACCGCTGTCCCTGTCAGCCCCGAGGCATGTGTGCCCAGGCCCCAGGGGACGCCTGGAAGTGCAGACAGGACCAGCATCTGCTCTGATGCTCCCCACGCACGTGCACACAGCTGCGGGGCCGTTTCCACCTTCATCACGCGCGCGTCGCACTCAGCGGCCAGAACTTGTGGAGCTTCGGGTGCGACAGCAAAATGAGCACACGTTTCTTTCTTCCTTCATCACAGTTTCATAGCTGCATGGTTTCCTTAGCGAGGTCTTAGCGACCTCAGCGTGCAAGGTTTTCCTTTCCCCGTGAGTTCACCGACAGAAGCACCTCA